>NC_066618.1:236137505-236454827 GCF_025201925.1 Gopherus flavomarginatus
TACATAATTGGCTAACTAGGGAGGAGTGATGCCTCCCTCCCCCGCTTGAATGGCCCATCACTGAGACGTGATTCCCTGGTGACTCATGGGGTTTCACTCCAAGACCAGAAGTACATAATTTTCAGTGTAGTTATATTAGTCCTTAAATACTACCCATACACGTGTCTCAGAATGATTGAGTATTGATGAGTTACAAGATTTCAGTAGAAACCTTGCATGCTAACCTTTAGGGATAAATAACATGAAAGCAGTATACTAGGCGTAGTGAGTTTGTCAGGTCTGAAACAGGAGTTGCTTGTAATTAACAGTGAACTGTATTCTAGTTAGGACCAATGGGCCTCTGGATCACATCTGTGCACTTTGCCATCCTGGCCTGATGCAGCTGTGTGGCAGCCTCTATACTGATGGAGCTGGTGAAGAATCTAAGTACTGAAATGCCAAGATGCTTTGGAACCAGAGGTTGGACTCATGGCAGGTATGAATCACCTCTTAATCTTTCTCTATTACAATTAGTTTCATGCAAATGGTCTTTCCACTTACTGAAATGGGCTTCAGACCAGGTTCTTTGGGATAGGGTTGGGAGATTCTCGACAGATTCTTTTTTTGCTTTGGATGAACGTTAAAACGTCCTGTGACAATTTTGTTAGAACGGTGCTTTGCTTCACTGTTCTCTTGGTAGCCTTCCTTCTCACTCTTACTGTCACTGTGCAGCCATGATGTATGCGGGTCACCACCTACCACCGCTGAGGTGGCTGCATTATAGTGATGATGGATGTATACAATTCCCAGACCATATCAGATACAGGTCAATTGTATTTAAGGTGATCTAAACTGTCCTATATCTGAGGCAATTACTGGGGTATTAATACAGTTCAACTGTCACTTATTATCGGGGCAATCCCTCATTTCAGACCTAAATTTACTTTCATTCGGATGCTCTCTCATCTTGCATTGCATATTTAATTTAGGAAAAAATGAATAATTGATCCCCAGATCATTTTTAAACATTTCTATTCTTTCTATAATTTTTGTCTCTGTTGTCCATTGTAGCCCATTGTTGGGTATGAAGTCTGAAACACTCTAATAATACATTTATCTGATGAAGTGGGTATTCACCCATGAAAGCTCATGCTTCAATATGTCTGTTAGTCTATAAGGTTCCACAGGACTCTTTGCTGCTGTTACAGATCCAGACTAACATGGCTACCCCTCTGATATCTAATGATACAGGTTGCCAAATTTAAGACCCAGGCCTTTTCTGTTGTCTTTGGCTCCAGGCATCGTGATCTTGGGCCAAGCTTCTGCTGAAGTTCCATGAGTATCATTTCATAATGGATTACAAGCAGGTGAGCATGGAATGAGTGACTCTCAGTGATCTATGAACACAATACTTTTGTGGCTTGAAATTGAGCACTTTTAATATTATTTCAGGCCTTGAAAGAATAAAAACGTTAGTTACTCCTGTGATTTGCTTCCTCCCTCCCCTGTCCAAAAAAAAAAAAGAGAGGAAAAGGGAGAGAAAGAAAGAAGCAAGCTGCCATGGGGCTTGGTCCAATGCCCATTGGATTCAGTGAGCTGCATTAAGACAGACACTTTTTAACATATATTAACAAGCACTTTAAAAAGCTAGTCGGAGAACAATTTTTTTCAGTAACGCTTGCTTTGCATTGTACAATATTTTTTCAATGAACTCCAGAAATTACTCTCTCTTGTTTAGCTTTTCTTGGCAGCGCACATTGACTGTGAAAATATGGATAGTACATTGTTGTGCTCTTGACAATGGGGAAAATGTGACTCAGCCTGAACAGCCCTGCAAAGTCTTTAAACATGAGTAGAGTTAAAATGAGATTTAAAAATAAACAAATAGCCTCCCTGAACAATATGTTGCTTGGGTCCTGATCCAAAGCTGATTGAAATCTATTCAAGTCCATAGGCATCAGTGGCATTGGATCAAGCCCCAAACTTTACATGTCTTAGCTCATGAAAGCACATGACTGTGTTCTTGAGTTCCATTGAATTTGATGAGAGTTAAGCACGTGCGTAAGCACTTTTTTGAGTTGGGACCTCAATATAGAAAGTCTCTTCCTTTTATTGCAAAAGTAATGTGTATTCAATTCAATCCTGTGAGAGCTTTAGTTTTCTTCATAGAATTTCTTCATATATTTTGTTCTCCCAATTTCCAATTGATTACTACATTTGTGACACTCAGTTATCCTTATAATACAAAAACTCTTTGCATTTAATGAAAATATTTAAACAACCCTTTTTGGTAAAGAAGCAAATTATGGTTAATCTGTCTGAGGTTTTGCATACAAATTATAAACCAGGAGACAAGTTTTATTTGATCTCTGTAGCTCTTATGTTAGACCATATGAAGTGTATAAAAAATGTTCCGTGTAGTGTTCACTATACTTCTATTGCATTCAGGGAACAATAGGAGAGCCCTCTTGTAGGTAATTAAACACCTGCAAATTTTCATAGATCTTAATGGGTAAGTGTGTAGGTTAGCAGATAATGTGTCCTTTAAGTTGCAGAAGTAGAACATTTGAAATACTGTTAAAGCTGCACTTATTGACACTTTTTGAGCACTTGTCTCATCAATGCTATTACATATTAATTATTACCAATTTTCTAAAGTGACAAAAAATTCTGAAGTAGCTCATATGTAGGAGGAAGAACGTTTGCAAATATCTACCATGCTGGAAAGTACATTAAGGTAATTTTTCTATTCTTTAGCCATAAAAAAGATAAGAAAAAAAATTGTTTTAGGACAATTAACCAAAGTGAATTTTTGATATACTGGTTGAAATTTTTCTGTCAAAATGTGGTTTTGATAGAAAATGCCTTTTGGACAAAACAAATATTTTAATGAAAAAAATAGTTTTCATTTAAAAAAAATTGAGATTCTCATTGCCCAAATGTTTAGGTTTTAAATTTTCCAATTTAAATCTGAATATCTTTAATTGAAAAAAAAAAGGTTGAAACTTTTAATGGGGATTTTTCTTTCCCCCTTCCCCCCCGATTAGCCTCAATCTTTTCAAGGTTGGAATTTTCAAGGAGTCTAATGGAATTAAAGTGCCCAAATCTCATTGAGATTTGGATCCTAATTAATTTGGGCTGCAATATTGAAAGGAGCCTTAAAGAATTTAGTCAGTTGTTAAAATTGTACCATAGTTGTTAGACTGAATTCACCATGGATATAAATGACTTCAAGATCTGGCCCCTAGTGAAAAAGTTCTTATTGGAAGAAATATTAAGGTTGTATGTAGAAGAAGGCTTGGAAGAGGAACATGGAAATTTGTCCAATTAACCCAGAATCCTCTCTTTGACTGTGGTCAGTGTTAGATGCTTCAGAGCAAGATGTAAAACCCTCATAATGGATAGTATCCCAATAAGGTATGTTTCTTCCTAACCTCAGGGAGTTAGTCCTTGGCATATTTCCTGAATCACAAGGGTTAAGACTCCTATTAAATGTTTGTCCTAATTAGGAGAATTCCATCTCCTCCCTTATCAATAACCAGTTATAATGGTTCCTTGGTTTCCTTTGAAAGAGGAGGTGCTGTATTTTCAGATAAGGTTTGGAGATGTGATACGTTTTAGTGGGAGGGCCTAAGACTTGGTCTTTGTTTGCTTTTTGGTCAGTGTGAAGGTGACAAACCTAGATGTAGGCCACTAGTTCAAATCTGGTCTAGGTCAGGTATGAAGGAAGGGTGTTAGAATCTTTTGGTTGTTTGATGTAGAATGAGCTGCCACTCTCAGTCAAGTTACTAGTGGACAGAGGGGATTCAGATAAAATAAGTACTGTGTGATGGGGTGTACAAACCCCATACTAGTCAACAAGGAGTTAGGGAATTGCTTTGGGTCCAACCAACTCTGCCCTGCCACATCTGCAGCAAATGCTGCATCTAGTGGAGGAATTAAAAGACAAGAAACTGCTCATTTGATGGCAGACCTGGAAGACAGCAGACCTGCAACCTGCGGCTCTAGAAGCGCAGAGCAGAGGGAAGGCCAAAATCTTTGGGATAACTGCCCCCCAGGGCTCTCCCTTAGGGCGGGGAGGGACCCACCCCAGAAACAGAGAGGGAAGCATTCCCCCTCCACTGCATATGGACCTTGGACACTGGTAATCCCTTTTTACTTCCTTGGTGTGGACTACCCCAGCAGGGGAAAGCCTTGGACTGTGCTGGCCCGGGGGGTGGGACAGGGCAGGGCAGGGGGGGATAGGAAGTGACCCAGAGAGGGCAGCCGTAAGCAGCCTTGGTTGCCAGATCCCTGGGTTGGAGCCTGGTGGAGTGCCAGGGCCTGGGCTCCCCAACCAACACTTTCTTTTTGATCACGGATTGTAGGCCTGACCACTAGGCAACACTTCCTGACTGTGATCTGAGTGAGGACAGTTCCATACTTCCAAAACCCTCAGGCTGATCCCAAACCAGAGACCAAAACTTTGAGGTTCATGAATGCTTACAATAACCTTTTTTCCCTATTATTTTTGTGCCCCCCCCACGCTTCCTTTGGGGAGGTTTGAATCATCTGGATGTGGTTTTCAATTCAAACTTTGTGACTGAGGGCCATCTCTGTTGTTAACACCACTTGCCTCTAATTTTTGCCATTGCTGGCAGTCTCTCAGGAAGCCAAAGTCTTAGTAGGCATGGAGAATGAAGTGCTCTTTCACCCCTAGAAGTGACCACTCCAGGTCAGGGTGGGCGGACACTCTCACTGCCACTGTCTGGGCTGTATTTGTACTGTGAGTATGCAGAAAACTTCACAAATCCAGACGTTTGATCTGCCCAAGCAGTAAAATCACTTTAAAAAAACACAATAATAGAAGCCGAATGCACTATTTGCAAACACATAAGCTCAGAATTAGTAAAGGGATTTGATCAAAACAAAACAAAAATCCCAACTAAATAAGTGACAGAAGCAGGGAAGAGAGAGACATGATATTTAATGATGCTGTTCCATTGCTGTTTTTCCTTTCCCGCGATTGCTTTAAGCCACTAGGGTCTGAACAATGCTTGACAGAGCAGGATTGACTCACAAAACTGATGTCAGATGTTGGCTTCACCCAGCACTGGAATCCAGCAGCCACTCTTGCATTTAAAACTGCTAGTTCTGTGTTGTATGCATATGATGCTATAACTCTTCTCTTCTTCTATGGAACTGCCTCTCTTCTCCCTGCAAACACGCCGTGCTGGAGAGATTAATGAGTGCCCCTCTTTTGTTGCTGCTTTACCTATTTTTGTACATTGGATAGCTGTTTTTACGAATGTGTCATTATCTAAGTACCCAGAAAGCATTAAATAAATTGGGCAGTGCTTCTGTGACCGTGGAATTATGACAAGCCCTGACTCTGGAATTCAGCTGCCGACAGGGGATTCTGTGGGTGTGAGGCTGCAGATGGCTATGCGTTATTACAGCCGCAGAACTGAAGAACATTTGCTGCAGAACTCTTGCTCTTGCTATAGAAATTGACCTTGGAATCCTGCAGAATTCCAGGTCCTACTTCAGAATACAAGTAGCAAAAGCATGATCATGCTGGAAATGTTTGTTCATGCTGTACAGTAGCAGGGTAGATTACTTAAATAGACTGCTCTCGGTTGATTTGAGCACACTCTGTATTTCTTAGTTGTCTAACGAATACATGCTATTCTGTGGTTTTTGTCAGTAATGACACATCACATAATCTTCTTCCTGTGCTTATCTCCCTTCTCAATCTTCTCAACTTCTGCCTCATGACCCTTTTGTAAAAAACAGGGTATGATTGTTGTTAGTTGCTGAAATCATACCTCCTTCATATCCAGCATTTCCCTGCTAGTAGTCATTACTGTGAAAACAGTGGTTATACACAGTGAACTCGGTTTTAAAACTGCGCAAAAATATGTAAGTTTATAGTGAAAATGAGGAACTTTTCATGTTTGCAAACCCAGGAAACAAAGGTGTTGTTTTTTTTTTCATATGTTGGTGGACAATGGAGGAGTCTCCTTAAAATTATAAATTGCTTTTTCATTAATGTTTTGTTTTATCCTTTTGTCCCATTTGGTACATTATGCAAGCTCCTGGTTAGGGATGAATTAAAGGTGGATCTAACAGGTCTCTGATGAGCTGGGTTTTGCATTCTGATGCTCCTTCCTCCTTTTCTAGCCTGAATTTCAGCAGAACATCCATTGTCCTTCTTTCTCCCTATGTTCTTTCCTCAATTTCAGAATAGGTTTGGGATTCCACATTTCCCTGTCTATCTGGATGATGATTATCCTTATTCCAGTGTTGCTAGCTCTCCTGATTTTATTGCGATTCTCACGATCTTCAGTGTATTTCTTAAAGCCCTAGATCCTGGAGCCAGGTGAATATGAGAGAATCTTAGCTTTAAAAAACAAACAAAAACAAAACAATAAATCTAGCCATCTGTGGTTATGGAGAAAACCTTGAAAATATTTTCTGAGTGCCACCCACATGATTAAAAAAACAAAGTAAATAAAAATAATTTAACATTTATTTATTTTGGCTTAAAATAAGGAGATTTTTATAAATCTCATTTTGAGGTGCCTGTCTAATGATTTGTGAGTGTTTTAGGGTTGTTCTGTCCCATATCTATCTGATCATTTGCTGCTATGATTATTTGACATGGAAGGTTTCAAGAATTATAACTCTCATTGCCTGTCATATCTGGTAGCATAGTTATAGACCTCATAAAGCTTTACCTATAAAAGCAGCTCACTCTTCTACCCCTATTTCTAGTCTGAGTGTTTATACTGCAGACAAATCAACAAATTCATCCAATTCATCACGAGGAAACTCTCTTTTGGACTGAGGTCCCTTTTTCATTCCTGTGGCACACTGAAAGGTCACCTAAAGTTGAATAATGCAGATGGGTGCTTGATGAATTAAATGAAAAATTGCCCTTCTCAATGATTTTGTAAGAAAGTACGGTAGGTTTCCTCTTCTGATGGCATAGGAAGAATAGATGCCAGAATTTGTCCTCTTTAAAAAACAAACAAAAAAAAAAAGTCAATTGTGAATGAAAGATGAATACATAAAACAAAGCAGCACAAGTGTCAGAGGAGTAGCCATGTTCGTCTGCCCCACTTGCTCCCCACCCCTCTACGGACAGCCCTGGGAAAAATAAACCTTCTGCACCTCAGCACAAACCCAGGGTTGGACAAATATTTTCCATCAAAACTTTTTCTGGATCGAAAACTAGGGGGTTTTAAAAAGCAGAAAAAAAATCACAGACACCAGACTGAGTGGAGGGAACTCAGGCCCCGCTGGAGCTCGCAGCCCTGCCCCCTTACCATGTGGCTCTGAGCCCCGTCAGAGCTACACTGCAGCTGTTCAGCGACGGTCCTGGATGCGCTGAGGCTCCAGGAGAGGGAGCCTCAGCCATTTTCATGGGGGCCCAAGGAGAGCCCGGGGCCTGGGGCAAATTGCCCCATTTGCCCTCCCCTCCCCCCCAGGCGGCCCTGCATTAATGATTAGATGTTCCTTTGCCTTTTAGTTATTAATAATAGATAATTTCTTTGAAAAGTTCATCACTTTTAACTGAATAGGAAATACCTGAGTAATTGAGCCATTGACTTAGCTTGTCTTCACCACACCAGCTAAATTGACACTGCTGCATCGATCGCAGAAAGTGTCTGCTTTATTTTATGGTCTTCCAAGAGCATGTCACTCAGTGTGTGTATTACACATCATGTGAAGGATGATTGTGAACCCATCTCCCCAAGTAACAATTCATCTTTCTTCATGCAGTGTCCTACATGCTACTTCAGACCTTCAGAATATTCAGAAAACAGTTAGTGCAAAACTTTTGTCAGACTTTCCCAAGAGCTGACACTGCATACTAAATCCGATAGGGTATGTTAGTCCTAGGCAAGAGGGTGGTATTGTTATGATGGAGTGGGAAAAAAGACTGGCACACATTAAATGGCCAGAATGTTTCTATCACTGGATGACTAGTATTTAAATGTGATGACCCAGCTGCTCACTCTCAACAGTACATGGCAAAACTAGAATATTGGACCATTCAAAGTTGTAGTCACCAGAGCCAAATATTACTAAATTCACTTTAAATAAAATAAAAGCCTACAGATTGGCGCCCAATGTGGGGCTCTAGAAAACAGAAAAGATGAGTGAAAGAGAGACAACTTTCAGCCTTATGGTTTTACACTGACTGGTCTGTTAAGTTTGTAACTATAGTCATCAGAGCTGAACCCACAATAGTGTCATACAATATTACTAAATTCACTTTAAAAAAAATAAAAGGCTACAAAAGACTAGTGTTGTAAGTGGGAGTACTGGGAAATGTGGAGGTCCCTAGAGCAGTGGTTTTCCAACCTTTTTTCATTTGCGGATCCCTAAAAAATTTTGAATGGAGGTATGGACTTCTTTTGAAATCTTAGCCATAGTCTGTGGATCCCCAGACCGCAGGTTAAAAACCATTGTTCTATGATAGCGACAACCTTTTGTGGATCCCTTAAACATAGTCTGCAGACCCCTAGAGGTCTGTGGACCACAGTTTTAAAACTAGTGCCCTTGAATGATAAGAGTTTCTTGCAGCTGTTTGGAAATATCACATTACCTCGGAGAAAGTTTTGTTTTTTGATCTTATCCAATTCCTAGCAAGGAAAGCATTGTTCGCAAGATTTTCTTTTTTCATTTTTATTTCCTAGACTCTCTAAATCCTATAGTGGTAGGTTGATTTTAAAATGTATTGAGAACTGTCAAATTAGAAATGTTAAAGGAAAACCAGTGCAATACAACAGAAAGAATGTGAACCAAATTTGTGTCTGAACTGAAGCCAACAATGTGCTTTCACTCTCAAATATAAAAATCACTTCTATCTGCATTTTTTTAGGAACATGGGAATTTCCATACTGGAGTAGGCTGGAGACTGGAGTGAGCCAGGGGTCATTATCAGATGTTGCAGCAGATGTAATAGACTACTACCCATTGTTACGAGTACCCCCTAAGATTACTGGAACTGAGGGCATGGCTACACTTGCGAGTTAGAGCACATTAAAGCAGCCCCGAGCACCCTGACTCATGATGCACCCACATTGGCAAGGCACATAGAGCTCCTGGACTCCGCGGCTGGAGTGCTCCTGGCAATCCACCTCAATGAGAAGCATAATGCTTGCTACACCCTGGCTGGAGCACCGTGGTGCCAGTGTGGATGCCCTAGTCTATTAATGCGCTCTGATTGGCCTCCAGAAGTGTCCCACAATGCCTGTTGTAGCTACTCTGGTCATCACTTTGAAATCTACTGCCCTGCCCTTAGGTGACCAATCATCAAACCCGTCCTTTAAATTCTCTAGGAATTTTGAAAATCCCTTTCCTGTTTGCTCAGCAAGGCATGGAGTGCTCTCAGCGAATCTTTCCAGGTGACCATGCCTCCATGAGCCAGGCGATCCCCAGTATAGAGCAATGGCGAGGTGCTGGACCTCATCAGTGTTTGGGGAGAGGAAGCTGTTCAGTCCCAACTGTGCTCCAGCCATAGGAATTACGATACCTTCGGGCAGCTATCAAGGGACATGATAGAAAGGGACCATGACAGCAATGCCCTGAAGTACAGGGTTAAAGTGCAGGAGCTGAGGAATGCCTACCACAAAGCCCATGAGGCAAACCATCACTCCGGTGCTTCCCCTGCAACCTGACATTTCTACAAAGAACTGGATGCAATACTTGGGGGCGACCTCATCTCAATTCTGAAGACCGCCAGAGAGACCAGTTCAACAAGGGAAGAGGGGGAAAGTGGAAGTGAGGCTGCTGAGGAGGAGGGGGACAGCCCGGCATCCCTAGATGCATGCAGCCAGGAGCTGTTCTCAAGCCAGAATAAAGGTAGCCAGTCACAGCAACCAGTGCTTGGGGAAGATCAACCAGAGGAGGTGCCCGGTAAGTGGTTTTATTTTGAGAAGGAAGCTGTTCGGTGGGGGCTCTTGGGGCGAGGAGGGTTAGGCCTGCAAGCATGCCTAGATGCGAATACGGCATTGATGTGCTCTCACACATTGTGGTAATCGGCCTCAGTGATCTCTTCAAAGGTCTCGTGCAGAAGCTGGACAAACCACCAGGTTCCTCGGCAGAGCTACTGTACTTCTTGTCCCAGTAAGGCTAACGTGTCCGTACCATTGTGCCATGAGGGGCGGGGGGACCATTGCTGCACCCAGGCAAGCTGCATATGAGTCAGGATAGAAGCCGCATTGTAGTAGAAAACCCTTCCTTGCTTCCCAGGTCACCCTCAGCAGCAAGATATCTTCCAAGACAAACTCATCCTGTGGAAAATGTGGGGACAATATTCAGTATAGGGGTCCCCTGCAGCTGTTGGCTTTCCCCAAGGCACAGAACCCCAGAGGACAGTACAGCCATGAAACAATCGGTCTCCCTTACCTCTGTGCATACTCACCATTTTAGGGCTCCTGTGGGTTATGTGCACTCGCTTTGGGATGGGCAATTTCTGCTATTGTGTAGATTGTGCTTGTCTTCAAGTACAGCTGAGTAATTGCTCTGTCTGGTGTGAACAATGCTGCCTCTGTTAAATGTTGCATTTTGGCTTTACAGATGCAAACTTGAGATCTCAGCCGTACTTATTGTCAACGGTCGAAAGACTCCAAAGAATCAGGAAGCGGCCACGTAGAAGCAAAGAGGACATGCTGCACGAAGTAATGCAGCAGTACCTTAAATGAAAATCAAAAAGCGCAGGAGTGGCAGGAGAGTGAAAGGAGGGTCTGCCAGCAGAATGCGGATTGCCAGCATCAAAGCACGGAGCAGCTGCTAAGCATTATGGAGCACCAAGCGGACTCAGGGCTGCCTGGGGGGCGGGGCAAGTGTGGCAATTTGCCCCAGGCCCTGGGCTCTCCTGGGGCCCCCACGAGAATGGCTGAGGCTCCCTCCCCAGCCCCAGCCCGACCCGACCCCGCCTCCACCCCTCTCCCGGAGCCTCAGCGCATCCAGGACCATCGCTGAACAGCTGCAGCGTGGCTCTGGCGGGGCCCCTGAGCCCCGCCCTGCTCAGAGCCGCATGGTAAGGGGGCGGGGCTGCAAGCTCCAGCAGGGCCTGAGTTCCCTCCGCTCAGCCTAGTGTCCGTGATTTTTTTCTGCTTTTTAAAACCCCCTAGTTTTTGATCCGAAAAAGTTTTGACGGAAAATATTTGTCCAACTCTTTTAATGAGCTTTAGTGCCTTTCAGCACTAGCTGATGCTGAGAACCAGTAATACCTTGTAAAGAAGTTCTCTCAAAACTGGGTTTGTGCCGAGATGCAGGTTTATTTTTCCATAGGAGGGGAGCAGTGGGGCAATTTGCGCCGGGCCCTGCAGGACCCCCACAAGAATATAGTATTGCAATTTTTTTTATGGAAGGGGCCCCCGAAATTGCTTTGCCCCAGGCCCCCTGAATCCTCTGGGTGGCCCTGAGCGGACTCGTTACAGGTGCTTGTAGCAATGCAGTTGGAGCACTTCCGCCCAGGACCCCTCACAGTCCTTGCCCCAAAACTCTTTCCGTTGTGCCCCCATGTCACCTCCAACCCACTTTCCCCAACATCTGGGTTCTTATCGCCACCAGCTGCCTCCAACACCTGTAGCTTCACCACCCATCCCTGCAAACTACGACCCTTACCCCCTGCACTCAACCCCCATCACCATGCATTTTAGCCAACCAGAAGTGCAGCACTCATTGCACAGCACTCCAGACAGGAAGGCTGAGTATGATAACAGGACATACACAAATCTGTGATTGTACCATTCCCCACTCCGTCCCCTTGCTCTTTCTGTTTCCCAAGCAGTTGTTTCTTTTCAATAAATGGATTTTTTGGCTTTGAAAACCATTCTTTATTATTGCATTAAGTAAAAGATACCTTAGCCCAGGAAAGCAACAGGCATTGCAAATCAGTGTATCATACGTAGCAAAAACAGATTCCTACTAACATTGGAACAACTGCAGTTAATTCCCGTGCAGGGCACCAAACATTACGGATGGCTTTCAGCCTCAGATTGCTCCCTCAAGGCATCCCTAATCCTTGCAGCCCAGCACTGGGCCCCTCTAATAGCCCTGCTATCTGGCTGTTCAAATTCAGACTCCAGGTGTTGAACCTCTGAGGTCCATGCCTGAGTGAATCTTTCACCCATCCCTTCACAAATGTTATGGAGGGTACAGCACGTGGATATAACCGCGAGGATGTTATCTGCCAGGTCCAGCTTCCCATACAGAGAGAGCCAGTGGCCTTTTAAATGGCCAAAAGCACACTCCATAGTCATTCTGCACTGACTCAGCCTGTTGTTCAACCGCTCCTTGCTGACAATTAAAACAACTGATTGGCTACTGTTTTTAAGATATTTAAGTTTTTACATTTTATGTCTACATATATTGTGTAGATAGTAGAGTTTTAATCATAAATTGTAAACCTAGGTCTTTTCATGTGTTCATGGTTGCTTTACATGATAATATTTCACCTGTCCTGTTAATGTAACACTTTAAAAATCAGCAAAAGGGTTATATAAATAAAATTTATTATGAAACAAAAGGCAAAAAACTATTATGTACATAGTTTAGTCCTATTCGGTGTCTACTCGGCGCTTCTTGGCTTGTCTCTTGTATTCATTAAATGGAGCATCTCTTGTCACTGTCCAGCAATAGTCTGCAAGCATTGATGGGCTCCATTTGCCCTGATAGCGTGCCAGGAGATTCCACTGCTGTAGTCTGGAGCCCAACAGCTCTGCCTTACTCTTGGGTAGTTCCAAATCCCTGACAAGGTCATTCAGTTCACCTTGTGTTATGAGGTGTGGTTCAGAGGAGGAGGATGGGAGAAAATGTAGGTCCTGTGACATTGATGGTTCAGGACCAGAAGTTTCATCCTCTTCCTCTTCCTCGTCTGACTCAAGTGAGAATGATTCTGGTGCATCAGGAACTGGCAGTCCTTCTCCGTGAGGTATTGGGCGTATAGCTGATGGAATGTTTGGATAATGCACAGTCCACTTTTTCTTCTTTGACACACCTTTCCCAAGTGGAGGCACCATGCAGAAGTAACAATTGCTGGTATGATCTGTTGGCTCTCTCCAAATCATTGGCACTGCAAAAGGCATAGATTTCCTTTTCCTGTTCAACCACTGGCGAAGATTTGTTGCACAAGTGTTGCAGCATATGTGTGGGGCCCACCTCTTGTCCTGATCTCCAATTTTGCAGCCAAAAGAAAGGTGATAGGCTTTCTTAACCATAGTGGTTATACTGCGCTTTTGTGATGCAAAAGTCACTTCACCACAAACATAGCCAAAGTTATCTGCCCTGTTCACACAAGTACGAGGCATCTCTGCTCACTTTGGCTAAACAGAAATGTGTCCATTTGCAAAATCAAACACTAACAAAGAAGAGAGCAGGACACTGTATGATTTCTAGAGCTGATATAGGGCAATTTGTTCGGGAGAGTGATGTAAGCTTCGTTATTATTGCATCATCCATGACTTCTAGGAATAACATGATGCAATTCATATAATGTATGATGCAATACCAGCTTCAGATTGCATCATTCATTGTTTTGCCTAAAAAGCAGGTACTGTCCAAACCCAGTCATAGATTTATTCCTAGATCCAGTCAAAGATGTATTTTAGTCATTTCTGGTTTAAATTGAGATCCCTTCCCTTTATAACTCACTTATCCTCCGCCATTCCCAAGTCAAGGGTCGTATATACTGACCCAATAGCATATCTTGAAAACTAGAGCCAATCAACAATTTTAAGCATCATTTTCGTTCTCAGTGACCCAGAATTAGTAAAGTTGGATTACATTTATTTCAGAAGCTTTTTGGCTGTAGAGCAGTGTTACTCTTCACGCAGGCTTTCCCCTTTGATCAATGCTTCAGTCGCTTGGTATGGTATCTGTAAATGTAGGTGGAAGAGAGAGAGCATAGCAAATCTTTCCCTTTTATGATGGCCTTTCTTCCCTCTTGGCTTTGCACCCCCCCTCCTCCTTCAGAGTCAGGTGAGCATTACCTCATCGCAGTTCCAAACTAATGAAAGGAAGGGGGCTGACTCCCTCCTGAGTCTACCAGATTCTTTAGTTGCTGCCTAGGCCAGCACCCTTTGTTCCTGTGAGGCTGGGCTGGGTTTGTGAGGTATGAACTGCCCCTCTGCTTCTGGACAGTTTTTATCTAGGCTTGCTTTAAGCCATGAGGATACATTTTCAGCCTCATAACTATAATACGTGAAATTATAACCTATAATGTCACTATAACAACAATGCTCAGAACATCATGAGCCTTCTAACGACACTGACATGACAAACTTTGCATTGGATATCACTCAATCATTTTACCAGGATGAACATGGGGGTGCTGGGTGTACCCCCAAGGTACAAAG
Source organism: Gopherus flavomarginatus (assembly GCF_025201925.1). Lineage (NCBI taxonomy): Eukaryota > Metazoa > Chordata > Testudines > Testudinidae > Gopherus > Gopherus flavomarginatus. The sequence goes on from NC_066618.1 coordinate 236,151,842, forward strand.
AGTCACAACCTCCACTGTTCCTCACTGCTGCTGACTGCTCACCACTTTCACCAGCCACCTGCTTCTCTGTTGTGACCTCTGTAGGTCAGTCTCATAGTGATTTTCAGCTCTTAGCAGTCTGGGCAGAAATACTTCCTCACCACAAGTGATTTCAGCTCTCATTAAGTACTTAACATAAGAAAAGGTTCCTAATGAAGCCTATTTAGCTCTATCTTTGAACAGTGAGGAGGAATAGGTTAAAACAGACCAGGAACTCTCCATAAGAGTCCACACCTTCTGGTCCTACTCCTCTTACTTTCACAGGGCCTGGCATTTGAGTGCCTAGCTTTACGAGGTCCTTTCAGCTGATGGTGACCCCCTCATTTGGGACAGGTTAAGTACAGTTCTGTTCCCCTTTATCCATACAATAAAGACAACACTGATAACAACTATGCCAGCATTCAGTACTAAAGTGATTTGTAACCTAGCACCAGCCAAAGTTGATCATTTTGAGCAACACTGCTCTATCTGCTGGGTATCTAAGCAGAGTAGGTGTGTTCATGTAAATACAGTTTGCTCCTGAAGTCTCTCCCCCTCCCAGCTAGCTGTCAGGGAAGAGTTCATTCATACCCTGCTTACACCTGCAAAATGTGAAACTCCCATATGTCGGGTCACCAGATGTTCCGTTTTTATAGGGACAATCCTGTTTTTTGGGACTTTTTCCTATATAGGTACCTATTACCCCCCACCTGGCCCATTTTTTCACAGTTGATATCTAGTCATCCTATCCATATTTAGTGTGTGTGTTTGTTTTTGAGATGTCATGATTTTGGCTAAGGGTGAGTTTTTTGCCCTTTCTGATACTTTACCTTTGCTATCATGAAAAACTGGGTTAAGTTAGACCTTGAAATGTATAGTAAACTGGGCCATGTAAAAAAAAAATAACAATTTAACTGCAGCATCAATTCTTGATTTGTGAAAACTGCTTCCAATATACCTGGAAAACTGTGAAAAATCTGCAGTGAAACAGAGCTGACAGAAACATGATTTTTCTTTTTCTGGATGACAGTGTGAATTTTTCCATAAAGTTTTGTCAGCTATTTTACATGGTACCATCAGACCTCTTAACACTCTCACTTCACTTGAGAGACTAAATGTTTGACTGGAAGGCACAGTACTTTCTGTATTCTTGCAAGTAAGAACCAAACCATTCTCATTAATTTTAATGAGCATTTAATGAACCTCAAGTGTGTTATTTTTACATTCCAAGATTTGTGATGGTTAGAACTTGAGAAACATAGATTTTTAAATTTTTTTGTCCTTCAGTGTGGTATTCCTCTGCTCCTTTGCATGTGGCAGAGAAGAACAGCACAAGGTGTGACTTTATTTCAAGTGTAGAATTAAATGTTTAGCCCCTACGTGCCTTAAAAAAAATTAAAGTGAAACAAATATACACAGAACATCAGGGGATCTGAAGGCTTTTAATGTATTCTCTTTTGACTTAACTGGGCTTCTGATGTTCATGGCAAGACAAGGAAACCTGAGTCATCAGAATATCATCATCATCCTGTCAAAGCATCCGATTCCATTGACATTGTCTTTCCATTATGCAGTATTTGCCCGTGTTTAGTTATTATTTATTTATATTTCAGAAAGATGGGCATCTTTCTCTTTTATCTCATGTCAGACTTTTATTGGCAATGTCAGTCTTGTCACAGCAGTTGACTACTTAATCAGAGAAAGCTACTTCCTTAAATTATGCAGCTGGAGTCAGAACCTATATATTAGATTATATCAACTTGATTAAATTTGCTTTTGTGTATCTCCATTGGCAATGCTTTCTGTGAGTAAAATAAAGACCTTTTGAATTTGCCTACTGTTTGATCAGGGCATGCTGTTTCCCCCACACACACACCCATTTTTTTTTATCAGGGTATAGTTCTGCTAATTAAAAATCAGAGCCACCTCAGCCAAAATCCAAATTAAATCAGCAGCACAGATATTTAAGGTAGTGACTAATATCTATACAGGGGAAAAAAAGACCTTCCTTCATTATCATTTACAATTTCGGGTTGAAGCAAAGTTATTACCACTGCAGGGTAATTTAATGCTCTTTTATTAACACTGACTTACATCTCAGAGAGGAGTTCTGGGATCCATGAGGATGTCCATTTTCTGTGAAATACTGTCCCAGTTAAGGAAATTAAATTGTAATGTACAGTTTTATTAAAAGAACATAAAAGAATAAAAATGGAATGGAATTTGTTCATGCAATAAAATGTAAGAACCCATTAACCTGCGTCTTTGTTGGTTTTTCTACTGTGTGCTGATTAGGATATGTAGTATTTTGGTGATCTCATGCCTTGCTTTTCTTTGAATTCCTGCTCTGCGTAGATAATCTTTAAACACCCCAGGTCAGCTGGATGGGCAGAAGCTGAAGTTTTCACAAAAGCTTTGTTCACAGTGAGATCTTACCCACAGGTGTGGCTAATTAGTGAAAGCCCATCTGGTAGGCATGTTTTACATGTTACAGTGCAACTTGTAACCCTGGTTTCCAACTGGGGTAAGGTTCACTTGTGCAAATCATGTTGCACAGGTGTAAACTGTACCTGTGCTAGAGGTTTGCACTCATGTAGATACATTGGTGGCTAAAATCCCTTTGTAGACCAGCCCAAAATCATGGATATAAAATAGTTCTAGTCAATAAAAGTTGTTGTTTAAATGTGAAGATAGTGCTTCTTGTGAATGTCATCAGCTTTTCAAATTACACTTTATTTTCCACTAATGACAATACAGGATGTAACTAAATGTGGTTTCAGGATCTGTGTGTTTTCCACTTACTACACATAGCAAGTCTTTATAGCGTGTAGGATTCAAGAATTGTTCATAATAAATTATGATGTGCATTATACCAAAGTTCTTAGCTAGCATTACAAAATTGTAGGCCATGATTTATTTTAGCACTAATGAGCCATTTGGAAATGTCTATCTATGATATAATTATTGGTTGGAGAAATAGAAGGCCAGAGGTGAATTCAAGGGTTTTTTTAAAATTCAAAACTAGGGATCTGTTTTGATGGCATTAGCCCTTTTTATATTTTTCTATGAACATTGTGATGGGCAATTTATTTTTGTCATCAAGAATGTTCCTGTTCAGTGCCAGTCTTCTGAAAACTTGAGCCAACAAGTGTCCCTGCTGAAAGTGTTTATACAGCCGTCTTGGAAACTGATTCAACAAGTGACTTATTCAAATCAGCTTCCTGTTCACACAGGTTTTAGTGGCACAGAAGCAAAACCACACATGATGGTAGGAAAAAAGAATTCCCAATATACTTAAAGGAATAATCACTGGAATAGATTATGAGCAATCATTTGGCTGAATTACAGTTATGTAAAACGTGTGGAATAGTTTTAAATAACAAACATATTTGTGAAAATCAAGACTTGTTCAGAAGGGGCTAAATCTGTTGAGGAAATTCTTTATGATGAATAGTTTATCTAGCTCTACTCTTGTCTAATTGATAAAGACCATGAATCACGTCATTAGTGTTGTATACAGCATATCAAAAAGTTGTCATCCCCTCAACACATAGATGGCTGTGGGTATTTTGCGGTGGGTACAGTGATTCCAGTAGCTGCACACATATAGGTCACCTGAGTAGTGTTGTGGAAGGAGTCTTATTACCCATGTGGTAGTGCCAAGAGGCAATATTTCTTTAAAAGGCATAATGCCTCCATGAGGAGAACATTGGGCTGCAGGACTTGGAAAAGGTGTGCTTATCCAGTTTGGATCTGCTGCCACACAGTACAGCCCAGATGTGCCTCTACCACATCCCCTTAGGGCTGCTCCGCTACCCTGCACTTAAGAGCTAGCTGAACCATGAATGCCTCATGTATGGATGTATGATGGGAGGGGCAGAGAGTAGGGAAGGAAAGAAGGGCTCTCTGCACTTTCTCTCTTTAGCACAGATCCAGCCATAATTTGGCCCATAATGTAAGTTTGTAAGGTGCTTGGAGATCTTTTGGGACGAAAAGTGTCTTATGGCTCTAAACTATTCATTCCTGGTTAGAAATTAAAGGGTTTCAGAAAAGCCCACATGTGGAACATCCTCATAGATTTTGTAAAATTGGAATAATTAACTTTCATTGCATCACAGATCAGCTATAGCAAAATATAGGGAGTTTGTCATGTCCGAACATAGGAGGATTTGACTAGTTAATAACTAGTCTATTATTGTTTAACATTTGTATTATGGTAGAACCTAGAGGCCCCAGGCTGGACATTGTAAGCACACACAATGAAGACAGTCTATGTCCCTAAGACCTCACAACCAGCTACTTTATTTTTAATACGCCAAGTCTTTACATATGAGTTAACAATCATTTTTCAGCCAGTCAGATCACAGGATTCATAGGAGTGAGATGATTCAAGTAATGACCTATCATCATGAGTTCTTCTTACCCATTAAACTGACAAGACAGAAAGATGAAAGGAAGAGGGTAAAGGTCATTTGCACTACTGGAAATTGTGAGGTTTGTAGCTCTGTAACTATTATGATTTTGTTGTCTCTGTACCATACCTTTAAGGAGACTGCCTGTCTGCAGAGGCAGCTGTCATTCTGTGAGGCAGAGCCAATGTAGAATGTTACATACTATGCTCTTTCAAGGAGATTTAATTGTTTGCTCTTTTGTTTTGTTGTTTTTCTTAGTCAAAAGTAAGGGTGTTTTTTTTCTTCAGTCTCAGGATAAAATTCTGGCCCCATTGAAGTCAATGAGAGTTTACCCTTTGACTTCATTGCAACGAAGATTTTGCCCAGAAAGTAGTGTCACTTTTGGAAAGCAGGGTAAAAATATTGTTTGAAACTTCTTATGCTAATATGTGAATTTGGTGGTTATGCAAATAACAGACATTATGTTAGAATCGGCATTAGTGCAGAAAGGCACTGTGATAGTTTCCCTCACAGAGCTCTGTCAACGGCTTTCAATCCTGACCTGTTACATCCGCCTAATTCTGTTATATCAACTTTTATATCTGTTATATCAACTGATACTTTTTTCTTGGACTTTTCTTGAGCAGAGTCTGATGATTCTGCTGACTTGCTCTGTGGTTTAATGATGTGGACCACCTCCACTGGGGACTAGTGTGAGACATCAACCTCATTTACATTTGTGATTTAAATAGGTTCTGAAGCCAGAAGTGAAAGATTAGCGTACTATTCCAATACATCACACCGGCCTTTCTCAACTAGAGGTGGCCTGAGCTGCAAAACTTGGACCAGGATCCCAACTTCTCTGCAACTGGATCAGGGATTTGGATTCACTCTCTAGCTTTCTCCGGTGCTGGCTAGAAGATACCAGATAATGGCAGAATAATATGGGCTTGAGGAAAGAAAGACATCAGTTTCTAATAATGCAGTGTTGCCATTGGCCATAGAAAGAGATGTTCACCAGATTCTGGAGATAGAGTGTGGCCGCTATGACCTTCTAATTAAATACATAGAGGATGAGAAGAGGCAGAGCATGAGCATTCTTGGGACTCATGTTAAAACAAATGGGATAAAGTAATTTTAAAAAGTTGCATTTCTTTAAATTTTTCATTGTTCTGAGGTGACTGCCCTTATCATTCCTGCTTAGGGAGATTGTTTTTTAGTATTCGGGTCTCTTTTATGAGGTCTGCTTTTTCAACCAGGCAGCTCAGTTCTAAATAGCAGAGTATTAAAGGTGTCTAATTATTAATAGCAGGCAGTCCCATAAAAACAATAGGAACATTAATTATAAGAGGACATGAAGTAATTTAGTTAAGCATAATACCCTTAGGATGCATGAGCACAAAAGTACTGTTGGACATGCAGTGATACATCTGCCTACTTCAACAGCTACCCTTCAAATAGAATTTAAACACTGCATACAAAAGTCTTTTCATGATAGTATTGAAACTGTAATACAGCTGCAAAGTTCCAGAGGAAAATACTGCATTGCAGCTCTCCTTCTGCTTTGTAGCAAATCTCTGTTGGCATGTAACATACAGAGGAGGAGCTACAACACAAGCAGGCTGTTTTCAGCTTCATTATGCAGATCTACCATCTCTATCATCCACATGAGAAAAACATCTTTGACTTCCTTTTGGGGGGAGGGCGGGAGGGGGGGAAGGAGGTCAGATGGCTTACACACTGATTTCCACTGGCACTATTGTTCCAATAGCTCCCAAACGGTAATCTTTTGCCTTCATACGAGATGCAACAGATTTTGACATCCATGTTGATTAATTTGAACAATTGCTTATCACTGGAATTTAGTGTCAGACTTGGCTGGGACTTTATGGGAGTCTGAAAGGAATGCTCTGTGCTGTCTTAGCCAACGGGCAGCACTTTCCTGTGGGCTGAGTGGACATTGTGATTCGTGGTCACTAGCTGATGTGAGAAAGGGAGGGAGACCTTTCAAATAACCTTGAGACTAGGCTGCCAGCAGCATCTCACATGTTTAAATTAAAGAGAGGGATTAGTAGCACTGCATTTGGAGCACAACGTAGCTGGTAACCTCCCTCTCTGGGAAAATTACATACCATCTCTGGGCACCTTTGAGAGGCAATACTTCCCCACTGCAAGCACAGAGTCTGAGTGTAGAAAAGAAACTTTTAAGGAAAGGAGGTAAGTCACCTGACATTAATTAGGGGAAATGCCACAAAAAGGATTCATAAACATAAAACAGTGATCAGGATGCTCACCCCAGAGTGCATCAAGCAGTACCTTCTGCCTCATGTTCTTGAGTTCTTCAGCTGAAAGTTCCTTTACCATGTTCCCCCAGCACACCCCACTCACTGTGGTTGTCCTTGATCAGTGAGGATTCAGGGTTCAGAGAACTTAACAAAATACAAGACTCTTAACAGAGCCTTAGCTCTATCTTTGAATAGTGGCGATGAACAGATAACTCAGACCAGGGACCCTTCAATAGAGTCCACATCCTCTCTTATTTTCACAGTAATCTGCATCCAAGCCCTCAGTTTATTGAGTTCTTTTCAGTTGAGGGTCACCCAATGAGGCCAGGCTAAACACAGTTCTGCTCCTCTTTACTCATACAATAAAGATAACACTGATAATATTTCACTACTCCTGCTTTCAGTACTCAACACCAGCCAAAGTCGATCACCCTGGGTAACACAGGTCTGTCTGCTGGATATCTAGGCAGAGTAGGTGTGTTCATGTAAATACAGTCAGCTCCTGAAGTCTTTTCCCCTCTCTAGTTAGCTGTAGGGGAGAGCTCATTCAGACCCTGCTTGCATATGCATTCTCTTGTCCTGCCTTATTCATCAATTAATGTTGCCAATACCCACACCGAAATCCTGAATGTATTGTGTCCCTGCTGGGAGCTGTACTCTGAGTGATCACTTTGGCCAACAGCTTCTACCTGAATTATCAAAATGTGTCATTTTAAATTTCATTCAGAAATAAATTCCTCATGTTTCCTTTGAGCGAGAGGCACAAATGGCAAATTGTTACTTACATTGTCAAATCCTTTCTAAATACAACTTGGATCTCCGAGGGTGGGGTGGGGTGAATCATGCATGGTTCATGTTTAAACAAAATAGGAATCCACATATATTCCTAAAAAAAACTAGTTTTCTTGGAAATGTATGTTTTCAGCAGAAAGCAGTTTATAAAAGGAGAAAGTGCAGTCAGTTTTTGTTCTTTTCTGTTGAGCAGCACAGGCCCATGTGAGTTCAACTTTTGCATTTGAAGCATAATGCGGAATCCGTTAAGAGACTGGTGAGTCTGCAATGAATTCTTGCCACTCATCAGAGGATGCTCACAGCTCAGTTAACAAGGCTGAAGTTGCATGGCCCGAGGCTACAGCTTTTATATATTGAGGGAAAGCAATACAAAGGTTAAAATCACATATATATTTTTTTTTTGCTCTCTCTTAATTTTCGTTAGGAATGAATCAGTTTTGCTACATGTTAAAATATTTGCAGAATAGTTAGATTTAACCAAAATTCTTCAATTAATTAAATACCTGTCTTATTTTCCCATGTATCAGTTGTTGTTTCAGTGAAGCTGAAATTGAAGGCGTAGCTCAGAGAAAGAGCAGTGTACAATATGTACAATATGGTGTATTTGCACAACATTGTGATTAATTGACATAGGCAAGGTTTCTCACATTTGGCTATATATGATGTTCATTGCATAGACACTGAATAAATACTCAGGAATTTCTAAACCAGCATGAAAGTTACAAAAAATGCCTTTTCATAGTGGAAAATTTTGAGTCTGACAGGTTAACTGTGAGTGCTGGCAAAGGGATGTAGGTATCAGAGAACTGCATATTCAACATCCTTGCTAGTATCTGGGCATTGTGAGAATGGCTAATGGTTTGGTAAGAAAGAAATGTATTGTTCCCCATTTTGTAGCACCTGCTCTCTGCCATGTCATCAGGCTGAAGAAGTGGCTTTATATTTTCAACTTCCACACTTCACTTTGAAATGTTCATAGGTCACTTATTGCTTGAGACTGCAGAGTTTTCATATAAAAATAATCATATTCCGGAATTGTCAAAGGTAAGAACAAAGTCATTTATTGTCTCATTAATTTTAATGGGGATTTTAAACATCTGAAAGTGTAATAAATAAATCTGCTCAAGATGTTTTTAACTACTTAAAGCTGAGAAGGGTTAACTCTTGTCTAAAGAATATCTTTCAAATATATTTCAGAGAGACAGAGAAGTCCAGTTCAGGATGGTTAATTTCATAACATTGAAAGTGTACTGTCATATGCTCCTTGCACACAGAGGATAACAGGGCAGCTACTGGCAGATCAGACTCCTGTACCAGGTATGGACTGGCTACAGAGCTTCCATGACAAAGAGAGATACAAGAGATGTGTTCTCTGAATCTTTGTCTATACTGGAATCTGAACAACAAAACTTTAGTTGTTCAGAGGCATGAAAAAAACACACACACACACAAATGACAAAAGTTTTGCCGACGAAAAGTGCCGGTCTGAGTAGCACTTTGTTGGCAAGGGAGCTCTTCTGCTGACAAAGATACCGCCACTTGTTGGAGTGGAAGTTTTATGCTTGTGGGAGAGCTCTCTCTTGCTGACAGACAGTGGCTGCACTGCGCACCTTTTAGTGGCACAGCTGTAGCGGCATAGCTGTGTCACTAAAAGATGCGTAGTGTAGACATGGCCTGAGTTACTTTAATGCACTGTTGGCTATAATGGTTACCAGCTAAGATAAGGCATGTTTCACATGTTGCCCCTAGTGGCTGACCATTATAATAGTTTCAGCATTTCATTAGCCTTGAATGAGAGATAAATAAATAAAAGCTGAATTCCAGTGCTCTTGTGTCAGCCTCTCTGAAGCCATTGGGGTACCTGACTATACCACCTATCTTTTAAACTGAGGCAATGTGTCATTTTGAATGACATAGGTCCTGCGGGTGCTACCTGAATGTGGTGCCACTGGAAATAACATCACAGCATTAGACAAAGCTGACTGACCAAGATGGGGCTTTGTGCCCTGAGGTACTATTTTCTAGGGTAGTGGTATCCTAGAGTGACACACTTTCAAACACTGCCTTTATAACCCAGCACATATTGGAAAATGGAGATGGAAGGAAAACAGTCAGTCTGTGTTGAATACTGAGCCATCCTTGAGAAGACGATGCCTTTTTTTATTTACTGGAGTTAGGAATCAATCATTTAATGTGAGAAATATAATGTTTATATTGAATGTACATTGTGAGTTACCATGCAAAAATGTGTTACCTTCCTGACACTGTCTGCTTAAGTTTTCGTTGACACAATTTCATTTTGCTTAGTGCAGAGGTAATGTATAAATACTGTTATTATTCACATACACTTTTGGAGCTCTTGAATTGAAATATGTCCTAACGTATTAAGACTGCTCTGTGGGGAAAAACTCTTGACTGACTAGCTGTCTACTCTCATCAGAGGAAGGTTAACAGAACCAGGTCTGCTTACTAATAGGTAGCAGTGTACATCACAATGTTTTTTTCTTATTTAATTTTATCATTTTTCTCTCATTTAAATATGTACTTAAGTATTTTGTAGAACTACATAATTATTTGTGTTTATTATTTGTCATAGATTTTAAGGCCAGAAGGGTCCCACCAGATCATCTAGCCTGACTTGTAAATCACAGGCCACCAACACCACACAGTTCCTGCACACTGAACCCAACAACCCAAATTAGACCAAGTTGTTTTGCTCTTTTTTCTGCCTTCAATCTCTTCCACACAGCAACTCTTCTTTGTGACAAATCATCAGCATGTAAATGTCTGTGAATTGGCCCAGTCTGCCGTCATTGCTAAGGCCCTGATCCTGCAACTGGCTCTCTGGTGGCCCAGGGCTCTTCAATATAGACCCAGTTGCAAGATGGGGTTCATAGACCAAGAGTGGGATTTTCAAAAGTCCTCCTCATTGACCTGACTCTGCTCCAATGGGAGTTCAGTGGGAGCAAAGTTAGGCCAATGCCTATTACTTTTGAAACCCTCATCCTAATTTCTATTGAAGTCCAGTCCTACAGTAAGCCCTAAAAATGAAGGTACAGAATGGAAATGGAAATAGTTCAGCTATAGCTATAGCAGAGGATTCCCTTTTCCAGCACTTAGTCCAAAAGCACAAATATTGAAGGGGTCAATCGGTTTAGGCTTCAAACTTCAGTTCCTTTGTAAAAGACTGATTGATTTAGGACTACTAGCATGGAATTAACAAAAGATATTTTTTAAAATGTAAACATACCTTTATGATGATGGAAAACCAGCATTACCTTCCTGCAGCAGACCCCCTGAATGAAACTAACCAATCTTCAAGCCAAACAACATACAAAAGGCAAACAAATGATGACAAATTAAAATAGATGTTAAAAATTCTCCCAGTTTAATAAAAAAGGTAATTAAAATTTCAAAAGAGATATTTCTGGTGGCATTCCTTAAAAAGCACATATTGCGGTTATCCAGTGTATCCATTTTGGAGCTCACTCCTTTAAATCATAATCAGAGCAATTTCTATATCAGTCATATTCTTTGTGAACACAGCTTTTTCTGTATCCTTCTGTTAGACAAATAAATAAGCATGTCTCAAATGTTGGCCAAGAGTTTGAGTATACTGTGGCGGTATTTTCCTTAGTGTAGCTAGCTCTATGATGGTCATTGTGGAATATTAAAGATCGGAAATCAATCGCACAGTTGGATTTTTTTATAGCATGCTTTAACAATAATTGCTAATACCATAGTCCTCGGCATGTCGATATTTACATTAGCAAAAACTGGCCTTGACAAATTAGTAATATGAACAGTTGACTTACTTAAAACTGTTGGACTGGAAAGCTAAATGCCAGGCAAGTAATTTATTGCATAATAAGTAAGGTTCTGTGGAAAGTTCGCATGGGTCATTATAAACCTCTGAAACATATGCCACCACTCAGGGAAACAAGCACTTTAATGTTCTACCCCCCTTTTCCTTTTGCTTTTTCCAAAAGCAAATATAATGTGCTTTGAAAGGAAAACCAAAAGTGGCTATAATCGACCTTTAGATCAAATTTTGTATGGCTCCTGTCACCATGGTATCTGAGCACCTCATACATGAATGAATTCCTCCTCCTAGGGAAGTATTATTTCCCCTAGGGAACTGAAGCATGTAAGGGTACGTCTACACTACAGGATTATTCCAATTTTACGTAAACCGGTTTTGTAAAACAGATTGTATAAAGTCGAGTGCACGCAGCCACACAAAGCACAATAATTCGGCAGTGTGTGTCCGTGTACCGAGGCTAGCGTCGATTTCCGGAGCATTGCACTGTGGGTAGCTATCCCGTAGCTATCCCATAGTTCCCGCAGTCTCCCCCGCCCATTGGAATTCTGGGTTGAGATCCCAATGCATGATGGTGCAAAAACAGTGTCGCGGGTGAATCTGGGTAAATGTCATCACTCATTCCTTCCTCCGTGAAAGCAACGGCAGACAATCATTTCACGCCCTTTTTCCCTGGATTGCCCTGGCAGACGCCATAGCATGGCAACCATGGATCCCGTTTTGCCTTTTGTCACTGTCACCGTATGTGTACTGGATGCTGCTGACAGAGGTGGTACTGCAGTGCTACACAGCAGCATTCATTTGCCTTTGCAAAGTAGCAGAGACGGTTACCATCCCTATTGTACCGTCTGCCATGCCATTGTAAATTGGCAATGAGATGACGGTTATCAGTCGTTCTGTACCGTCTGCTGCTGTCATGGGTGCTCCTGGCTGGCCTTTGCTGAGGTTGGCCAGGGGCGCAAAGACAAAAATGGGAATGACTCCCAGGTCATTCCATCCTCTATGTTGTGTCTAAAAATAGTCAGTCCTACCTAGGATATGGGGTATGTGTACTAGAGAACCAGAGAGCACAGCTGATCTGTGTCAGATCCCGCAGAAATGATGAGCTGCATGCCATTCTAAGGGGTGCCCCTGCAACAATCCCAGTCATTGCTTCCCTCCTCCCCCAACACTCCTGGGCTACTGTTGCAGTGTCCCCCCATTTGTGTGATGAAGTAATAAAGAATGCAGGAATAAGAAACACTGACTTTTTAGTGAGATAAAATGAGGGGGAGGCAGCCTCCAGCTGCTATGATAGTCCAGGCAGGACATTAAATAGTGGCAGGGGAGAGGAGCCCAGCCTCCCTCTGCTATGATAGTCCAGGCAGTACAGAATCTTTTCTTTAGACATGCGGGAGGCTGATGGAGCTCAGCCCCCAGTTGCTATGATGAAGACGGTTACCAGCCATTCTGTACCATCTGCCGGGAATGACCAGGAGTCATTCCTATTTTTACCCAGATGCCCCTGGCCAACCTCACTGAAGCCAGCCAGGAGCACTCACAGGATGATGAGGACGACTATCAGTCATTTTTGTACTGTACCGTCTGCAACTGGGGAGGGGAGGAGAGAGGATGATGCTGTTCAGTGCCACAGCACCGCGTCTACCAGCAACATGCAGTAGACATATGGTGATATTGAAAAAAGTCAAGAAATGATTTTTTTCCCTTTTCTTTCACGGGGGGGGGGGGGAGGGCCAGGGGAAATTGATGAGATATACCCTGAACCACCCCGGACAATGTGCTTAACCCTACAGGCATTGGGAGCTCAGCCAAGAATGCAAATACTTTTCGGAGACTGCAGGGACTGTGGGATAGCTGGAGTCCTCAGTACCCCCTCCCTCCCTCCATGAGTGTCCCTTTGATTCTTTGGCTTTCTGTTATGATTGTCACACAGCACTGTGCTGTGGACTCTGTCTATCATAGCCTGGAGAATTTTTCAAATGCTTTGTGATTTCGTCTTCTGTAACGGAGCTCTGATAGAACAGATTTGTTTCCCCATACAACGATCAGATCCAGTATCTCCCGTATGGTTCATGCTGGAGCTCTTTTTGGATTTGGGACTGCATCGCCAGCCATGCTGATCAGAGCTCCACGCTGGGCAAACAGGAAATGAAATTCAAAAGTTCGCAGGGCTTTTCCTGTCTACCTGGCCAGTGCATCCGAGTTCAGACTGCTTTCCAGAGCGGTCACAATGGTGCACTGTGGGATACCTCCCGGAGGCCAATACTGTCGATTTGCGGCCACACTAACTCTAATCCGACATTGCAATACTGATTTCAGCGCTACTCCTCTCATTGGGGAGAAGTACAGAAATCGGTTTTAAGAGCCCTTTATATCGATATAAAGGACCTCGTTGTGTGGACTGGTGCAGGGTTAAATTGGTTTAACGCTGCTAAATTCAGTTTAAACGCATAGTGTAGACCAGACCTGAGACAGGAATTGAGTTCAAAGCTCCTTAGTCCCCGCCCAGTGTCTTAACTGCAAGTCATCATTTCCCCCTTTAATAATATTGCACAGGATGATAAGCTGGGGCAGAATTTGGTTCTCAGTCCCTACCAAAGAATTTTCATATGAACCTTTGTAAAACTCAGGCATCTCAAAATTCTTAGTCTTTGGGACACCCAATTACAGCAGAGATTGTGGGTGGGTAAAATACTTTCCCCTCACTTTCTTTGATAACCAACTAAACGGTCCTTCCAATGATAAATATTTTTGTGTGTGTTAGTACTTGTGGTTGCTTTTCAGGTTCCTGCTTGTATTTTTACTAAATTATAAAGTGCACTCGCTCTGTTTGGGGTGATGCTAAAGAACCATTCACGTGTCATTTGTGGTGTTGGGATGGGAAGCAGGGCCCTTTTATATGGTAATTTATCGTCTCTTTAATAGTTCAGTATCTCAGAACATAATGTACAGTCAAATGGCTTTGTGTAGGAAAAAAGACTATGGGTTCCAATGTCGTATTTCCACTGACTCCTGCCTTGTAGCTGAAAGAGAATCAGGTTTGCAAGCTAACACAGCCCCCAGATATGCTGGAGAAGAGATGGTGCTATCAGGGGGGTTAAATTACAGCTTGGAGGACCATACAAACAGGAAAAAGAGTGATGCCACAGCATACTAATACATTTACTGTGCAATTTAAGAGAATTTCCTGAAGTAATAATAAAGAAGAAAGAGAGAAGCAGGTAATACCATGTTGAGCAGAGTACGCAACTAGAGATGAGCTGGTGCATATATACCCAACACACACAGGTATCTCAAAACCTCCTTTGTCCAGTGGCTTTGTCTCGTGTTTCTCTGCAGCTCAAACACAATGTATTATTTTTAAGGGAAATTTAAATATTTTAACTCCTATGATGGATTGTTGTAAGAGGGAACCCATTCAATATTTTAAAAGCACTGTGGCGTACTCTAAGGCAAAGCAAAAGCTCCTGGAACTCATCCCTTCCTGAGAAAGCACTGCACTCTTAGGCCACGTCCAGACTAGGGGAGGAAAATCGATCGTAGATACGCAACTTCAGCTACGTGAATAACGTAGCTGAAGTCGAATTTCTAAGATCGAGTTACTCACCCGTCCAGACGGCGCGGGATCGATATCCACGGCTCTCCGTGTCGATTCCAGAACTCCGTTCGGGTTGATGGAGTTCCGGAATCGATGTAAGCGTGCTCGGGGATCGATACATCGCGTCCAGACTAGACGCGATATATCGATCCCCGAGCAATCGATTTTAACCCGCCGATACAGCGGGTTAGTCTGGACGTGGGCTTAGACAAAAGATCAGAGCAAAATACAAAGTTTAATTGCATTACCCCCCACAGCCACAAGAGGGGGTTTGAAGAACACAATGTTTTGGAACTTCATCAGAAGCCCCTGCTTTACTGTGGTGTTACACAACTCTACAGAGTCTTCATATATTGTCTCCAGCAACATATATACTGCTTAGGAAGACACACACTATGGAGATACTTTTCACACCTTTGTGTTGTATGCCCTATCTATTGGGAGAAAGCGGAGGGAAGGGAAGGAGCTGCATGTTTTAAACCCATTAAGACATTTTATGCCACAGAAAGCTAAAATAGTTCTCTATGATACAATGAAACATATCCTAAATTGGAATACAATGTACAGCCTCTTATGCAGAATATAATTAGCTGTAACTTTCCCTTCTGCAAGATGCCATCTGACTTAACTACAGAGGCCTGGCTTTTGAATAGAAGAAATCACCCAAGTTTGAGAGGTTTTTCCACAGTAATTCTATGCTTTCGGAGAGGCTAGCTTTGATGCATATAGAACTCTTCAAAGAAGTGTAAATGACAATACTTTCTTCTTCACCTTCTGTTTCCCATGCCACCTTCTTCCTGTTTTCTTGAAGCATCTCATCAGGTCAGGTGTGTCTCCTCTTATAACCTTGGTAGGTTCCCCCTTCCCATTAATGTTCTGATTCCATCCCACTTTTATTTCTCCTGTGCATTTTGCTCAGTTCTTCTGGTGTTGTATGAAATAACAATTCTGTAACTAAGAATACAATATACTTGCATCCCCATTTAATTTGCTTTTATTCCTCATATTAGACGACTTAATTACAGCCTTTTAAACTTCCAGGTTAGACCAGCAGGGCACAGAAGTGCTGTTCATCAAAGCCAGTGTACTGATGCTGATGCATAAACTGCCTGGCATGGGATACAACAGAATGCCACAGGTTCATTATTTCATTTGTTTTTGACACATGACTTTGGAGAATGGGAATGTTAAATCCATGATCATTTGAGACTTTATTCTGTCATTTAATATGCATAGGCACTTTCCTTCACTTTTTTTCTTTTCTTTTTTCTTTCAAACAGTAACTTTTCTCTCCCTCAGGGAAAAACACAGGCTGCGAGTTATTTTAAGATACCACCACTGAAAGATGTTACCAAGCAATGGTAAGTTACTGAAATGTGATGAGTCAATAGATTCAGGGTAAACTTTTCAAAAGTGTCTACATGATTTAGGCACCTAAGTCTCATTTTCAAAAGTCACTTAGGACCAAGACTTTTAAAAATAACTAGTGTTTTTGGGGTAACCTAGTTTTTGGGTGTCCGACTTGGGGCACCTTAAAGGGGCCTGATTTTCAGAAAATGCTGAGTACGTCCATGCTGAAAATCAGGCTACTTTAAGGTGCGTATGTTCGATACCAAAAATGGAGTCACTCGGAATCATAGTCACTGTTGAAATCACGGTGCATCTGACGAAGTAGGTATTCACCCACGAAAGCTCGTGCTCCAGAACGTCTGTTAGTCTATAAGGTGCCACAGGATTCTTTGCTGCTTTTCCGGAATCATAGTCACTGTTGAAAATCTGGGCCATAGGCACTTAGGGATGATAAGTTTCATTGAAAGTTAATGGGACCTAGGGTATATATACATAGCAAGGCAGGTCATAGCATTCCTTCCTTAGCAGATAGACAAAAAGAACACACTGGGGTATTTCCAAAACAATCTATTGCACACACAAATGGAACTTTTTACAGTCAGAAAACCCTGAACATGTCACAAAACTTACTACTGACAAACAGATATAGGAGCTACAGAGCAATATGTTGTGTTGCTTCTCCTGAGCCCATACAAATGCAGCCACTGAAATGGAAAGAGGCAAATACGTTGCTCTTCACTTCTCAAAGAAACATGGGCTCCCCGGATTTGGAAATAATGAAGAATTGGAAAGTGGTGGTTCTGTATCTTACACACTTCACATCAGCACTCTCCTGGGAGTCATATATGAGACTTTTTTTCAGATTGAGCCAAATCTATTGTCATATAAAAATCAAACCAGTTAATTTTGGTATAATTTGGTCTATCTTAGGCCTTTCTCTTTCTACAGATCTTTGGTGTCTTCAATGTTGCTTCTGTGCTGTGTCCATCTTTGGAAAGCACTTTTAATTTCATCCTAAGACACAGTCATAAAGGACCTGAAGAAAAGCACATGCCAGAATGGGACTGAATTTGAAAGGCTGGTGGCCAAGAATAAAGTAATTATTTCTGACTGCTTTTTAGAACTCAAGCAACCTAGACATCTGATACATGACCTTGCAATATAGCACGAATTGGAGCAGAGCACAGGTAACAATGCAGATGAGATTGATTTGATCCTGAATCTTAATTTTTGAAAGGAGCGTAGGAGTTTAGTGAACATTTCATTCATTTATTTAACCAGGCACTTTGGACCCTGGACAAATATGGTTTAGTGAGCGCAGCTCATAGTTAAAGCATGTTGATACACACTTCAGTTTTCAGAAACATGATGCTTAATGCAAAATGTGTTTTTTAACTACATGCCTTAGCAGGCAGAGTCAGGCTGCAAGCATCATTGACGTACATATTGGTGGACTACTTTGAAAGCGTGATAGGATGAGCTCCCTCATTACCTAGTGGGGAATTGAGAGAGCTCAGCATCTTACAGGATTGGGCCCTTCTCAATAATTTCCAGTGCCATTTATTTTCAGTGGGTTTTGAACCCTGTCCTTAAAGGAATGGAAGTGAATGTGACATGCCTGGTCTGAATTAATTATTTGTATTACAGCAGCGACCAAAGGTCCTTGTCAAGATCAGGGCTCCATTGTTATAGTCACAGTAGGAACACATCCAAAGGCATGGATTCTGCCTTGAAGAGCTTACAATGAGAGATGATTGGAAAATGTTGGGGATTTTTCTGTGGAAAATTCTGCTTTTACATCAAAAAACTGCTTTTTGGCTAGCTAGATTTCAGCTTTTCAATAAAATGTTGAACTGTTCTGTAGAAAGCAGAAACTTTTTGCAAAAAAATGTTTAGTCAAAACCCCCAAGTTTCTGTCAAACAGTTTTGATGGCAATGTTTTGATCAGATGAAGAACTCTTTAGTCTGTGTTTCCCAAGGTGGCAAGATCCCCTTTCAAGTTTTTTTCCTTCTTTGAGTGACTGTACCTATATATAGTGCACATCAGGATTGCGCATGTGCTCCATGTGCCCAGGGCTGGAGATTTTTCCCTAGCAGTATATGTGTGGTCTGCACATGTGCCCCCTCCCCACCCCTGTCCTCTTCACCAAGGGACTAAAGGGAACTGCTGGACTGCCACCATTTTAGTTCCCTCTACTGCTTGTGGTCTAGGGCACAGCTTCAGTGTTCTTGCTGACTTCAGCTTTTTACTGTAAAAAGTTTAAAAACTCTCAGATAAGTTTGCAGTATACTTAGTTAACAAATACCATCAAGTTTGTTTCTCTTCCTCACTCCTCCTCAACATGCTTTTTTTGAGGTGGGGAAGCTAACTCAAATAGGTGAGTTCACCTGATGTTATTCTGAGGCTGGTGAGATCTGTTGTCTCCTTCCTGTGTTCTGGGAGCCAGACCCTTAGTCATGGTCCTGCTGTAAGAAAGCTCTATATACCCTGAGCACCTTGTGATTTGAGCTGTGGAAGGCAGCTTCCATGGTGGAGTAGAGGGATTTCTAAGGTCACCAGGGCCTGGTCCATGGAGTATGGTGATTATTAGGACAAAACTTTTGATTCTGTATTCCATGGGGAGCCAATGTAGAGAGTGGAGCACTGGCATGTACTCAGTGACCTGAGTTGCTGAGGCAGGCTTCTGCATTCTGTATTAGGTGGACCTTTTTTCATTATCATCAGCTTCATAGCTAGTTATAATGACATGAAATAGCAGCCTTAGAGATAGTGAATCCATGGATCACAGTGACCAAATCAGAGTCTCCCAGTAAGCCATAAGAGGGTGGTTTTTAGCAGCCATAGCTATGTGGATGTCTAGAACTATTAATGTGAAATCCAGAAGGACTGTCCTGATAATTGGAAGACAGAATCCCTCAGTTATAGACAATGAAGAGTTCTCTTTCTTTCCTGGCATAACTTACATCCTGCCCAATCAAGGCACCCAGGCTTATGTACCCTTATCTTGTGACCAATTCATTACCATACCATAAGCAATTCCATACATTAGACATGGCCTGCAAGTGTCCTGATTCACCTTTGACACAGCATGGCACAGCTTCAGTGAGCACCACCAGTGTTGATTTAGAAGGAACCTAATGGAAATGATATTTCCAGTTAGAACATTCCTATGCTGCTTACCATGCTGTCCTAGGTTGGGCATCCTGTTTGCCTGTGATGGTCCCTGCCAGTTTCCAGATCTTCTGGCCAGACCAGGGACTCAACTCATGAGTCCTCCTAATATTGTGAAAATAGGAAAAGATGTCTCGCCAACAGCCAGGTGAGGGGGGCTCTGTGACATAGGGAAAGTGTCCACTCTCTGGTTAAGAGATCTCTTCCACTGCTCAGCATTGGTCTGAGATGTGGAGAAATTGGAGAGGGTCCAGAGAAGAGCAACAAGAATAATTAAAGGTCTTGAGAACATGACCTATGAAGGAAGGCTGAAGGAATTGGGTTTGTTTAGTTTGGAAAAGAGAAGACTGAGAGGGGACATGATAGCAGTTTTCAGGTATCTAAAAGGGTGTCATCAGGAGGAGGGAGAAAACTTGTTCACCTTAGCCTCCAATGATAGAACAAGAAGCAATGGGCTTAAACTGCAGCAAGGGAGATTTAGGTTGGACATTAGGAAAAAGTTCCTAACTGTCAGGGTAGTTAAACACTGGAATAGATTGCCTAGGGAAGTTGTGGAATCTCCATCTCTGGAGATATTTAAGAGTAGGTTAGATAAATTTCTATTAGGGATGGTCTAGACAGTATTTGGTCCTGCCAAGAGGGCAGGGGACTAGACTCGATGACCTCTCGAGGTCCCTTCCAGTCCTAGAGTCTATGAGTCTATGATGGGGAGATTGATTGATTGATTTATCTGCACTCTGTCCATGAATATCCTTAGACTGGTGTCATACGACCAAACCCTGCACAGTATTATGAAATAGCATCATTAGGTACACTCTTGGTATATTCAGCCTCTGACTGTAAAGAAGGCAACTTTAAGGACCTAACTTAAGGAGAACTGTGTTATTTTACACTATGACACTGATATTGTAGTTTTATGAACAGGACAATATAGTATCACTATGTTCTGTATTGCTTGTTTTAAGCACACAGGCTTCATCTAAATATCATCTCAGGTTGAACATAATATTTAAACCCTGTGGGGCAGGAACTGTCTTTTTGTTCTGTATTCATACAATGCCCAGCACAACGGGGTCTTAGTACATGATTAGGTGCTATGATAATACAAATAATAAATATAAAAGTGACTGCAGAGGGATTGTCCCATACATTGCCTACATGTTAGGGGTAGATTTTCTTTTCCTCTGTCCTCACTGGTATTCTACACAGAGCCCAATTACAAAGCTACTCTCTCTCTCTGTGGTGTGTGTGTGTGTGTGTGTGTGTGTGTGTGTGTGTGTGTGTAGGTTTCACTTCTGCCTTTTGCCTTCTCTGATGTTTAGAGTCTCCCCTGAGGAGGATAATTCAGTTTCTCTTTTCACAGAGAAAGTTAACACAGACACTAGATACCTTGCACAGACTTCAAAGGAGAGCTCTGAAAAATACTTTGCAGCCTTTAAGAAAAGAAACTTTGCAGTGAAGAGAGAGGTTGTCTGAAAGTACACTTAGGAAGGGGGGAATGCTAAAGATCAAGGTGGGGACCCTACTGTTTCTGAAATGTAATACTTTTCCATTGTGGATCATGCCAGGTGTCGTCAGCTGCTTGGTTGATTTCAGTGGTGTGTGTGAAGAATAGCACGCCCTGTAAACATTCCTACTCAACCCACAAATCAAAATAGAAATAGAAGCCACTGAGGGATCGTCTACATTTAAAATGCTGCAGCGGTTCAGCGGCACTGTTAGAGTGCTTCAGTAAAGACACTATCTATGCAGGTAGAAGGGGCTCTCTCATCAGCGTAGGTCATCCACCTCCCTGAGAGGTGGTAGCTAATTTGATGGGGGAATCCTTCCATCAACGTAGTGCTGTCTACACCAGGGGTTAGGTCGGTTTAACTGTGTCACTCAGGGGTGTGGATTTTTCACATCTCTGCGTGAAGTATACTGACCTAATTTCCGAGTGTAGACCAGACCTGATTGAGAACTGGAGCCTGGAAACAGCATCCCTCTTCTTGGGAATGTAAATGTGGTAAAGGGACATGACCCTATATGGGGATATATATGTTAGAGTGTGTTCAAAGTGAATGCATTGTCAATTTTCTATGGAGAGGAGGCAGCCCCTCCCTCTGAGGAAGTGAATGGAAGTGGCCCCTCCCCTGGGAGAGAGAGGAAGAGACAGTTGGAGGAGAATTGAGGGTTGTTGGGTTGAGGGCCTAAACAGAGTCTGGGTGTAAACAGAGGGAGAGGCAGGTGGAAGGGAACAAGGGCAACCAAACGGACAGGGGAGGATGTAAGGCAGCTAAAGGAACAAAGGGAAACTGGGACTGAGAGTAAGTGGAGAGACTGAGATTGAGCAGCACAGACAGACGTGCAGAAGAGCATCCCTTTAGTTTAAGGCTGGCTAGTCAAGTCAGTCTGGTGTATTCCTAGGTGTCTGTTCCTGGTCATCAGTTCTAGTCGTCTCCTACCATTGATTCACGTAGTCCTGGAGATCTGGAACAGGAGAACCAAAGGTCCTTTTAGATCCTCTGGGTCCAGTCTAATGTGCATCCCCACAACCAAGCACCACTGGAGTTGAGTCCATCCCTTCAGGAAGTCATGGGAGGTGCCTGAGGATCAAAGATTGATTTGGGCATTAAAGAGTAGCCTGAGAGAAACTTGGGAAAAGGAACCTTGAACTAGGAAAATAAAAAAACCTTATAAGATAATTGCCTGTGCATACAAATACAGGTATAGATATGTTTCTTTATTTAGAGGGTTATATTTAGTTAACTACACTTGGTAGGGGTGTGTGTGTGTGTGTGTATAGATATGTTTGAGTTGTTGTACATTTTATTATTATAGATATCCTTCATCTATTTAATATTGTTGTAGGTAGGTGGAATCCACTTCCGTTTATTCTGGTTTAAATTAAATCACTGTTATGTTTTTTGACAACCGGTTGCATCATTTTGGCTACCACTAAATAACTTTTTATCATGGTGTAACACTCTCCCTCGTGAGCTCTCTCCTGCTTGGGTAAATTATACCACCACTGTCCTGGACCATTACTACATTAATGGTGATTTGGGGATGGGGTGACTCTTGTGTTATAATTTGAAATACTTCCAATAATTCTCATCTGAGACATCAATTTACACAAGGCTTCAAATGCAGCAGAAATTCCCTATATCCACAACAAGGGGGACCCCATGCTTCCCTATATGGCACAGAACAGCTCTCAGCTGCAGTCTGGAGGAGGTATTGTCAAAGGGTTGGGGTTCCCCATTGGGTCTGCATTGTATGGAAATCCTGGGATGAGTCCTGAGTATGGATAGTGGTGTGGGTCATAAGGCCCACTCCTTCCCCCGAAGTGGAGTATCAGCTGTAAAGACAGCTGGTGGAGGATTCCGTCCCTCACCCCATTACCTGTTCATGCAGAGCCCAGCCCTCTTACACCGTCTGTGCTCCATGGCGCAGGAAAAGGCTCTATGTGCTAAATGCTATTTCTTGGAGCCTTGAACAATGTGATGTGTTGTTTGTTTGTGACAAAGAAAAGAACAGTTCATAAAGGCTAAGGGGCTTTGTTCTGGATAACAAGAGAGGCTTGAGGAGATTAACTTGCAGCTACTTCTCCTACATGTAATAATCAACACTTCTGGTTCACGACCATCATGTGTGGATTTTGGGCCCAGCTGTAGATCCCTCATAATATCCTCTGGACTGAATTTTCTCATGTACCCCTCAGCGCAGCTCTTCCCAAGCCCACAGGGCTCAAGAGGGCTAGCTGTAGGGTTGCCAGGTTTTTGACCAGAATGTCCTGTTGAAAAGGGACCTTAGTGGCTCCAGTCAGCACTGTTGACCAGGGAGCTAAAAGTCTAGGCAATGATGCAGCAGGGCTAAGGAAGACTCCCTGCAGCTCCCAGAAGCAGCTGGCAGGTATGGCTCTGAGGCGCAGGGGCGGCCACAGGAGCTCCGTGCACTGCCCCCGCCCTCATGCTGGCTCTGCAGTTCCGATTGGCTGGAAACTGCAGCCAATGGGAACTGCAGGGTTGGCGCCTGTGGGCACAGGCAGGAGCTGGATATGCCGTCCTCTTCCAGAAGCCGCCTGAGGTAAGCGCCACCTGGCCAAAGCCCATAGCCCATTCCCCTTCTGCACCCCAATCCCCTGTCCTAGGTCAGAACCCTCTCCCGCACTCTAACTCCCTTCCGAAGCCTGCACCCTGCACTCCATCCTGCTCCCCTGCCCCAGCCCTAAGCCCCCTCCTATACCCCAAAGCCCTCATTCCCAGCCCCACCCCAGAGCCTGAACCCCCAACAGGAGCCCTCACCCCCTTTGGCACCCTATCCCCCTGTCCCAGCCCAGAACCTCCTCCCACACCTTGAACTCCCTCATTTCTGGCCCCACCTCAGAGCCCTCCCCCCTCCTACACTCCTGCCCCAGCCTGGTGAAAATGAGTGAGGGTGGGGGAGAGCAAGTGACAGAGGGGGAATGGAGTGAGTGGGAGCATGGCCTGGGAGAAGGGGTGGTGCAGGAGGTGGGGCAAGAGTGTTCACTTTTGGGCAATTAGAAAGTTGGCAACCCTTTACCCTAGCTAGCTGGCTTTGTGCCAGACCTCCATTCCACGCTGGCCTCATTCTAATCACTGGCTCGTGTTTCATTGACTTCAGTGAGAGCAGGATTGGCTCTCACATCTCAAAGCTGAGGGCCTAGGGCATCACTTTGATATTGTTAGATAAATAGTTTATTACTTTTCTCTTTAAAATAATATATTATTGTATTTATTGTTTGAATTGTGATAAGATGCCTTAGTTGCAGCCAGGACCCCATTGTGCTAGGCACTGTACAAACACACAACAAAAAGATGACCCCTTCCCCCCAGGAATGTACAAAGACAACAGATGAGATGCAGACCGACAGATCACAAGCAAACAGTTCTGATCAGCGTGACTACAAATGTCTTCACTCGTAGCAAGGAAAAGCCTATCTCCTTATTGCATGTTGACTTGAATCCGAGGCAGCAAGTCACAGTAAACTAAAATAAAGCTCTCAAGAGGAAAGATCCTAATCCTTGCTTGGGCCCCTTTATTCTGGATTGGCAAAAGGGGTTGTAAAAGCTCTGGCTTCAGCTGGAGGGAGAATCCTGCCAGCATGGGCACTCTGGAAGACAGACAGCCATAAGGCTGCCTTTCGAGGAACCCCTTGCAATCTCTGCCCTGGGGGAAGTGTTCCGGGAGCCAGACTGGGGGTAGGAGGTTGCATGAGGAGGTGTGCAGTGATTCTAGGCACCATGTGCACTGCAGTTCATAGGGAAGCCCCAGGGCAGCTGCCATAACTTAAACAGGCCCTCAGGGCTGTCTCAAATATGTCAGGGTCCCAGAGCAGCTGAGGTTCGGTAAGGCACAAAGGCAGCTTAAAGCCACCATAGTCCCCATATTCCCCCTTAGCTGCAAGTTCTACACAGCACCTCTGAGTTCTCACCCAAGGTATGCTAATTGCATCTAATTAGGAGATTTATTTGCATCACTTGTGCTTTTTCTATGAGCAGATAAATTGTGACACATTTGCAATTTTTAAAATCTCTGCTATTAAAAGTCTCTGTTAGTCCACTTTTCCAGGATTTTGATGCATCAGATAGTATGGTTTCAAACAGATCTAATAAATGTAAGCAGAGTCAGGATGAGCTCTGCCCTGACATCTGGTGGTGAATTGTGGCGAGTTGTGGAAAAGAACTTCAGGGCTGATCTTGTTTGCATAGGCGCACCTACCCCGCCTAACATAAGCCCAAATGGTCACTTTGACTGCTGTAGGATCCCCAGTTTCTCTCTTATTGGGGTAGGACGAATAAAGTGTTGTTACCCTGATTATGTGAATCAAGGACAATGAAACTGTTTTATGACAGACTCGCCATCAACTAAGTAGCACTCACTAGATAAAGGAAATGGGTTCCAAAAACCCAGTGAATTGAGAGAGGCTGGGAACAGGTTTTTGTACTTGATGGTATAGGCACCTTTTGAGGTCCTGAAATATGGATTGTACCACCACCTCTTTCTCTCCCCCTTCCCCCTGGTATATCATAGCTAGTTTTAATTCCATTAGGAGTCTAGTTACAGCCTGCTGAGCTGGATTCACTTTGAGCCAATGGTGCACCAGTATTGAGGCTCCCCTACTATAAGCTGAAATCACTAAAGAGCTAAAATTACCAAGAGCTGAAATCACTGAGTGCTGTGGGGCCTGAAGCTATGTTGCTGAGTAGCTAGTGGAGCAGAGGAGTTTGTGGGATTGTTACCCAGGGTTCCTTCAACCCAAAGTGCTTGGTAACTTTTACTTTGTGCGAGGAGGTGTCAGGAAATAAATCAGGGGAGACACGGCCGTCCAACTGATAGATGGCTGGCACAAACAGGACAACACAAGACTGCTTTCACTTAAAGCTAAACTTTACTAGTCTCAAGCACTTACACACGTCCGCAACAAGTTAGTAAAACACCCCCAATCCTTGAGAATTATCAAAGCTGAGTGTGGCTCTTGAGTGACAAAGCGGCAGCCTGTCTGCCGCTGGGGAACAGAAGATGCATCCAGAGGGAGAGGCCAGTCCTGAAACGAGTCTCACCTATGTCAAGCTTTTCCCCCTTATTTATACATTAGTAATTAAAGAAACCTTGTTAAGTAAGCAGTTTCAAACAAGAGGTTCCTTCTGATCATTGATTAACCAGGTGTGGGTCTTTCCAGAGCCTGCAGCCTTGAGATCCCAATAGACATTCCTGAGGGTATATCCTGCTCTTTTCAAATGCATGTATTACCAATTTTAACACAATTCTCATCAGGAAAGACTCGGGGCCAAGCTGCCCTTTCAGTGACACCCTAAATCCCCCTCCCCTCCTGCCTTGGTCAAGCTGAGACTTGCTTTTAACAGCTTGCTGACTAGACTGTCTTTAACAATAAGCCATAGTGGTTTCAGGCACTTTACTGGTTTGCCAAAGTCTCCCCATACAGGATGACTGGAGTGGCTTGCGGGACAGCTGGTGGAGTGACTAGCAGAGCGGAGCAGTTCACGGAATGGCTGGAGTGGCTCACTTGACAGATGGTGGAGCAGAGCAGCTGACAGAGTGGAGCAGTTCACGGAACGGCTGGAGTGGCTCAAGGGACGGCTGGTGGAGTGGAGAGGCTAGTGGAGTAGCTCATGGTGAAGGCTGCAGCAGAACCCCTTGGAGAGGCGGGGCAGTCAGCCTCGGACCACGTAAGGTGCCCCTTAACACTGCTGTGCACCCCCTCTGCCCCAGGCTGGGAGGTAAAACTCTGCAAATAAACTTTTGAACTCTGGGGCTGAACTGACCAGGGACAGAGACTTCTGGGTTGTTGGACTTTTGGGTGATTTTTGGGTTAATGGACTCAGGAGACTTTTGGGGTGCTGGACTTTTGGGACTTTGGGTGATCTTTTGGGTTGCTGGACTTACAACCCTGAGGGGCAAGGATACTGCCAAACTTACTTGGGGGGAGTCCTTTGCTCATGGTTTGTATTATGTATCCTGTTTGTGGTTTTTCTCCAACATAATGCCGCATTGTTTCCCTCCTTTATTAAAAGGATTTTGCTACACTCAGACTGCGAGCTTGCATATTGCCTCTTAGAGGCACCTGGGGGGTGGTATGTAATTGTCCCAGGTCACTGGGTGGGGGCTTAAGCTGGTTTTGCCTTGTGTTATTGAAACAGAACAGAACCTAGATACTGAACCCGGCCCTTGTTGCTGCCAATTCAGATAGGCAGAAGGGTTACATAAATATATTGTTTGTTGGAATCCTGTCTCTCTCTCTCCTTTCTTTTTTTTTTTGTTATTCAGGCAGTTTAAACTAGCCTAAATTAGTGTTAATTCTTTTCTCCTCTTCTCTCCTGACAGGCAAAGGGGAGTCGACAACAAGAGGTTGTGTTTCAGGATCTTCGTACCAGAGCTCTGAAGTATCTGTCATGTTTTTCTCTTCTCTCATGGCAAAGCGGGTAATGTGAAGAAATGCAGTTGATCCATTCCCTATGGTTTTTAATAGAAAAGCCCATTCAGTCCTTTATGGTGGGAAATTTTACATGAGTAGCTGTTCAGTCAAGTGTTTGTTTGTCATTGAGTTGAAGCTGCACAGGATTTTCTCAAGAGCTGCAGTCACTTTTTGATCTGAGCAGCCCTTGCGAATGCATCCTGTTGAACTGGCATTCAGCAAGTATTTTACTTTTATGCCCCTATCCTCCAGGATGAGCCCTATTGAGATAGTTACTGTCAGGCTCTGGATTCCGGGTGATCTGGCCTGGTGGCTAAAGCCGTAGTCAAGAACAGGTACTAAAGGTCAAAGCAGCTGCAGAATCAGGAACTGACTCAGGGTAGTGCTGAAACCAGGGTTTGTGGACAGAGTCCATAGACTAGCCAAATCAGGATTGTAGTCAGAGTCTGGATACAGGCCAAAGGTCAAGCTGGTTGGAGTCAGTCTGGGGGTCAGGCAGTGGGTGCAGGGCTGGCTGGAGAGTAGGGCATGGACCAGGCTGAAGTGAGTTGAAACAAGACTCGGGCAAGGCTGGGGTGGGAACAGGAACCGGATCAAGAGCCGGCTGGAAGCCTAGGTAGTCTGTAACACTGAGGCAGCAGGAGGGTTCCTGGCTGAGTAGCAGAGTTCCACAGGCTAACCTGGGGTTCTGGTGGGGTAAGTGAAATACCTGTGCCTGCAGTTCATCTGACCTGGGCCCTGCCCAGGGATAGGCTGCTGCAGCATGCCTGCCGGTTGAGTCCCTGGAGGCTTTGCGGGAGGGGTGAATTGTGGCAACTGGGTCCACAGCCCTGGTCTGGCTACAGATTTGCTTCACAGTTACTATAGCTGCCAAGCTCTGCTCCTGGGGATTCTTATTCACTTAAGGTCTTGGTTTTCTGATGGGCTTCACAGCTCACAATAAATAAAGGGACGAAGAAATTAGTAACTGACTTACCACTGCTATGACAAATAGATTTTCCTTGATGCCACATTTGTTCTTACTAGAGTGGATGAACTTGTTTTGCCTAACTTCACACCCAAGTTTGATTCCAATGTGTCTGGGTTTGTGTTCCTCATGGGAGAAGGGGGAAGGAGGAGGGATCAAAGTGGAAAATGTAACGCAGAGTGAAATACAAATAGTTTATTTCACAATGGAACTTGGAAGGGGCAATCCTGGCCCAGCCCACATCCTGCATAACTAGGCCATGTACTGGTTTCCCTGCAGGGGATAGGGTGTGATAGGCATCCCCTCCCCCAGGATTTGGAGAAGACGTGGAACCACCTCATGGCCTCAGTTACAGCCTTAGGATCGTGATAAATCCATGACTTCTGCTCCCTGGCTCTGTTGGGAGGAGGATGACCAGTTAAACGATCTCCATTTATTTATTTATTTATTTATTTATTTGTTCTGATAGTGCCTAGAGGGTCTCAGTCATGGACCACAGCCCCACTGTGCGAGGTACAAACACAGAACAAAAAGACAGCCTCAAAGAATCTGTCACAAAATCCATTTTCACTCCTTGACTGACCCACCCTCACCCCTCCCTGCTCAAGGGGTGCAGAGAGCCGCCATTGAGCACAGCACTGAGTTGCTGTGTTAGGTGCTTAGTGCTTTTTGCAATAATGCTAAAGACACTGGTGGCTTGAAAAGAGACTATACTGGCTGGGAAATACATGGTAATCCTTAAACCTACTGAAAAATCCCTTTCAAAATGCTGATATCACTAACATGATATCATCCGATTGGACAGAGAAAAAAGAAGGGTGTGTGTGTGTGTGTGTGTGTGTGTGTGTGTGTGTGTGTGTAGGGGTTAATACTATATAACAAGTAAGGTATATGACTAGTCACAGTACATGAAAGCCTCTACTGCAGGGATCTCAAGCTCAAATGATCACTAGGGCCACATGACAACTAGTACCTTGGTCTGAGGGCTGCATAACTGACACCCCCCCCCCCCGCTGCCCTTGGCCTTGCCCCACTCCACCCCTTCCATGAGGCCCCGACTCTTCCCACCCCTTCCCCGTCCCCATTCCAACCTCTTCCCCAAAGTCCCCCCCACAATTCCGCCCCCTCCCTGCCCCTATTCCAACCCCTTCCCCAAATCCCCACTCCTGCCCCGCCTCTTCTCTGCCTCCTCCTCTGAGTGCGTGGCTCCCCGCTACTCCCCTCCACTCTGTGGAAAGTGCTAAGTGCTACCAAACAGCTGTTTGGTGGCAAGAAGTGCCTGAAGGTAGAAAGAGGAGCAGCGGTGTGGTGCACTGGGGGGAAGGAGGGGCGGCAGGTGAGGAGAGCTTGGGGACTGCAGGAAATAACTCAGGGGTTGGGGGGGCGCGGGTAGCTTGGCGAGCTGCAGCAAATAACTTCGTGGTCCGCAGCCACGTGTTTGAGACCCCTGCTCTACTGAGTACCTACAGCAGGTTGATTGCTCCTCTAGTATTACGACACCTTCAGTAGAAGAGCTAAAGGAGAAAAAATTAGGAATCAAGTTTTTCTCCTCTCTTGGATGAGGAAAATAACCTGATTTACTGGTAGGAAAAAATAGATGGCAGTCTACAAGTTAAGGAAGATTGTCGAACATCTTGCTGCAGTGTTTTTATAGCTGGAGAATCTGCTAAATTAATTAGAGAAGATATTTTATGATTAAATCAGGGATCAGTACTTGTTACATTGTCTCTCTCACTCCCAACACCTTACCTGTCCCTGAAGACATCAATTCATTTTTGATCCAAAACTGAAGAGCTTTTTTTGTGTAAGAAACTTAAAAACAAATATCAACATCTCTCTTTTTCAGGTGGTATAATTAATCTTTTGACTGAGCTTCTGCTGTGACATGGGATAAGGATTAATGTGCATTTCGTAGTTTGTGTTTATTTTTGTGCTGGGAATAATGGGAGATTGAATAGTCGTATGTCAAACGTGTGCTGGTATACAGTAATAAATGTAGTTCTCTCATGTAAAACTTTTAATCTTTAAAATCTGTGAATTTAATTAGAATTAAATAGAAGGGAACAAGGACTTAGCATTATATATCTAAGGTGACTCCCATTACCATAATTTCTGAGCATCTCCCAGTCTTTATGTATTTATCTTTACAATATCCCTGTAAGGTAGGTAGTTATCCTCATTTTACAGATGAGGAACTGAGGCACAAAGAGACTAAGCATGTGGGCATGAGCATCTCCCCAATGACAGTCTGTAACTATATCAGTTAGAGAGAAGCACAGCAAGTGCTCAGTATGTTCCTGATTGGTCCAGAGTGGTGGTCAGGTCCTCTAACTTGTCAATCAACCAACTGAAAGGATCTGGTTGATTGACGAGGATAAATCAAATTGCCAGTTTTAGAATGGAACTCTTAGACTGAGAGATGAAGGTCCCCAAGAGGCATGAAGATCCCAGCATATGTTGCCTGAGGAGGAAGAAGGATAAAATCACAATCTCGATCCCTCTACCCATAAAGGTACAACTTTTAATACATGTGTTGGGAATCTGTTCTGGTGCCCCTCTCCCCCACATTGCTGCTCTGTGACTAAGCTTGTGTGTGTGTGTGTGTGTGTGTGTGTGTGGAGAAGGGGGGAATGTCCCTCTGACATAAGATGTATGTGTAGCTCCTCCACCTCCTTTTCTGCACTTGGCCCAACTGTCTTTAGAATCAGCCAGGCTGATGTAATCACATTGCGTGGGGTCTAACACTTATTTCCTCACTCCTGCACTGTGCTCTTTCTGTGTCTTATTTTCAATTGTAAATAACTTGGCAATATTGTTGCTTTTATTATTAGAGTTAATTGTTACTTTATTCCGAAATAGGCTAAATTGACTCTTTATTAAAACGGAACGTGAAACAAATCTTATCTGATATTTCTTATAAAAAGCAACGTGTGAGTTTTAAAAAAGTTAACGTGTGTTGCATCATTACATTACTTTCCCCTTTTGCATATCTAGCTCTTGATGTCTTATTATTGGAGGACCTACATTATGTAACTTACATGGTGCAATGGTAGAAAACTTTGAACATAAGATGGAGCAGATGTCTGAAAAGCATGTCGCTTTTTTGTTACAGAATCTCAATATCAAAGGAAAACAAGTGGATGTAGCTATTTCAAATATGCCCGCCTCTAGCTCTGAGAAAATCCAGGATGTTTTCCAACCAGAACTATGACCATTGCAGACACACATCTAGGAGCTATTTTCTCTCTCAGTGCTTAGAACTGTTGAACTTTCCTGTATAGATTTACCCACTTATAAGAATCTTTCCTACCATGCTTTTCTGGTAGCTGTCCCTTTACATTTGGGGAAGATAAACAATTGCAACTTCACTGTGGTGATTTTGCCCCAGACACCACCTTTGCTAGTAGTTGCTAAGCATTCTTGGCTCCTAATATGTTTTCCCTTTCTCTTATGCCTAGGGAGATGGTGTATCCTCACACCCTAAAACTCATTGAATATGATTTTTGAAGGTGTGTACAGAACAGTGCAGTTTACCTGAATGGAATGGTGCACATTTATTAAGGTAAGAGGGAGGAGGTGAAGCAAAGAGAAGAGAAATTAAACGAGGCAAAAGTGACCTGCTGTCGGGCTCAGATCTGACTGTCAAGTTTCAGACCAGATCAACCCTTGTTATAATTTTGTGAAGATCATGACTGTAATTAGAAAAGGAAAATGTAAATAGTGAGCTAAAGAGGGTGAGGGAAAACTTTGTAAATAAAGCAGGAAAAATAAAACCAATATTGTAATTGGGCTTAGCATGTAGAACACTAGAGGCTCTGGAGAAAATTGGTGGCCTTTGATAAAACTGAGGAGATTTATCGTAATTTGATTAGACCAATGAATATTATGAACAGGCTGGTCTGCATCATTGAACGGGGAAAAAAAAATCCTACACAGAACCTATTTTGATTTGAGGCATTTTTTGGAGGGCTATTTTAATTTAATTAATGAAAAATCGCAGGTTAATTGCCTCCTGCTTTAATGTGAGGGTATTATGCATGCAGGCATATTTTATTTATATCTTGACTGTTTGATGTACACAATCAATTCAAAAAGGGATAATGAAGAAGTGTTCCACCCTGTGTGGAATAGTAATTAGGGACTCTAGTGCAGCCTTTTTTCAATTAATTGTACAGTTCTGTAAACATGTTTGACATAATGCTGAGAAAAGCAATTGTCAAGTTTTGCCCTTCTCCTCTTTTTTTTCCTACTTATTAAAATCCCATTGTATCATACTAACCCTCTGTGCCTCAGAAGCACCCTAACTTTATATGACAGATAACAATAGTCAACAAGACACCAAGCAAAAGCTCCTTCAGAAAGTGCCATGACACAGGAGTACATATGCCCAGAATATAAATGTTATGGTTTGTGGGCTTGAGATAAGTCCATGAAAACATGCTGAGCTGTAATGAGGTTGCAGATCTTGAATCAGCAACAGGTTTACGTATTGAACAGAGAGGTCAATGTGGCAATGAAAGCAATAGTTGTTATACAGAAGTCCAGGCCACATTCTGCCACAAGGGCAGGCGAGATCATGCTAATGAAATCTCCTTGCTCTGCTCAGCTTTCTATTTCCTCAGTCATTTTACAGCGTGGTCTGCAACAACACAGTCTACTTTCAGCACTTTCAGGAAAATATCACATTGCAAACTGGAGTATCTCCCCATGCCTGACTACCCCCGAAATCTAAATTACAGCCAAACCTTTCAAAAAGAAAAAGGTATCTAGCTTTCAGGGAATTGATCTGACTGTGTGTTGCAGAGCTGCTTTCTACCCTCTTGCCAGTTCCTCGCTCTCATTCCTCTTTGAGTCTGGTATGTCATTTTGAATGTCCAATGGTAGTCTCATTTTAGAGATCACTCAAGACAAGCTTGTCCTCACTGGTACAAAGTGAATACGTAAGAATGATCAAATTGCTTTGTCTATCTTGGCATTTCTGTGGCATCCACTCAGTAACAGCTGAGTGTCTCACAAAAAATGTGTTCATTTGTACACACACGCTTTCTCTCTCTCTCTCTCTCTCTCTCTCTCTCTCTGAATTTTATCCCCATTGCACGGATGGGGATCTGAGGCTGAGAAAAATTAAGCAACTAGGCCAGGGTCTATGATAGAGCTGGGAGTTACCCCAGGTCTCTTAAATCTCAGGCCCCGGCCTTAACCACAAGGCCATCCCTCCTTGCTCCCAGATTGCACTGGTGATAGACGATTTTCTTATTTGACTATCATGACTAGTGAGCAGCAAACCTCAGCTGTCTGGGGGCTTTGGGGACTCATGAAAACGTTTCCGTTGACTTCAATGAGTGCAAGGTTGGGTCTTTTGTTTGGATAATGCGCGAGAAACCTAGATGGCTTCTTCGTGTGATTGAAGTCATCTTCCTCCTCCGCTATCCTTTTCCTTCTGTCCAGCTTTTCTAAAGCCTTATTCCTGGTCTAACACCCCCAACCTAACCTTCTTTCCTCTAACTTCAGCTGCTTTAACATGATTCTCCATTGGATCTGTGTGAATAATTGATTCTTCAGTTTGCTGGTGCTCCTGAAAAATCAAAACAAAAATTGGTTCAAGTTGAATCAAAACCAACATTTTTTGGGATTGTCAGCAATCGAAAGAGTTGGGAAAACTTGTTTCAGGTTGAATGAAATGTTTCATTTGACCTAACGCTAAATATTTAATTTCAGGAACTTTAAATCTTTAAAAAAAACAAAGGAAACAAAGGACTAGATTCCCATCCTATTGGTGCAGCTGCCACCCCCTTGCCTCAATTAGCCCAGTGGTTAGGGCACTCATCTGACATCTTAAATTCCTGTCCCGCCTTGGGGCAGGGACTTGGCCCAGATCTTGCCCTCTCCCAGGTCAGTGCCTAACCACTGGACTATAACCATCTGACTGCAGCGTATTCTTGTAGTCTCAGTCTCTTCTGTTGAAGCTGTTCCATTTTGTATGAAATACTTGAATCACCATTGGGACAGAGAGAGAATGACTCTGTAAGCTGGTGGTTTGAGCACTCAGCTGTGAGGGGGGAGACCTGGCACAGGTCTATGCTGCAGGGCAGAGTACAAACCTGGGTCTCCCACATCCCAGCTGAGTGTTCTAACCATTGAGCTACTGGGTGGAAGAAGAAGTGGTGACACCTCCTGCTCTTTGGTTTTGTGGATGGTGCCTAAATCCCCTCGTGAATCTAGCCTGAAAAGTGGAACCCTTTCGTTTTGATAGTGTTTTGACATTTCAGAATTTTTGTCTCTTTTTCATTTTAATTGACTCAACTTGCCAAAATCGACAATGTTTCCATTGACCCAAATCTGCAGTTTTGGAGCAAAAAAGTTTTGGCCAAAAAAAATTTGCCCAGCTCAGCTCCCAACTCTGTAACCCTCCTTTCTTTTTCCATGGTAGAATTTCCCAACCTTTCCTCCCAATCCTTCCCATTCCTCTCCAAATCTTTTTCTTTTTCCTGATACCCAACAGCTTCTGCTTTCATCCTGTCATGGGGTCGCAGCAGGTCAGCAGTTCAATCTTAAAATTTCACACAATGCAATGTTGGGAGACAAAACAAGGAAAAGAAAAAAATCTGTTCATAGGGATCATTCCCCCTCAACCAATGCGGGGAAGAAGGCAGCTGACCACCTCAGTGGCATTGTTTGCCCTTTTTACCTCCTGTCTCAGAAATGACAGAGCATCCTCTGAGTTCATTGCTTCCAGAGCATGTGGGGGACAGATTGAATGGACACACACCTGCAGGTGCATGCACATCACTTTCTGTCAGCAGGCACTCAGCAGAAACTCTGATAGAAAAGAAATAGTCTCAGGTTGTATTGAATTTGATACAGCCTCATCTTCCTCTGAATCCCTTCTTCTGGGGCATATGGTGGAGGAAGAAGCCCAGGCAACATGGCTGTAGTTACCCATGTGGTTAGGGAGTGGAATAAAGCCAATGCAGATTGGCTTCATGGGGATGGCCCTGGTCTTCTCTGGATCCCTGTTGTCCTCAAGGTTTGGTGACTGAATTCACGTCTACTTTTTCTGGGGAAGGGGGCAGGGTAACTATGGGAGGGCTCTAGCTGACTCTACAGAAACAATGCATTGCTATTACATGATATGCATGAGAGATGTGGCCCCCA
Source organism: Gopherus flavomarginatus (assembly GCF_025201925.1). Taxonomy (NCBI): domain Eukaryota; kingdom Metazoa; phylum Chordata; order Testudines; family Testudinidae; genus Gopherus; species Gopherus flavomarginatus. Next base: position 236,187,329 of record NC_066618.1, read on the forward strand.
GATCAAGAAAAAATTGCCTAAGCCTCTGCTTTGCCCAGGAGAAAAACATACCTTATTTGACTTCTGCATTTTGTTTCATCAAAGTGTAATAAATAAATACATTCCACATAAATGTTAAGCACCTTTTAAATGCTCAAATCCCAGTGGAGATTTTTGGGATTCATTTGGCTTTTCTTGGAAGAATACCAGTCCCCATAATAAGATAATACAATCTTGTTAATTCAGACTTAGTAGGCCACAATATCTGAAAGATTTTGGATGTCATAAATAAAGGGTTATGTTGGATTTCTGGCTTATTTTTATAAGGAAATCTCTAAAGCTTTTTACAAACAGAGCTGAGGCTTCAGAGTCAGCCAAAATAGTGTTATTCAAAGGTAAGTCCACTGCTTTGTCCTGTGGATAAACAAAATACGGTGTGTTAAATAAACATTAATAGTGAGGAAACCTAGGAATCTGCCAAAGTTAAATTACCGGCAATGGTTACTTTGAGTTTTTTAGGTGCAATATAGTCATCTGCCATTTTTCAAGTTCAGTTTAATTGTTTCTCCTGGGCAGGGAGAGTTGCCAGAGCCTTTTCCTTATGCTAGAGCCTTTCATGATGGGATGTAGCTACATGTGTAGTGCCTGTACTCTATTCGCTGCTGTTACTGTAGACAAAGCCTCATTGTAAGTCAAGTTTTCTGGACCCTGAATAATTCTTGTATTTCTTTTTTTTTTAACCCTTTCCATTTTTCCAACATTCATTTTCAAGTGTGTAAACAAGAACTGGACACCATATTCCATTAAGAGTAGTAATAAAACTTTCTTCTATTCAATTTTCCCCTGCTTATACTGTCGAGGATCACATTTGCTCTTTTAATCTCCCAGTGCAATGTGGTGACCGTGTTCAGCTAGTTATTCGCCATGACTCCTAAGTCCTTTTCTGAGTTTCTGCTTTCCAAAATAGTTTCCCCTCCTACAAGTGTGACCTACTTTTTGAGTTCCGAAGTTAAACCAAATTTAAAATACATGTTGTTCAAATGAACCCATCCGACCATGTGATCCAGATTTGCTCTGTGAATTGACCTGTCTTTATCATTAATTACTACTCCATCATTTTTTGTGTCAACTGCAAACTTTGCCAGCAATGATTTTGTTTTCTTCTAGGTTGTTGCTAAAGATATTGAATACCATTGGGCCAAGAACAGGTCCCTGCATAGAAGTGTCCCCATGGAAATTACTTTTTGAGATCTATCAGTTAGCCAGTTTTTAATCCATGTAATATGCATTGATTTTTTGATTTATGAAGAGCTTGCAATCTGAATTTCTGAGAATCAGCCAGCCAACTGAGAACCAAAATCAGCACCAATATTTTTATCAGAATGTCATACAAGACTAAGTCAAATTCTTATAGATATCTAACTATCTTTATCATCATAGTTACACTTGTCAGCCAAATTTGCAGTCTCATCAAGTAATGCTATCGCTGTTTTCCATGAAACCATGATGAGTGAAATTAATTGTGCTACAATCCTTTATTTCTTTACTGATTGCATCCTATATCAGCCTTTTCATATTTTCCCAGGATTAGTGTTAAACTAACAGGTTTATAGCTATCTGGGCCATCTCATTTATTCCTTTTAAAAATGGTACTACATTAACTTTTAGTTTGTTTACGGTTCTCTGGAACTTCCTTAATGTTCTAAGATTTGTTAAATGTCAATATTATTGGTCAGTGAACTCCTCAGCCAATTCTTTTAAAACTCTGAGGTGCAAGTTATCCTGTCCTGCCAATTTAAAAATGTTTACTTGTAGCAGTTGCTGTTTAACATCCTGCCTCATTACTGATGGAATATAAAGTATTTAATTATCACTGTAAGCTGTGAATACATATTCCTGCTTTTTTCCATATACAGAACAATGTATTGATGACTTCTGCTTTTTCTGTATCACCGTTGCTGACAATTTTACCATACTTTTCTAGTTATGAACCTATAGCATATAGATCCCAGTTACATGCACAGTCATTCAGAATCATCGTATTTCATATTTTGTGGAAAGTAGGAGAAAGAGGGACAAAGATAAAAGGCCACCTGGGACCAGACTGTGAGTTGCCACTAATTAAATATGAAGAACTGTGCTTAATGGCTGAGATGGGAGCAGGGAGAGTGGGGAATGAAGAGTAAAAAATTAAAGCTTCCCCCAAAAGGTTTGTTGATGATGCAGAGGAAAAGAGTGACATCCAGAACAAAACTATGCAGCTTTTGGGTCTACGGTCCAGCAAAAGGAGAATGGGGAAAGCTTGGTGCTCACAGCTTTTCTTTGGAGAGCTGGGGAGTGAGGAGGGAGAGCTCAGTCGTCTAGTTAGATATGTGTTGCAAGCTCTCCCAGCTTCAGTAATTAGACAGGCTCGTCAGTCTTTATGAGTGGCTCACGTTTACTGATTAATGTTCCACTTGTGCACAGAGGTGATTTAGCTTTCTGCTGAATAAACATAATACAGGGATGGAAAGGTGATAACTATCATGCTCAGCAAAAAGAAGGAGCCTATAAATATGCCAGTGGGTCAATAGAAGTGATTTCATTCTTCCTTCACAGGACTGCTGATGAAGTCTGACAGGGCAGCTCTACTTCATTAATGCATCACAATGGTGAAGAAAGCCTGAAGGGCAAAAAGAACCGCCTGCAGCAGATTGGAGCCTGGGCTGCAGCTGTCAGAGAACAGCCAGGGAGAAATGAAAAGGGCTGTAACAATGAAATAAGGAAGGCTGCTGTAGTGCTATTTTCTCCCTTCCCTGAAATGGCAGTTAGGGGAGCTGCAAAGAGCAGAGGTGAAATTGTGGAAGGAAAACTCTAATCTGAATTAGAAACAATTCTGGGAGGAAAGGCTGAGTGTATGAAGAGCTTTTGGTTATCACATTAAACTGAACAACACTAATTCTGGACAGCAAGGGAAACTTAACATTTCATAAAATAAACCAGGTGTCTATTCAAGGAAAATTACTCAGAATGCAATTAGGACCTACTGTATTGTACATAGGGGCAGTCAGACATTGAGCTCAGCCATACCTGCATAAATCTAGAGTATCTTTGAACTCACTGGATTTATGTTGGTCTAAATGAGATCATACTCCTACCCATATTAATTATATAAGTAAGGATATGTCTACATTGTACACTCCTTATGGTGGCTTATAAAGTACATAAATGCATACCTTCCCAGCACAGGTATAAATAACATTGTAGTGGATGGGGCAATGCTCAGATGAGTAAAGACATGCCTGAACCCTAGGATATATACTGCACATGGCTCTTTACATGCCCAAGCATTGCCTCCCATATCTAAACTGTCAAGTAGTGGGGAAAGGCTCTGGCAGAGGGGATCTGCCAGAGCCTTCCCTGACTGCCTCCCTGCTGCCAGAGCCTTTCACTGACATATGTCACTACATACCTCAGTGCTTGCTTTTCACTGCAGTGTGTAGCTACATACATCCCACATGCCAGCACCAGTGGTGGGCGGTGTAGACACAGACTTAATAGGATAGTGTTTGAGGGATGAAAAGCAAATTTTATACCCACCACTGCCCTCATCTCAGTGGTTTCCACTCTTTCTCCCAACCACTCTTTCTTTCCAGGGTTTCATTGCTGCTGCTTTCTACTTTGAGCCCCATTTACTCATCTCCTATTCTTTGCTGCAAGGCAATTTCTCTTTCACTGACTCCTGGATCTGGTCCTCTGCAAGTCTTGAGGGACTCATCTCTGCTTTGGGCCCTATTAATTTTCTGCTTTGGACATCTTTAATTAATTCCCTATTATGCTTCCATTCTATTTTTGCATTGCTTGAAGAGGGGATGTAAGGCAGGTTGCCTGCAAATCCCCTCAAACAGTATCCTGGCAATCCTGTGATTTCTAGTTCTTCCTCTATTCTTCTGGGCTCTCCCCTCTTTAAAATCTTTAAAAAAAAAAACATAAATATTACATAAGTCCCTAAATGCTTGACTTTAACTCACAATAAACACCACTACCACCACCATAGAAGTTTCAGAAGTTAAGAACACAGATTTCAAAATTGTTTGGATACAAAGGAACCAAGCTCAAGGTTACAGGTTGAGCTATCACCTGCTTTAGTTGCAGTCCCCCAAACAAGCTCCTCTTCAGTTAAATTAAACTAGATTTTTAACTAAGTTAAATAGGGCACAGGGGTTCTGCCACAAAACTGAATTACTGAGATAAAAGTATCAGAATTTTATGCTGTAGATGGAAGGCATTGATTTAATCTGCTTTTATCAGTTTTAGGGGACTGAAATTTTGGGCACATGGAGAAAGGCTCACAAGATAGAGATGGATGAGGTGGAAATATTACATTACAGGAGCCGTAAGGATTCAGCTGGCAGAGGTCAATACCCTAAAGCTCTCCCCATTGCCGGTCTTCTCTCCGCTAGTCAGCAAGTTATTGATATGGATTATATTACATTTGGATGAGTTGCAAACACCAGCGAGGACAGAAAAAACATATACAAAGGGACCTAAAGAGGTTAGAAACATGGGTCCAGATCAAGCCTCCATGCCTGGATCTCCCTCCTCCTGTGTGGAAGGGAAGAGTCAACTGCCTTTGCAGCAGCATTCCTCCCTGACGTCCTGTGGAGGTCTCTCTGTGAAGTTGGGATCTGCAAGGAGGGGGAAGGAGTTGAGGACTGGCAGGCTGAGAGTGGGCAGTTCTGCATTAGGTGTACACAGAAATTCTCCAGAAAAAGCGTAAGTGATATTTTCCCGTGGAGGCCCTTTTTCAGTGGGGAAACTCCCTTTTAAGGGAAGTCCCAGGGCAGTAGTGGCCAGAGGGGTACCTGGCATCACAGGCCTAGCCCACTCCCTGGCAACTTAGTCAGAACTCGCACTTATATTAAGGTGAAGAGGAAGGGTATCAGCATTTGGTCCCATGCACTGTCATCTTCATCCAATCTTTCCTGTGTTTTGTAACCATTAGCTAGAAAAAGTAACAAACAAAATTCAATCAGGGATCCATCACTGGTTAAGTAATCTTAGAAGCCTGATATGTGACTTAAACCTATACCAGACAAGAAACTGACCAATCAGGCTAAAACTCTGGCCTGATCATCTGTCCTCAACATGCATCTTGAGCAGCTGACCAAATCCTGGGCCTCAGCAGCAATCACAGTGGCCAAGCTGTGATGGGGCTAACACTAATCACAAAGAGGTGGAGGAAGGAACACTTCCCTCTCATGACATGGCAATCACAGTAGTGCTGCTGCTACCATGACTCCGAGGCTGAAGTAGCCTCCATGACACCGGCTTGCATGCTCCATAGATGGCTGGTTTGTGTCAATGGCCCATGGATCTGCCCAGCAATTGTTTGATGTACTGCATGCTGGATAATAACATAGTTTTAGAAACATTCCACGTTTCTAAAACTAAACTGGCCCTTTATTGAGAAAACTATTTATAGAGCTGCAGCAACTGCGGCCAGCATTCCAGCCATGTGTACACAGACTGGTTTCCTGGTGCCTCCTCCAAATTCTTCCCTTCTATAAGCCTTCCTCCTGTGCTCTTCCTCCAAGTTCCATGCCAGTAGGTCTGACAGTCTGTCCCTGGTTCAGACTCCCTGCAGGAATCTCCCCAGAGTTGAGCTCCCAGTGTGCTGGCAGCGCACACCCCATGTCTGGGTTCCAGAAATCTGTTGGGGGTGATTGTGGAATCTCTGCTGTAATGATATTTCTGACTTGCCATTTGTGAACCTACCATGTGCCTTCTCAATCAAGTCTGAGGAGCTCTGCTGGCTGGTCTGGTAAAGCTGGAAATGTAAGAAGTGTGCATTACATCCCAGGAACTGATTTCCTTCACAATCTGCTCCCATTGAAGTCAATGGAAATTTTGACAGTCAGAGCACTCATGAGATGAGAAACCCCAAGGCCTGGTTCTGAAAGCTCAGCACAGTGTATCTACATTCCCAGCTGGGACCTGAGATCATGAATCCCCAAAGCAGAAGGTCAATAAACTAAAGTGGATGCATTAGAGTTAAGTGCCATGCCGGCTGCTGTCGCAAAGCCTCATATAAATATTACACCTCGCTCTATAAGACGCTCACTGTTTGGTTTCTGAACCTATTAATATATAATGAAGATATGGTGTAATTAATATAGTTTGTTTTGATTTTCCTATAAATCTACTTTAGTAATAAGAATGCAAAGTAATTATTCCAAAAAGCCCTTTCAACAAATGGCAGTTTTCACTGATTAAAAATCAAGTCAGTGCTTTATTTAAGTGATTACCAGCTTGCTTTAAGCTGAAATGAATAATTATCAGGTTATTGAAGTACAGGATACCTGCAAAGAAATGCCTTTCTTTTTCATTTGACTTCAGCACACATATCAGAGGCTGCATCAGAGAGTTTTAGACATGTGGCAAGTCTTTGATTTTACCAACATCTTGTAAAGTCAGTTTTGCTGAGATCACCTTTGTGGTGGGAAATGAATGCATTGAGTTTTTTTGCAAAAAATATAATGTTGCAATTATTTTTGCTGCTCCCCATCCTTTTAGTTCATGATACTGCGTGCCTCTCTAATTTGGATTCTCTGGTAAGCTGAAACTTTATTGGAAGAGTATTAGCAGTCACCCAATAAAGAATCAAAGTGAGTGTGATTGGAGAAGGTCATACTATAGGCCACGGCCAAAATCTGATCTGTTATACCCATGTAACTTCACTGAGAGCAGATTTAGGCCCTTTTTAAAATATCCTAATCTTAGTCTTCACAAACCTCTCTCTATTTATAAATTGCTGTATAACAAAACTGCACCTGCTTCTGACACATCCTGTGTGCGTGTGTTAAAAATCAGAGGGTTGTTGTATTTATAGAGAATCACAGATCGGTACCTGTAGCTGCTTTTTTTTTTGAAACCGCTTAATTAGGAATGTTTCAGGTCCTTTACTTGCAGGGGGAAATGGGACAAGCACTTTAACATGCAATCACTTTTCTTTGGTTTAAAGTGTCCCTCTGTCACAAGTGTTGTGAATTCTGGATCAGTGGGAAAAACTGGCTAAGAAGTGGAATAAAGAGGAGTCCTACCTTGCCTACACTCACCCAGCAGTGTGTCACAAAGGAAGGTGTTACTTCCTTGGAGGGCATTTTGCACAACATTGATGGGTATGGAAAAAAGGGGAATATTGGAATATTTTCTACTTTTTTTTTTATGACGCATACTCCCTACAACCATGTCACAGTTTGTGATGGCCACGTGTCTTGGTCTGCTAGCTCTTCACTTTAACACTGCACGCAGGCCCAATGTTCAGGGCCTTTGGTGTAAGACATGAGATCAAGGACAATCTCATTGCATATATTAAATGATCCCTTGGTCCATGAAGTGAGTTGGGAAGGTAGCAAATCTTCTGTTGGGAAAATTCTTTGTTCTGTTTCAGTTCAATTGGTTTATTGTTTTCAGTTTAGGGAAGTCTAACAAAGTCTCATGAACTATGGTAGTGAGTAGTGCCACACATCAATTTGTGTTTTCAGTATGTCTTAATGGGAAGGTAGCACTTCTTGGCATAGAACTTTTAAAGTGGAGAAAAGACTATACATGTCAAATTGAAGTGTGGCTTAGTGTGTGTGACCATCACAGTCTCTTGTGCTAGTGCAGCTTAATCCAGGTACTTAAGATGAAATAAAGGTATTCCTTTGTTAGTTCAAAAGGTAGGACTTGTGCTTCTGGTAGTGAAGGTACCAGGTTCAATGCCCACTGAAGGCTGTGGTGTATCAACATTGGTGACCACATTTTTTCTTAGAAATTCTTCGTTGACTCTAGGGCTATGCAGCAATTTCTTCTTTCTAGATTAAACAACTGCTTTAGAGGTCTGAGGTGAAATTAGGTAGCGCTTACTTATTTATCTCAGAGAATGGTCGATAATACGTGACTGCCGCTTTGGTTATAGAGAGCTTGCTCATTTACACTATGTCAGTTTCCTGTTAAGTCTCTAAGCAACCCGATATTGAATACTAAATGATCTAAAAGTTTACAATTGGGTAGGATGAAAATCCTGAGAATGTGAAGACCCTCAGTAATTCCATGGCATCAGCAAATTAAATTTCTGCAGTAACGAATTGCGATATAATGAGGTCACATTAGAGGAATAAGAGGCCCAGATGTCTCAATGATTTAATCTGTCTCTTCCTGTAGGCCTGCACCTAATTTTAATGAGTATTTTGATAGATAACTTATTTGGTTCAAAATAGGTCTTTGAAGACAGTTGTGAGAGTATTACATTTTAAAGATGCTGTGATAGAAATTCATTTCATTAACTAGCTGATAAGAAAAAATGACTCTACAAACGTACTGGTATCAGACATACTATTATGACCCATCTGCTCTTATTGAGTAAAGTGACAGTAATATATCTTTATTGGTCTGTTCCTTGAATGCTATAGAGGCTCATTTTCCTTGTCAAATGAAAAGCCAAGTGACACTAATGAAACAGGTACAGAATATGCCTTAACTTCAGGAAAGAAACAGAACACCAAGTAAAAATGGTCCTAACAGAGAACTACTGGGGGAATGGTCATATCCACACAAACAGGAAAAAAAATAACATTGCTTTATACAATCACATATATTGAATATTCTCTCTGTACAGCGATAAGGACAATACGAATGACTAACACAAATACATGTTACCTATCCCCACTTATGCTTGTGACCGACGAGGTGTTTTGCTCTGGCTTCCAAATGAGAACAATATAATTACAAGCTTTTTGCATTTAAGTAAAATTTAATTCTTGGGGCCAGTCTCTAGCTGCTATCCACAGAGGCTAAGGACTGCACTACTGAAGCTACTTGGTCAAATGTATAATCTAATCTGGGATGCCCATTTTGGGAAGTCTGAGGTCTGATTTTTCTGAGTATATAGCATTCTACAGCACTTCACATGTTCAGAGCAGAACTCGCGTTGACCTCTGTTGCAGCTGTGAGTGCTCAGCATTCTGCAAATCAGACCCCAGGGTCTCAAGTCAGGCACCCCAAAAATGAGAGACATACAATGGCCACATGTGAACATTTTCATATAAATGACTTGCCAGTTATCAGACAGGAACTCGGTGGTAGAGAAAGGGATAGATCCAGTTCTTCAGGACAACTGTCAATTGCCTTAACCATAAAACCATCCGTTCTCTTCCTGTGATGCCCTGCCTCATTGTCCACACCCCTTCATCTACTGCAGCAAATGAGGCAGGGGCCTATAGACAACAGTATCCTTCACAACACAATCCTGATTCTTCCCCAAAGCAGATCCAGACTGTGGAGGTCCTGTTGAAAACATATTATGTGATCCTGTAATTAAGATTGTCTTAATGCATATGCATAAGTGATGTCAAATTAAAGCTGCCCAGATAAACTTAGTGCTGGCATTTCCTAACCTGTGAGTGCATGACTTTACAACCTTAATGTTCTTACTGAGTTTTTTTTTAAATATGTAATTTCCTAAGTGTTTAAAAAGTTTTTGAAAAATAAAAAGTCCATCATTGGATCACCAGCAGGATTTGGATTTTTAGATCCATCACACAGTTCTCTATAACTTAAATTAACAAAGTAATTGAAAACTGTAGAAGGCTGTTATTTCCTATGTGGACCTGTTACCCGTGGGGGATGAGATCAGTGGATTGCACAGCTGTCTGCTCTAGTAAATGGATGTTGAGCTTCAGAACAGTGGGTTAATTTCCAAGTTCTGGAGGGGTGTACGCTCTAGTTGTTACATCTTTCTGCTCCCGTCACCACACCCCCAGCTTCTGCCACTGTCCACTTGGCTCCTACCCATCCCCCATCTGTCACTATCCTCTCAGTCTCATGCCTTTGTTCCTTGCCCTAGAGAAAATGCACATTTCTGATGCGAGGAGAACTCACCTATCAAATTTCAAGTCCCTGCTCCAAAACCAAGAGGTGCTAGAATTTCTCACTAAAAGATGGACTTTTTTAATGCGGTCAAAGCAATATTTATTTCTCTGACCTGTTTCTGAGGAATGGCTGAACTGGTTTAGCTGAAACTTTCTTTTTTTTTTTTTTTTTTTTTTTTGGTAAGGAAAGAGTATGTGAGAGTTGGGGCGGAGAGAAAATTCAGCCTGAGGCAGGCACCCGGCATGGCAAATTTCAGCCCCAAATGTTTAAATTGGCAAAGTAATAAGCAACTGAAAACAGGATAAACCTTAACTATAGGTATCTCTACCTGCACTGCCTATAACAAGAACAAAGAGGAAAATAAGAGGGTGGAAATTATTTTCTCTCTTTCTAGTCAGATTTTGTCTGTTACATTGCTCTGTTTAGGAAATGTGTAAGCCAGTGATTTGAACGAGCGCTTTCCTGCCATCTATTGATGAACTGGGGAAAAAGACCTCAGGAGCAGACTGTATTTGCATAGACACACCTACTTTGCTTAGGTGATCAGCAGACATATCAGTTTTGCCAAAATGATCAGTTTGGGCTGTTCTGGATTAAAACTCACTTCTTAGCTAGAGGGGTTATTACATGCTATTATCCTAATTGTATGGCTAAAGGGCAGCAGAACTACTTAATATGCCCTAGTTGAGTGGGGTCACCCTAAATGTAACATCACTCACTCACTATGGGCTAGTGCCAAACCCAAGTGAAAGATAAAGGGGGGGGGAGGGAATTACTGGTTTGTTTTTTTAAAAATCACTAGGAGAGTGATGACAATGGCTTCTTTGTTTAAAGGGTTCCAGAGGCTATTTGACTGTCCTCCAGGGTTTAAAGATAGAGCTGACCAGACTTGATTAAGAGTCCTTGTTTTCTTCTCCATGATCACTGATGCTGAAATCACCAACAGGTTAGTCTAGGGATCTGAGCCTTAGACCTGGAGTGGGGACAGTGTTGTAGTGGAAAAAAAGTGCAAGGAAGCAAGAGTAGTGAAGTTCCTCACTGCCTGGTGAAATCACTAAGTGCTGAAATCACTAAGAACTGGGCTAGGTGGTGGAAACCCAGAACACAGCATCACAGCTAAAAGCTGAAGTGACAGCAATGCTGGTGAGCAGTAGCAGAGGCCACAGCAGCAGTAAGCAGCAACAAGTGGCAGCAGTGAAAGTAGCAGCAACAGAGGCGCAATCATCACTTAACCACTCCCCCAGCTTCCCAGGAGTGGGAACTTGATGAACCCAGCTGAACACACCCCTGGACCCTAGGACTTTGCTGACTTTGTACAACAAATTGTGAGTGGGGTGCAGCAGAGAGAAAGGGGAGTGGTGCGTTAAAGGGACATTGGTTCATTCACTGCATGTTGGGAAACTGAGGCAAAGCACTATTGCCCAGGATACTGTCAGGCAGGTGTTTACTTATTGTTTGCATGCTTTTGAATCATGATGTTTCCCCTAATTCATGCTGCTTTCCCTCTCTTCTTAATAAAAGTTGTTTGTGTTATACTCAGGCTCAGTGTTTGTGAGTGGGGAAGTATTGCCTCCTAGAAGTGCTCAGGAATGGTGTTTAGTTTTTCCCAGTTTCCTGGGTGGGGGCTAGAGCTGGTGTTGATGGGGCAGCTGGTAGAGTCAGGGATATTTATAGTTGAGTGACACTGCCACTCATCATGGGAACTTACAGAACATTGTGCTGAGAAAAATGGGTGCAGCTTTCTCTAAAGGTGCTCTTCCTTTTTCTCTCCAGCATGCTGTTGATTCTAGTGTATATGTATGTGATAGTCCAAAAGCTGTTCTAATAGACATCATTATTGATAGCAATCCTTCCTTCATACTTCATTGTACTGCATATCATAAACCTGATTTACTTAGAGCATAGCTGCTGTAAGGCTTGTCATTCATTCATTGCCTGTAAGATCAAGTTGACAGAAGAATTACGCACATGCTTGACTGTTTGTCTGGGAATGATGTTTGTTTGCCCAAATGGCATGTTCTTATTGAGTTAGAGAATTTGCTTTATCTTGATAGCTGTTTAGTCTAGGTTCCTTGCCCTGGAGATGCTGTGAAGGAAAATGCTATGTATGATGTTGTACGGACCATGCTATATGCTCTATTTTTGAGTTCCCTTCCATTTTGGAGGGTCCAACACTTCTTGAGTTTACCCCACCTCTGTGCTCCTCCTTGTACAGTAAATCTTGTAGGGGTTCTACTCAAAATTCTGTCAGCATTCTGGTGTGTATACACTTCCGTTCCCATAAATGCATTACTTTCTGTTGATGTATCATATATCCCTTTTAAATAAATACTGAAACCAGACTTCCTCTCTTTTATCTGGAAGAGTCATCCTATAGTCTGACCTCTGAGCATTACTCTGCTTGCTGCTTTGTTCAAATAACTTGCTCAGAACAGGAAGAGGCAGCAGTAATACAAATACCAATAACTCCAACATCAACCCGGTAATGTGAAGGTTCTCATCTGTTATCTCAAGCTGCACTGTAGGACTGGATGCTTACATTCATGAATATATTCCAGAGCGCATTTTGCATAGAAACTGCACAAACACATTTTGTGTGGAAACAGCATTCCCAATGCACATATTTGCAGCTCATTATATCTAGTAATGCAGCCACATGTCCCGATAAAGCTGCAACTGGTACAAAAGACAACAGCTTGTCTGCTTAGCAACACTGATTGCTGTATGTGAGTCAGTTTGGTGCTCTGCTCTCTGCACTGGGTTCCTCCATGAACAGAGAGTCTAGTTCAAAGTCACTGTCCAGATACTCAAAGAGCTCTATGAGATTGATCCTTGATACCTGAAGAATAACTTTTCTCTATATAACCAGGATTTCTTATGAGAGTTGTGCGCCCCTGGAAAATATGATTGCTCACCAATAAAAGAAGGCTCATGAGTGTGGAAGACAGAACTTACATAGTATGGGTCAAGCTCCTGTGAAGATCACTCCCACAGGATGTAAGAATGACCACGGACCCCACAATCCCTCCACATCAACATTCACTTCTCCAACTTAATTTTACCTTAGTAACTTTTTCCACACACCCACAAACTCTCTCAACCCCCAGCTACCCCCATTTCCCCCCTTCACACACCAGAAAGAAAACCTAATCAAGCTATTTCTCCTACAGGCTGTCTGGGGGAAAATGAGAACGTTGTTTGTTTTTAAGTATTTGAGAAGCTTTCAGATAATGATTATGGGGAACATGTTAATACCTGGTAACTAGTTAGATTTGCTGTATACCTACGCAATCTGTGTACTACTTTAGTGTCACCTCTTTAAGTAGTGATGTGAATAATAGAATGGATCAGTCATTCTTTATGAAAAATGTGATTTTTATTCATGTAAAATGCAGGGCACTTTATTCGAATGCTGAATGGAAGGCTGTTTTGACTAACCTAATTTAAAATACAGTATTTAAAAATGCAGCTTTCAAAATATTTGCCCCTATCATGAAGCCATATAAAAACTGTCAGAACATGAGTTTGAGTTAAATATTTTTAGCCATTGTACTGATTTTCCAGGGGGCACAAACGTAAGTATTTATTTTGAAGGGGATATAATACAGAAGGCTCAGGGACATAATTTCCTTTCTTCTTTACAAATCTCTTTCCACATTCTTAAGTCTCACACAAAGCAGATGTCACTTTGAAAATGCAAAATTGCAACACAGTAAAAAATCAACATTCTTCAAGAATACTGCTGTACTTTAGCCTCATTTGCTGATAGAAAATGTGTGTCTTGACTACTAATTATTCCTCTAACATAGTACTTTTTTAGGGAAAAAAAAAAGGACTTCATGATACAGATACAGCAGAAACCCAAAATGGTATCGTGGAATAGCCAACTTGGAGCCAGGTAGCGGCCCGATTTTGTGATTTTTTTTTTTGCTGCTGATTCTGCTGCTGTTTAACCCTCAAAAGGTTTAAATGGTTTTGTTTATATGACTAATATCCACTTAGGATTAAGGTTCAACATGGCAAAGAAATTTGTGAATGTTAGTATTACCAGTATAAATGAGAGTATAGCCAATCAGATTGTTGAGTATTTGGACTTCTGAATCTCAACATGATCAGTACAAATCCAGTACCCTTGCCAAGCTAGCTGGTGAGATCCCTCCCACAAGGTTTGATCCAGAGCCCTCTGAAATTAATGTGAGTCTTTCCATTAACTCCAGTGGACTTTGGATCAGACCCTGTAAGGGGAAAGTAGGAAGTGAACTTCGCTCTTTTTCGCCCCTTTTCTCCATCCTTGAGTCAGCCTACACACACACCCAACCTGAGTCACATTGTTTTAAACATCTCTGCTCTGAATCGAGAGGCAATTCTTCCCAAAGCCCTTCACCAATACCACGAAAGCTCAGACTTGATGTTCTTAATATTTCTTTTTTCCAAAAGCAAACAGAACCCACTTCCTTTTTTCACCCCAGGCTTTCTTCGTACATTACTAAAGCAGCAAGAAAGGGAATAAAAACAAACAAATACAATGTTCTAAAATCCTTCACATGTCCCCTTTTCAGTTGTAGCTATAACTAAGGGTAATAGGATGAAATTAAGAGAGGGAAAATGAGAGGCTTATAGCAGGAAAGACATCCTGCCAGCCATATAATTATAAGCTGGAGAAGAGTCTCCCAAGAGAGTGGTGGGAGTTAATCACTTGGAGTTTTAAAACTAGAATAGACAGAACATTGGGAAATGTAGGGTACAATCCTGCATTGACAGCAATGCTTAGTGTGCGTGTGGAGCAAGCAATAAGGGGTCACAGACCCACTCCAAAACACAATTGAGCTAGGTCACCAAGGGGAGCACTTTAGGCATTGACTTACCAACCCCCCTGCTCCTGGATTATGATTGACATGCCCAGACTTTTCCAGATCCCTTTAAGCACTGATTGTCAGAGCGATAGGCTGGATGATCAAATAGGTATACCCCTGTAAATTGTGTAGAAATTCTTGCTGGCTTATTCTAACTACTGGAATTTAGAATGTGGCATTGTCATAGTATCTTTCCCCAATCTGAACCTTAGAGTCCAAAAGTTGGGGTACCAGCATGAATTCCTCTAAGCTTAATTACCTGCTTAGATCTGATAAGCTGCCACCAATCAGGAATTCCAGTGTCTGATACACTCTGGTCCCCCCCAAAACCTTCCCTGGGGACCCCAAGATCCAAATTCCTTGAGTCTCACAACAAAGGGGAATAAACCATTTCCCTTCTCCCTCCTTTCTTCCTCCCAGCTCTTTCCTGCCCTGGGTACACTAGGAGATCACCATGATTCAAACTCCTTGAATCACCACACAGAGAGGAATGTTACCTTCCCTCCCCCTCCTCTTTTCCCCTCACCCAGAGGCAATACAGATTCAAACTCCGTGAATCTAAAACAAAGAAGAAATTCACCTTTCCCTTCTCCCACTGCTCTCTCTCCCTTCTCCCCACCAATTCCCTGGTGAGTACAGACTCAGTTCCTTTGAGCCTTAACTAGGAGAAAAAAAATCAAACAGGTCTTGAAAGCAAAACTTAATAAAAAGAAAGAAAAAAAGTAAAAGTTGTCTCTGTACTTTAGATGGTAAAAGTTACAGGGTCTGTCAGCTTATAGAAACTGGAGAAAAAGCCTCCTCCAACAGAAATAAATTTAAAATACTTTCAGCCAAATACACATTAGAACTCTACCAACCAGATACACATTTGCAAATAAAGAAAAACAATCAAAAAGACTAAACCACCTTTCTACCTTTGTACTTACTAAATTTGAACAGAAGATTAGAGAGCCTGTAGGTACGTGTGGTTACTCTCAGAACCCAGAGAGAACAAAGCCAAACCCAAAAAACCCAACAAAGGCTTCCCTCCACGGAGATTTGAAAGTATCTTGTCTCCTGATTGGTCCTCTGGTCAGGTGTTTGGTTCCCTGTTTGTTAACCCTTTACAGGTAAAAGACATTAACCCATAACTATCTGTTTATGACAGGCATAAGTACTACAGTGCTGGCTGAAGTGGTGCTGGTCTAAGTACCATAAAGATAGTATTCCTACTTTTGTTCTCTTACTCTTTGGGTCAGTCAATAGCAATAGCTCTGTGCAACTGATGGACAATAGTAATCGGTTGTGAAGAGACTCTCAGGAAGCTCTTTCTAGCTAGAGGGGTGACAGCTGTGGTGTGGGGCAGTTCTAGTGTGCACTCCCATCCCAAAGTCTATTGGTGGGGCAAATTAAAAGTGTTGGGTATTTTTTTTTTTACACGTGCAATTTCTGAACAACAAAAGCAACACTCTGAAACAGTTTTTTCTATGGCTTCAGTGCAAAATGTCAGTAGGAATAACTGTGCATGTTTATATGAGGATAGTTTTAAGGACACTGTGGCAACTCACATGGCTTAAAGTTGGCTTTTTTTTTGATATTATAAATCATGTAAAAGGCATCCTAAAACACATTTAATTACTGGTGACAGAAAAGCTTCATGTGCTAATGCTTTTCTGGTTGACCCACCATAGATTCCTGTTAAAAAATTTATAAGCCTTGGAGTCAATTCCCCAGAGGGTCCCTGGAGCATTTCCTGGATTATAATGATGCAGTAGTTTCCTAGCCTATTGATAGGTGTCCCAGAGCACCTCAGAACAAATGCTCCTATTCCCTGAAAGCTGCTCAAGTACCAGGATGGTGCTATAAATGGCTGAAATGTGATGCAGTTTCCCCTTCAACTTCCTCTAACTCAGCCTAATGGGGATTAAGAGCTATTAAGCGCTCTTTGCTGCATGTGCAGTTGTTATTGATCAGACTGACTCAGTGTTTTAGCCAATGATCTGATTACAAGTGTTGTCTCTTTTCAGTGCTTTACTGGCAGAGGGAAACCTACAAATGTACAAGAATAGGCAAGGAATACACATACTGGACTTTTCTATGTGTATTCAAATTTTGCTTAAAAGACTTCCGTTCTTGCTGCCCGTTAATAATTGTTTCCACCCACCTACAGTCCAAAGGTGTGTTTGAAAGAACACCAGAAAAAATAACAGGTTTCTTAAGTTTTCTTACTGGAATGTGGGATGTACAATTTACTTCAATTCTAAACTTAGCTAATTTTGAAAACAAAAAAAGAGTCCTAAAACAGAGAGTGCAACTCCAAAAGCTGCAGAAATCTTTCACTACTAAAAACCTCATACCCATTCTAACAATTTTGGGATATTCTGTCCACATTTTGGACAGACTCCACACTCTGGACCACTCTATATCTTTGGCACGCAGGTAGGCATGGGAATGGGGATCCATCAGAACTGTAGGCCTAACCCAGTGAAAAAGACTGTTACTCACCTTTGTAACTGTTGTTCTTCGAGATGTGGTGCTCATATCCATTCCAGTTAGGTGTGCGCATGCCGCGTGCATGTTCATCGGAAACTTTTTACCCTAGCAACACTGGCGAGTCGGCTGGGCGCCCCCTGGAGTAGCACCACTATGGCACCAGATATATACCCCAGCCGACCTGGCCACCTTTCAGTTCCTTCTTGCCGGCTACTCCGACAGTGGGGAAGGAGGGTGGTTTGGAATGGATATGAGCAACACATCTCGAAGAACAGTTACAAAGGTGAGTAACAGTCTTTTCTTCGAGTGATTGCTCATATCCTTTCCAGTTAGGTGATTCCCAAGCCTTATCTAGGCAGAGGGGTCGGAGTGAGATGTGGCAGCATGCAGAACCGCTGCACCAAAGGCTGCATCATCTCTAGACTGTTGGACCAGCGCATAGTGCGAGGCAAAGGTGTGGACCGATGACCAGGTCGCTGCACGGCATATCTCCTGGATAGGCACATGGGCCAGGAAAGCGGCTGATGAAGCCTGAGCTCTGGTTGAATGCTCAGTGAGATGGCCCAAAGGGACATGAGCCAGGTCATAGCACGTGCGTATGCACGCCATTACCCAAGAGGAGATCCTCTGGGAGGAGACCAGTAGACCTTTCATCCTCTCGGCGACAGCCATGAACAGCTGGGGGGATTTCCGGAAGGGCTTTGTCTGCTCGATATAAAAAGCTAGCGCCCTACGGACATCTAAGGAGTGTAACTGCTGCTCCCGTCGTGAAGAGTGAGGCTTCGGAAAGAAGACTGGGAGGAAGATGTCCTGGTTGGTATGGAAAGCCGACACTACCTTAGGGAGGAAGGCAGGATGAGGTCGCAGCTGTACCTTGTCCTTGTGAAAGACAGTATACGGCGGGTCTACCGTAAGTGCCCGAAGTTCTGAAACCCTTCTGGCCGATGTAATGGCCACTAAGAAGACTGTCTTCCATGACAGGTACAGGAGCGAGCAAGTCGCCAATGGCTCAAATGGCGGAAGCATAAAAGTCTGCTTAGGACTAAGTTGAGGTCCCAAGTGGGGGCAGAGCAGCATACTGGGGGGTAGAGGCACTCCAGGCCCTTAAGGAACCTGGTGACTAAGGGGTGGGAAAACACGGAGTGGCCACTTTCTCCAGGATGGAATGTGGAGATAGCCGCCAAGTGCACCCTCAGAGAAGATATCGCCAGGCCCTGTTGCTTAAGCGACCAGCGATAGTCCAGAACTATGGGAATTGAGGCCTGAGAAGGAGTAACGTTCTGCGTTGTACAGCAGGAGGAGAAACGTTTCCACTTGGCCAGGTACGTGGACCGAGTGGAAGGCTTTCTGCTACTAAGGAGAATATGCTGTACCGGAGTGGAACAGCACAACTCCGATGTGTTCAGCCATGTAGGAGCCACGCCGTGAGGTGAAGGGCCTGCAGGTCCGGGTGGCGAAGACTGCCGTGGTCCTGCGTTATGAGGTCTGGAAGGAGAGGCAGGGTAAGTGGGCTGGCCATGGACAGGTCGAGCAGGGTGGTGTACCAGTGCTGTCTGGGCCACGCTGGCGCAATCAGAATTAGGTGTGCTCTGTCCCTGTGGAGTTTTATTAGGACCTTGTGAACTAATGGTGGGAAGGCATAGAGCAGGTGGTACCTCCATGACATGAGGAATGCGTCCGTGATTGACCCCGGTGAAAGACCCTGGAAGGAGCAGAACTCTTGGCACTTCCTGTTCGTGCGCGAGGCGAACAGGTCTATGCAGGGAAACTCTCACCTCTGGAAGATCGAATCAACAACATCTGGTCTTATCGACCATTCGTGGCAGAGGAAGGATCTGCTCAGCTGATCCGCCAGAGTGTTCCGAACCCCTGGAAGAAAGGATGCCACCAGGTCTATCGAGTGGGCTATGCAAAAGTCCCAGAGTCGAATGGTCTCTTGACACAGGGGAGAGGAGTGAGTCCCTCCCTGTTTGTTGATATAATACATGGTCGTTGTGTTGTCTGTAAACACTGAGACACAACGGCCGTGAAGATGTTGCTGGAACGCCTGACACGCGAGGACTGCTCTCAGCTCCTAGACGTTTATGTGGAGCATCAGCTCGTGTGGTGTCCAAAGGCCCTGTGTACGAAGGTGACAGAGGTGAGCCCCACAACCAAGAGATGATGTATCTGTCGTCAGGGCCAGCGAGGGCTGTGGTGGATGGAATGGTAGCCCTGCACACACCAGGGAGGGAGTTAGCCACCAGTCGAGGGAGCGTAAGGCGCTCGGGGGAACGTCACCAGAATGTCTATAGGGTCCCTGCCCGGACGGTAGACCGAATTGAGCCACGTCTGGAGGGGCTGCAGGTGGAGCCTGGCATATTGGTCGCAAAAGTACATGCGGCCATGTGGCCTAGTAGACCGAGGCACGTGCAAGCTGAGGTGGTTGGGGAGGTCTGCAGGCCTCGAATGATAGTCACAATCGCCTGAAAACGTGGCTGGGGGAGGTAGGCCCTGGCTCGAGTGGAGTCCAGGCTTGCCCCTATGAAGTCCAGCCTTTGTATGGGGACCAGGGTGGACTTTTCTGCATTGAGGAGGAGCCCCAACCGGGAGAATAGGTCCGTGATTACGCCCACATGTTGTCGGACCTGAGTCTGGGAGGTTCCCTTGATGAGCCAGTCATCCAGATACGGAAATACATGCATCTGCTGCCGGCGGAGGTAGGCGGCGACGACGGCCATACACTTCGTAAACACCCTTGGGGCCGTGGAGAGGCCAAAGGGGAGGACAGTAAATTGGAAGTGCTGGTGATTGGCCACAAGGCGGAGATACCTCCTGTGCGGAGGGAAGATGGCAATTTGGAAGTATGAGTCCTTCATGTCGAGGGTGGCATACCAGTCTCCAGGATCCAAGGATGGGATAATAGCCTCTAGGGAGATCATGTGGAACTTCAACTTGACTAGAAACTTGTTGAGGCCTCACAGATCTAGGATAGGCCTGAGGTCTCCCTTGGACTTGGGAATCAGAAAGTAGCGGGAGTAAAACCCCTTCCCCTTCTCGTCTGATGATACCTCCTCTATCGTTCCTGCGCCGAGGAGAGACTGCACCTCTTGTAAGAGGACTTGCTCGTGAGAGGGGTCCCTGAAGAGGGACTGGGATGGGGGGTGGGAAGGCGGAGATGAAACAAATTGGAGGTGGTATCCTTGTTTCACCGTCCGTAGGACCCAGATATCGGAGGTCAATTGGGACCACGCCGGGAGGAAGTAGGAGAGGCGGTTGTAGAAGGGAGGAGAAGGATCCTGTCCTGAGACTGGTACGCCTTCCTCGTGCGTACCTTCAAAAGGTAGACTTAGGCCCCGGACATGCCTTTGTGGGGCTGTTGTTTTGACCCCCTTGGGGCCCGGACTGGAGTCTACGGCCACCCCGCCCGCGCCTTCTACTGAAGTCTTGCCTTTGCTGGGGCACAAAGTACGGGCGGTGGGGTTGAGGCCGGAAGGGTCTACGTTGGGTCAGGGGGGTATGCATGCCCAATGAGCACATGATGACCCTGTTGACTGACCCCAGGTTGCAGAGTTTAAAAGACTTCTCAGAGAACAAACCCTTGCCATCAAAGGGTAAGTCCTGGATGGTGTATTGGAGCTTGAATGGCAGGTTGGAGACCTGGAGCCAGGAGATACGCCTCATGGTGATATCTGAGGCTAGAGTTCTGGCTGCCGAGTTGGCCGCATCGAGAGAAGCTTGGAGGGAGGTTCTGGCCACCTTCTTCCAGGAATGCGGCAAATTCTTGGCGTGAGTCTGCAGGCAGGAGTTCTGTGAACCTACCCACCTCCGCCCAGGTGTTGTATCTATATACAAGAACGACAACTATGTATACGACAACAACAAGACAGACTACGAGTAGCTAGGGAAGGTGGAGGTCAGCTAAGCTGCACTCCACTGTTCCAACGACCGACACGGGCGGTAAGAAGGAACTGAAGGGTGACCGGGTCGGCTGGAGTATATATCTGGTGCCATAGCGGCACCACTCCAGGGGGCGCTCAGCCGACCCGCCGAGTGTTGCTAGGGTAAAAAGTTTCCGACAAACGTGCATGCAGCGTGCACACACCTAACTGGAATGGATATGAGCAATCACTGGAAGAAGAAGTCCACTATCTTCTCCAAGATGAAGTCAGATCTCACCCTACTTTCCAGCAAAGAGTAGGCCTTATATTTATAGTCTGCCAGGATCAAGGAAGCTCTCATGTTCGGCTGCATTTCCAAACATCCTACTGGCAACTCCCAGCTGAGAAGTCCAAGTGTGGAAGAGTCAGTGTAAGTGCATGCTCTCTGTGGCCATCAGCATACTGGCCCTGAGGCATCCAGACCCATTGCCATCACAGACCACCACAATTCTCTGACAACCTGGAGAAGCATGAAGGAAGGAGAATGAAGTGATAAAGGAAGAAAACAAATAGTTGACAGGCTATGGCAAAAGAAATTCCAGTAAGCCTACACCACAGTCACAGAAGAGGCTAGCGTGGCTTTTAGATTTTATTGTATACTGGATCCTGTTCTATTCTGATTTTTACAGCCCTCATCACCATCATGTCTGAGCATCACATGCATTAAGTGATGCATCTAGTGTCTGTCATGTGTGAGTCTTTCACTCTTTTCCTCTTGGAAATTGCATAAGGACTTTATTTCTGTGTTACATGATTTTTATTTAATACATTTACCTTGTGTTTACATTTGCTTCAACCTTGCTTTTACTATGCATCTTGCACTTGGAGTGGAAAGTGGTGGTGAGGGTTGTGGTGGTTCTTAATTCCTTTAGGAGTTCATTCCCCAATCTTGGATGGGTTTCCAAGAAAGATCTCAAGCCTAATTTATTTTATTATCTTAGCCTGTTATGTAATGATGGCATAATATAGACAGGAGATTGAAAATGTTATAGGTTTTTATAGTTAAAACAGTGATCATAAGAACAGCCATACTGTGTCAGACCAAAAGTCCATCTATCCCAGTATCCTGTCTTCTGATAGTGGCCAATGCCAGGTGCCCCAGAGGGAATGAACAGAACAGGTAATCATCAAGTGATCCATCCCCTGTCGCCCATTCCCAGCTTCTGGCAGACAGAGCAGCTGATGGACAATAGTAATAGGCTGTGAAGAGAGTGCCATCCTAGTACTTGAGCAGCTTTCAGGGATTGGGAGCATTTGTTCTGAGGTGCTCTGGGACATCAATAGGATAGGAAACTACCGCATCATTATAATCCAGGAAATGCTCCAGGAACCCTCTGGGGAATTGACTCTAAGGCCTTATCTGCACTAAAGGGAAAGGTCGGTCTAAACTATACAATTTGAGTTGTGAATATTGATGTAGCTTAGTGTGGATCCCGTGGTAAGTAGATCTATGTGATGTCGATGGGAGCTGCTCTCCTGTTGACACCCCTGACTCTTTTTGATCTGGTGGAGTACAGGAGTCGATGGGAGAGCAATCAGTCGATTTAGTGGATCTTCACTAGACCTGCCAAATCAACCACCACTGCATGGTGTAGTGTAGACAAGCCCTAAGACTTATATTGATGCTACTGCAGTACAAAATTCTTCAATCTTCCTTAATAGCTTCTGATATTAAGAAGAATGAGCTGGCAAGTGATGATTGTATAGCTATCCACTAGGGATTGGCAGGGAAGCCACTATCTTTCTCTCTCTGGCTAGAGAAATATCAGATCTCCTCTGATGGTGCTGTGGAACTAGGTTCTTTGGGCCTTGAGCCCCCTGCCAGTCAGTGAGATCAGTGGGATGTTTCATCTGCTACTACTTGGATAAGTCTTAGGGGGCTGCCAAGTCTTGATACCTCTGAGGAGATTGCCCCGAGTGCAGGGATTTGCATGCTAGCCAGCAGAACTCCCTCCAGCACAGTACAGATGGATGTCCTATAGGGAGATGGAAGCTCAGACGGGCAGAAAGAGGACGAATCTCCAAGGGTAGAACTGGAGCTAAGAAAAGAACTGGGATGGAGGCACCTTCCTCTTTGAACTATGAAGCCATGTTGTAATTGTGAGACGCTGCAGCCACAGTGTCTGTAAGGCCACTGTGTGCATGAGAACGGAAGCAAGCTACTTATGGACTATGTATACCACCTAGGGTGTGGGAAATGGAGTATGCCAACATGGGCCATCAGGTTAGCAGAGGGATGAGAAGTTGGTGAGGTAACTAGGAATCTTTCAGCTGAGGGTTAGGGAGGCTAGTGGTGAATAGGAAGCCCACTGGTGTGGCATAGGTAGGGCAGGGGCTGAGAGAGAAACTTGCCACTGTGGATAAGGGAAGTCACCTAGGGGGTTTCTTATTTTGATTACACTCCTCACCCATAGGACCTATTTGCCTATGCATGGTTCTCTTTCTTTCCAGCAATACAGACTGCAAGATGGGGAGCACAGGAACTGCAGCCAGCTGATACTTGCCACAAAAGGGCTATAGTCCTTTATAGCCCATGAGAGGAATTACAGCACCTTTGCTGAGGTTTAAGGATGCTTACAGTGTGAGTGGCATGTAAATAGTTATGTGAAACTCACACAAAGTTGTCAAGATTTTTGATAGTGCAAGTCTTGGTTTCTTAGGTGCTCTTTTCTTAAGCCCCCTCCCCCCCACACACACACACTTTAGGATCTTCTGATGTCCAGCAGCATTCTTGCAGTGCTTTCACGCTTCGTCTCATTTTACCTTTACTCAAAATGGCTTCCATTTCACATTACTTTCAGTGAAACTGAATCCAGAATCCGCCCTCAGTTAACATGGCTATCAATTACCTACAGACTCACAGGTAGCAGTGAGACTGCCACTAGTAAAGATAGCCACCTGCTCCCATTATTTCCTGGTTTATAAACTGGTCAGTAAAATGGCAAGGACATAAGAGGAAAACAGGCTGGGTAGAAGGGCAGTACAGGGAAATGTGGAGGGGGAAAATAGAGATTGAAGAGGGTGCATGGGAATGGGGAAGGAAGGGAATAAGATTTCCAGCTATCTCTTTAAATTGATAACTAAACAGATGATAAGTCTTGGCTAGTGGGAAATGGAGACTATCCACTTGCTGTATACACATTGCTATGGTGGTTCTATTTTTCTGTTTGTTTGATTTTTGCATCAGACATCTATACTTCTTAACTAACATCATGGGAATTTAGTTTTAGTTCTGACCATTGAAAGACTAATGCTGTACAAGATGATGAAAAGGTGTGTGTGATTTTTCAGATTTTTGCATCTTGATTGTTTATTGATAATTTAACTTCAAACATTCCTAATTTGAACGTCTCATACTTATAAAAGTATTGAAGTTGTTAATTCTTCTAACTTTTAAAAAGTTGGCTGAAGATACAAACACCGTAGTTTGCCCTAGGTGAAGCATCTGGGGCAGTTATGTCTCATCTAACACATAATAGTCCAGCAGCTTGGTAGGCCCATTCATAATTCATCCAGCATTTCATAAAATATAGTTTTAGCTGACTTGTGTGATAGTGTTTGAAGCTAAATTAAAGGAAGAACACTTTACTTTTCCAAGTTGCCAAGATACAATAATCACATAAAATGAATCCTTTCCTTTGGATCAAATGCATTACTTACTATTCCTTTTTAATAGATCAGTGTATAGCTAACATTTTCTGTTTGCATTTATAAACTGTTTCCTATATTTTGTTTTTCTTTTTCATGTATTTTAGTTTGAGACTGGCAAGACAGGTTTCTATTGTAAATTTGTGTCTATTGCACCTGTTGTGGTAACACTAAAACTTGAATAATTTCACAACAGATTAAATTAGGTTCATTTGAACATCTGATAAATAACAATTCTAT
Source organism: Gopherus flavomarginatus (assembly GCF_025201925.1). Classification (NCBI taxonomy): domain Eukaryota; kingdom Metazoa; phylum Chordata; order Testudines; family Testudinidae; genus Gopherus; species Gopherus flavomarginatus. Next base: position 236,212,335 of record NC_066618.1, read on the forward strand.
GCTCTTACATGATTTGCAAAATAGAAAAGGACTAAATTTTATTAATATTTCTCTTTTGGCTTTTAAGCATGCAAACTTAGTGATATACCCTATTCTGCTTGTTTTATCCCAACCTAATTGTAGCTTTTTAAAATATTCATTAACTGGTTGGACTACTATACAGTGTTATATTTTGGGCAGAATTTATATAATGATGCTATTAAATTGATATGCATAAATAATAAGCACATAAACATCCATACTTACTGTACATCTTTGCAAAGTCATTGAAAACTGAGTTGCTGATGGGAAATTGGAGAAAAGCAAATATAACATGCATACTCAAAAAAGATGAGTCATCCTGGTCATTACCATCACCATAATATAAAGTGAAAATGAAACAAACCCATATAACCTCTAGAGGATAATGTTGCCATAAATAATTAAAAGCATGAGCTTATAAAGAAGTCTTGCCAGGTAAACCTGAAGTTGTGTTGATAAAAAATTAAAAATTAGGAGTGGAGGAAACACAACAGATGTTAGTAAGGAGGCATTAGACATGGCTCCATGGTTAATGCTGAGTTTTGTACTTAAAGCAGGAATTCAACCTCTTTATTTTATCTGAAGACTGACAAAGATTCTTCCCCAAAATACTTTTACTTCCTCTGAGTACAGAATGATATATCTGAGAATTCACAAGTAGATCCATTAACTAGAGCTAAGGTCACTTTTAAAATGAGTCCTTTAAGAAAAAAACAGAGCTTTGTTTGAACCTTTTTTGATCCAGAATTATTTAATAATACAGACACTTCACACTCTCTTTCTTTTGGCCATTTATCTTCACAACTGAAAGTTTCTTCTTCTGCATGCCTGGCATGTAAAATATTCTGCAGAGAAACTCACAAAGGGCTTGTCTTCACTGTCAGGGTGAGTCAACCTAAGGTCTTAGATTCATAGATTCAAGGACTGGAAGGGACGTCGAGAGGTCATCGAGTCCAGTCCCCTGCCCTCATGGCAGGACCAAATACTGTCTAGACCATCCCGGAGAAACATTTATCTAACCTACTCTTAAATATCTCCAGAGATGGAGATTCCACAACCTCCCTAGGCAATCTATTCCAGTGTTTAACTACCCTGACAGTTAGGAACTTTTTCCTAATGTCCAACTGTAAACGGGTTGGGACTCACCACCTGGCGCCTCCTGCTGGTAACTTTGGGAATTAGCTCGATTCTAGTGGAGCGCCCCCTCCTGGTGGTGTCCCGTCCATTGTTCTGCCCTCTGTTGGTGTCTCTAGACCCGCGTTGCTCCCTGATCAGCAGCGTCCTCTTCGAGGCCATTGCCCTCCGGCAGTGCCCCTTAGTCCATCTGCATCCCCTTCCGGGGATCGATGGTCAGCAGTCCGACATTCCAGCCACCATATGCAATCACACACCCCAAAGTCTAATCCCTCTTGTCAGGGATCAGGCGTAGTCTATAACAGCCTCTCCCTATAGCCAATGGCTGGATGTACTGCAAGGAGGAAGGTGGGGGACTCAGGCCCGCCCTCTACTCTGGGTCCCAGCCCAGGGAGCCTCTGGCATCAGCCTCGCTGTCCTCTTTCTTTCCCCTCCTCTGTCTGTTCCCCTGGGCCGCTTCCCCTACGGCCCCCTGCACCTGCTAGGCCCTTCCCTTCAGGGCCTGCAGCCTGGCGGCTATGGGCTAGAGCCTTCTAGCCTCTCTGAGCCTGCCCAGCACTGCGCTGTCCGCGGTGCTAGTCTCCCCCTTGGAGACTGACCTTCCCCTGTCAAAGGCCTGGGACAGACTGACCGCTTCTGCTCTGGGCAGCCTTTATATATGGGTGAGCCTGGCCCTGATTGGTTCCCTCCAATCTGGGCCCTGATTGGCTCCTCATAAGCCCTTTTCTGATTGGCTCCCAGGCTGCGCAGGCTCCCTGGCCTGCCACAGCCCATCCTCCCAGGGAGTGGGGCAGTCCACCCCAGTACACCAACCTAAATCTCCCTTGCTGCAGTTTAAGCCCATTGCTTCTTGTTCTATCATTGGAGGCTAAGGTGAACAAGTTTTCTCCCTCCTCCTGATGACACCCTTTTAGATACCTGAAAACTGCTATCATGTCCCCTCTCAGTCTTCTCTTTTCCAAACTAAATAAACCCAATTCTTTCAGCCTTCCTTCATAGGTCATGTTCTCAAGACCTTTAATCATTCTTGTTGCTCTTCTCGGCACCCTCTCCAATTTCTCCACATCTTTCTTGAAATGCGGTGCCCAGAACTGGACGCAATACTCCAGTCGAGGCCTAACCAGTGCAGAGTAGAGCGGAAGAATGACTTCTCGTGCCTTGTTTACAACACACCTGTTAATGCATCCCAGAATCACGTTTGCTTTTTTTGCAACAGTATCACACTGTTGACTCATATTTAGCTTGTGGTCCACTATGACTCCTAGATCTCTTTCTGCCATACTCCTTCCTAGACAGTCTCTTCCCATTCTGTATGTGTGAAACTGATTGTTCCTTCCTAAGTGGAGCACTTTGCATTTGTCTTTATCAATTTGTCCAGATCATTTTGAATTTTGACCCTGTCCTCCAAAGCAGTTGCAATCCCTCCCAGTGTGCTATCGTCTGCAAACTTAATAAGCGTACTTTCTATGCCAACATCTAAGTCGTTGATGAATATGATATTCATCATATTGATATTGTTATGATATTCCAGCTACATGAATAACATAGCAGGAGTCAATGTAGCTTAGGTCAACTTTCCACAGTGTCTACACTGCACTGCATCAATGCGAGATGCTCTCCAATGGACTTACCTTACTCTTTTCAGGGAGATGGAGTACCAGAGTCGATGAGAGAGCACTCTGCCATCGATTTAGCAGGGCTTTATTAGACCTGCTAAATCGACACCCGCTGCTTCGATTGCAGCGTCAATCTCCCAGTAGTGAAGACAAGCCCAAAGAATCGCTCTCTTTCAAAATGGTGTCTAGTCCATTTCCTGTTGTTCTCAATGGGTGTGAAGCCAGAGTCTGCCCTTAACAAAGATGACCGCCTCCTCCATTCACATGTGCTTCCCTCCCTCCTGAGAATATAGGGAGCCACCATCTTCCCTGAGGGAAGCTTGGCTTCACTTCCATTGCAGATAATGGAAAACTGCAGCCATCTTTGCTAAGGACAGTCTCCACTGCATCTCAAAACATGATATTTTGCAACCATTGCAGGAGATCATCCTTGTCCAATGACACAGACAGTCTCTCATATGAGAAATTTAGACTTTTCCATCTCCTCCATTATATCTGGCTCGATCTATAGTCAGGTATTTTTCAGACTATACATTGGGAAACCCAAAAAGGGTGTGGAAGAAAGCGAGCGAGCTCAGTATAATCCTTATATTGGTGGTACTGTGCACAAAATTCTTCCTTAATAGCTTCACATGCACATTTGCCAGAAGGGCTTAAGGAATGGAGTCCTGTGATACCCCACATGAAAGATCCTTTGGGGAGGATTAGCCGTTGGACAGCACAATCTTTTGATTCAGAGATAAGGCAGCTGGATTATATGCTTGTACTACCCATGGAACACTGGTAATTGTAGCAGAAAGAACATGAGGGACTAGAGCTTGGCAAATGGCAGGAAATTATTCACAGATATTCTGGAGATTTCTAAACAGAATTTTGTTTCAAATGTTTTTGCATCCTGTTTTTTTAGCTTGTTCTGAATATTCTCACATATTTATTTTTTTCATGTGACTGTTCGTGGAAAGAGAATTTGAGACCCCTAGTTGAAAATTGTTTGATTTATCTAACAAAATCTATTTAGTGAGCACCAGAATTCCATTTGGGTGGAAGTTCCCTGATAAAGAACAAAAGCTATACCATGGACACAGGTGGCCAGTCTCACAGCTCTGTCAACTACTCCAAGGAACAAGCATAATGAACATCTGCAAGCATTACATAGTCTGAAACTTGTTTGCACAAAATATTAATTTCTAATAGAGATTAATTTATAAAAATCACAGTCTGTTTACTACCAATTTGCCGTTGGGGACAAAGGGCAATTAATATAATCCTGCTTTGATTCATTCTTGCCCTTTTCTTCTCATACTGTATGTATCTTAATTCTGATTTGTGCCTTCCACTCCCTGTATTTTTTTAAATCTTTCAGTAGGCTTAACTCTCACTTCCAACCCACCAGGCAATGCTTCTGTGATGGTAATGTTGTGCTGCTGCACGCCATTCTTTGTGTAGAAAGAAATCCATTTAGTTTTTTGTATGCTATTTATACAGAGCTTTTCCACAGTGATGTCGTCCCCTCCCCCAAATGGCTCCAAGCATCCTCATGCTGCAGCTAACCACCACCTGATGTCCTATTTTCTGATTGGTCCTAGCTGTTCCTGAACCTTGTGACACTTGTGAGCTCACACCCAGATGTACTGTCTATGAATCTCCTGTGGTGAGACATAATCTTCACTTTCACTTCTATCACATGTCTCTAATACACTGAAACCACCAAGCAAATACTTGCATTCACATACACAACCCCCTGTCCTCAGTTCAGCCTGGAGGTGACTTTGGAAATAAGCATATTGTTTTTGTGTTCAGATTTAGTAAGCAGTTCTGGTACAAAAGCAATGTTCCTAGCAAAACTGCAATCCATTACTGTTAAACAGAGGTACAGGAATTTTATACTCGGATGGTTCTTTTCCTGAAATTGCACATACAATTTTATCCTACAGCTATTGTTTAACTAAAAATCAGGCAAGCGATTAATTTCTTTGTGGGATTTCCCTGTGATTATCGAGACAGGGAACTATGGCAAGGTCACTAGCAAAAACAGTCTTGTGACTTTCAGCCTGATAGGGATCTGGCAGGAAATGCAGATGAGAGAAATGTCACACTTAGGCAATGATAATCTTAAGTATCAGAGACGGAGCTCAGATATATTACTTCAGACCATCAGAGGGGTTTGTGAAATATGTCTGTTCGTTCCTCTTTCTGCTCTTACATCTCAGTGTGTTATGATAAATAATGCATTGGCTTCCCTGAAGCACTGATAAAATGGCTTCCTTACCCATATGAGCAATACATTTCAAAAAGAAAACAAGAAGAGCACTGAAATGGAAATTAACCCCAGGACCGCCAGCCTCCATTAGCAATAATGGTGTCTGACAATTTCAGGGTTAAATGAGAAGTAGGTGCCTTTTCACTGAGTTCTGCTCTTTGTTCTTGCTTTAGTGCGTGTCATTGTAGCAACTGTCATGTAAGGTTAATGACAGCCTCTCATTACCCTTGTCAAATATGTAATAATGTGGCCCAACAACAGGGTTGAATGGCTCCTGCTTGTCAGACCCCAATGTTTTGCCTAGCAGATGGTCACTGTGTTTGGAGAGGCCCTCAGATCCATCAGTACTATCCTGAACACGTGTGTGAGGGAAGCATTTTTCCCTGATGGGACAACTCATGGATGGAATACTAATCAGGCACAGCAAGACAACCAAGGATTTTTTTTTTTAAATCCTTGTTAGTATTATGCTGTGCTCCAGGGAAGGGAGGCAAGGTCCTCCTTAAACTGGCAAAATGTCCTTACGTTCTTTCTGGCATTGTAAATCAGGATTCTTCAGCAACGATGTTCATGGGCGCTGGAATTCATTGTTTGGACAACTTGTGACTGTATGTTTTTAAAATCCGGATTCTCTTCTACAGTGCCTTAAAAAGGGAAAATAAAGATATTGCTCATATCAGACAGGCTTCAGAAAACAGCATCTTGACATGCCCCAAGGCTGTAAGCCATAATTAATTAATATTATTAAACATTCATACTGTGGTAGCTCATTGAGGCCCCATTCTGCTAGGTATTGTAAAAAAGTCCAAATCCTTCCCCTAAAGAGCGGAAATGCTTTCAACATTATGATGGTGATCTAGAAGGCAAGGCTCCATATTGTTGGATTCATTTAGGGACCTGCCTTAAAGTCTCTTAATCTCCTGAGTAGGGAGCATTCTTGGGGTCTGTCTACACTGGACCTGGACAAATAATTTTAAACTCGGATAGACATGCCCATGCTAGCGCTGATCATGCTAGCCCACTGAAAATAGCAGCAGCCACAACTGCACAGGCAGCAGGATGGACTAGCTGCCCTGAATACAATCCCATCTGAAACCCTAGTTACATACTCAGGGAGGCTAGCCCCTCCTACTGCCCTGGCGGCAATGGATGCACTGCTATTTTTAGTGCACTAGCTCAATTAGAGCTAGTACAGGCATGTCTCCCTATGTTGGAAATTATGCCTCCAGCTCCAGTGTGAATCATAGAAGATAAGGGTTGGAAGAGACCTAAGGAAGTCATATAGCCCAATCCCCTGCTCAAAGTAGGACCAACCCCAAATAAATCATCCCATCCAGGGCTTTGTCAAGCTGAGCCTTGAAAACCTCTAAAGATGGAGATTCCACCACCTCCCTAGGTAACCCATTCCAGTGCTTCACCACTCTCTGAGTGAAATAGTTTTTCCTACTATCCAACCTACCTCTCCCACTGCAACTTGAGACCATTGCTCCTTGTTCTGTCATCTGACACTACTAAGAACAGCTGAGCTCCATCCTCTTTGGACCCCCGTTCAGGTAGTTGAAGGCTGCTATTAAATCCCCCCCCCCACTCTTCTCTTCTGCAGACTAAATAAGCCCAGTTCCCTCAGCCTCTCCTCATAACTCATGTGCCCCAGTCCCCTAATCATTTTCATTGCCCTCTGCTGGACTCTCTCCAATTTGTCCACGTCCTTTCTGTAATGGGGGCCCCCAAACTGGACCCAATACCCAGATATGGCCTCACCAGTGCCAAATAGAGGGGAATAATCACTTCCCTTAATCTGCTGGCAATGCTCCTACTAATGCAGCCCAATATGTTGTTAGCCATCTTGGCAACAAGGGCGCACTGTTGACTCATATTCAGCTTCTTGTCCACCATAATCCCCAGGTCCTTTTCTGCAGAACTGCCGCTTAGCCAGATGGTCCCCAGCTTGTAGCAGTGGATGGGATTCTTCCATCCTAAGTGCAAGACTCTACAATTGTCCTTGTTGAACCTCATCAGAATTTTTTTGGCCCAATCCTCCACTTTGTCTAGGTCACTCTGGACCCTATCCCTACCCTCCAGTCTATCTACCTCCCCCCTCAGCTTAGTGTCATCCACGAACCATGTGAGGGTGCAATCCATCCCATCATCCAGATCATTAATGAAGATGTTGAACAAAACTGGCCCCAGGACCAACCCTTGGGGCACTCCGCTTGATATCAGCTGCTAACTAGACATTGAGCTGTTGATCACTACCCGTTGAGCCCGACGATCTAGCCATCTTTCTATCCACCTTATAGTCCATTCAACCAATTCATACTTCTTTAACTTGCTGGCAAGACTGCTTTGGGAGACCAGATCAAAAGTTTTGCCGAAGTCAAGGTATATAACGTCCACCACTTTCTCCATATTCACAGAGCCAGTTATCTCATTATAGAAGGCAATCAAGTTGGTCAGGCATGACTTGCCCTTGATGAATCTATGTTGACTGTTCCTGATCACTTTCCTCTCCTCCAAGTGCTTCAGAATGGATTCCTTGAGGACCTGCTCCATGATTTTTCCGGGGACTGAGGTGAGGGAAAAGACCTTCAATCTCTGTCAGAGCATACTTTTGGCCTTTAAATGGAGAATACTTTGCCTAGGATCCTGTGTAGTCGGTGGCCATGGAATATACTGCAGAATCCACCTTTTATTACAGAATTATGTTCCATAATCTTAGCTTCCTTTCTTTGTTTTTTCTTTTAAATTTGTGTTTAGCTCCTTGTGATTCCAATGAAAATCTTGAAAATATATGAGTGTAAACTGATGCTGTGTTGTCTTTCTGCATTAAAAAATGTCACATCCACGTCATTACATCAGTTTTTGGTGCAACCCTCTCATATGAACAGACTGCACTAACACAAGATGGTGCTTAAAATGAATACATCCTGCCTACATTAGGGGTTTGTATCAATGTAACCAAAATTGCTGTAGTTATACTGGTGCAACTAGTCTTAATGTAGAGAACATGTGAGTCTGCAGTTAGCATGAAACAATAGCTCTAAAAGGTATAAACTGCTCCATTCAGTTCAGTGGGGCGTTAACTCTGGAACATCTAAATAACAATTTAAAAGTCAAAACTGTTAATTATTTCATCGCTGATCATTTTAGTAGAAATATACAGCAAATGTGCATATCCCAGTCACAACTAGACTCCTATAGTTCTGTAGGGATTGGGCTGGGAAAATTTAATATAAAAATAAATAACACAGGGGCTATAGTACTGATTAAAATGAAAATTAATAATACAATTTAATTACAAACCTCCATTTTTAATTTGAATGAAGCTGCAGCACAATTTCCAGTCTCCTACATCGGAATGATGCAGAATCTAGGGAACTTGCTGCAGAAGTTAGGTCCAGCTTGTAACAGACTTCCTGGGACCAGGCCTATGACAAACCAAGGGGCAGCATTGACTGGCTCTGAGAAAAGTGTCGTCTAGTCTTCCTTAGCCAAATAGAGATGAAAAGAAATTGGGAGGAAAATCCTCTTCACTCCAAAAGGATAAAAAACCCACAAGCGAATATGAGATGTTCGCAAGAATAGTTTTTCTCAAGAAATCATTTAGCAGGTTTAATAAGCCCACAGCCCTCAGTAATCTTTTGGATTTTTTTTGTTCAGTTGATTGATTATTTTGTCAGTCTTGATCTGATTCTGATGCACAGAAAATTCCATTCAAGGGCCAAAATTGTGCAAACACACATCAGATGTGTGAGAAAATATTTTATTTGTGGTCAACCTAACGCTGGTCTTTTGAAAATTTAGTCCTAAATCTTTTGTCTCCAAGGAAGATTCCTTGCCAAATTTATTTTTAAAGTTTGCTGTGAATTTTTTTCTTCAGCCTTATTGAAACCACAAGGAAACTAGAACAGTTGTGGAAAAATCTAATGCAGTCTATCTGTTCCCTCTCACTCCACCCCCAATCCTGGTGTGTCCCCTGTCCAAAGGAGTAATAAAAATAGCAGGCAGGAAACCATAGGCAGTTACTGGAGCTTTCTAAGGGGAAACAATTGAGAAATAAAATAGAATGAGTAAGTAGAGTCAACTATCCACTATGCCCACATATATTTGGATGTAATACATCCTAGGAGAATGAGGCATTGGAAAATTAATTGTTCCCACTTAGTGCATCCACTTTATTCAGAAGAAGACAAGTGAAACACACTAGGGTAGACATTGCTACTGCTATTAGTAAAAGCTAAAGAAACAGAGCAGTGTAAGTAAAAGAAAGAATTAAATCTATCCCCCCTCCACCTTAGCAAATATGTTGGGCCAAATCTTGGTGTCACTATACTGAAGTCAACAGCCATCTCTGGTGAGTGCCTCAGGTAGCACTTTCTGAAATTTCCCAAAGCAATCTCTGTGCCCTGGCTAATGTCTGCTCTTATAAACAGGCTTTAATGTACCAGTCTGTGGCTGATTTATTCTCAGACTCATAACGGGTGCTCCATTTGCCTGTATAATCACTTCACTACTACAATGTAGCTCATGATTTTGTAATTGTTTTGAGATACATGAAGCTCTCAAGTGGCTCCTCTTTGCAAACTGAAGCCCCCTGACGTACAAGAAGCTCTCCAAACCTGGAAACTCAGGATTTTTTTGGCTGACATAATGCAGCAGTGGATCAAATAGTAAGTTATCTGGAAGCAGGGGCGGCTCCAGGCCCCAACACACCAAGCGCGTGCTTGGGGCGGCATGCCCCGGGGGGTGCTCTGCCGGTCGCCAGGAGGGGGAAGCCGCAGGATCAGCGGACCCTCCACAGACACGCCTCTGGGAGGTCCACCGGAGCCACCTGCCACCCTCCCGGTGACCGGCAGAGTAACCCCCGCGGCATGCCACCCTGCTTGGGGCTGCGAAATGTCTAGAGCCGCCCCTGTCAGGAAGGCAGCAAAAATCGTCTGACCATCTTCCTTCAATTAGGAGGTGTTCATGCAGATTGAAGTGCAAAGAAATTCAGTTCTAGAAGGCTGTACGTGTTGTGAAGATAGTGTGAGAGGGTGGAGGTACCCAGCTGATGTATAAGGCCATTACTAGGTCTCAGAAAGAGTAGGGGAAAGAACAGCTGAGCCCATAGGCTCAGATTCTCACAGGTATTAGAAATCAATAGGAGTAGATGCCTAAATATCTTTGAGGATCTGGGCATTAGCTCTCATGTTGAAAGGCCATTTGAAGACCAGGACAGAGACAATGTAGAGGATATTCACTCCCTCAAAGAGATACAAAAGGTCCAAAACCCACAATCTCTTACTGTCCCCAGAAATGGAGATGCAAGTAAGCCTGTTCAGAGCTAATGGCATCAAGACAATTAAAATGAATGGATGGGTTACTTGTTTGTTTTAAGGTTGCATGTGGGAATTTGGGCATTAATTTCAGAGTTAAGGATTGTTTTGGCTCTGAATGTGGAAGGTGGGGGTGGGGGTATCATCTGACCAATGGAATACCTTGGCATACCTTATTATTTCAAGAGTATTGATGGGGTGGAGCAGTGATATGAAATCCAGAGCTACTTTGTTTTACTTCCCTAACTGCATGTGTACTGATCACGTTGAGAGAGACAGGCACCAAATCGTTTGTGTTCCAATAGACAAGACTCCACATTTAGGGGGAAACCAAAATGGGACCGGGGGACATTAGCTCTTTAACCCCTACAACGCCGTAGTCTGGCAGGATTTACCATACTTAATAATTCGTCTACCACAGATTGTGACGTAAACATATAATAAACCCCTGTTTTTTGTGTACATGTGTCATGGGATGGGTTGTGGATGCAGTGTGCTAATGCACCAATTCTTTGCCTCTGAAACCTAGGCTCCAAGCTACATATTTAAAATAAGTTTGAGGGTGATCCCAACCTAACACACAATGGACTTGTGTCTATGTATATATAAAAAAATAGGGCATTATTTATCACAGTGACCTCTCCTTATTTAGGACGGGCCTAGGAGTAGAATATCAGTTCAGGATTGAGATGCATTGGTTGTACGGGGAAGGTACTCTTTGCTATCATTGTGGTCTATCTTCAGAAACATCTAACCTAACTCAATATTTTCAGATCCTGCATCTCAGAAATTGTCAGCACAGGAATGAGAACATGTGAGTATAATAGTAATAACAATTTGGGTTTGTAGCACTTTTCATCCATACATTTCAAACAAGTACAATTTTGGCAAGCGTTAAAATGTGTCAATAAATAAATAAAACCATCACCAAAACTTCAAAGTTCAGGGTTTGAAATAGACACATCTGTAATTAAAATGTTAATGAAAATGGTTACAGATATATGGTTGTTAACATTTTAATTTAGAAAACAAAAAAAATCAATAATGTTGATTAAAATGTCACAAATTTTTGCAAAAGCCAAAACATTTTGAAAAAGTCAACAGTTTTTTGGTGAAATTTTTCACTTTTGAAAAATGTCCATTTAAAAAAACCCAAACCTTTGTGTTTTGAAAAATGTTGACCAGTATTATAGTCCTTATTTCATAGCTGGGAAAATTGGAGCACAGAAAGGTTAGGCCTAGGTAACATACTGAGTCATGGCAGAGTTGGCGAAATATACCCTGGTCTCTTGATTCCCACCCCCATTTTCAGTCTACTGAATGACAGCTACTCTCGGGGTGTGTGTGTGTGTGTGTGTGTGTGTTGAGCAATAATATAGCTAGATATTTTCAACAGTGCTCAGCATTGGCCTAATTCTATTCCTACTGAAACTAATGGGGATTTTACCACTGACATCAACAGATACAGAGTTAGACCAATGTTGAGCACTGTTGAAAAATCCCATCCGAATATAATAACTATAGTTAAATGTGGATGGCACTTTAATTTTCTATTCTTATTTGCAATCACTAATAGCTTTCTGGGGAAAAAACCCTATCCTTTGAGCTGAAATTTCTCAGGTTCTCCTTCCAGAAATAATGTAACTTGGAAACTTAAACTGAATTTCCTGACTTTTGGGGTGTAATATTTATATATCTGGTATACACGCTCTGTGGCTCTGTAAACATTTCAGCTGTGCTATAATAAACCTGAAACAATCAACGTTATGTACCATCTCATTTGTGCTGCTGTCATACTCTGTAAGGGTTTTTTGCATCACTGTTTTCTTCTAACAAAACTTTTGAGAAAAGACAGGCAAACATGCAGAGAAAAATAACTATTTCAAATACAACTACCCAACTGGAAACTTGCAAGACCATCACACAGATTTTATTCCAGTACGTTATTTTTGTAATTTCTGCTATTCATCTTTTGCTTTTTAAACAGCATCCCTGTCACAGATGAACTCAAAATGAACCTTTTCTTATTCTGTATGTATTATTTATGTAATACTGGGGCATTACTGGTTCCCAAGAGCAATGCAGTCCACTTATTCCTCCCTTCTCAGTGGTTCTATGAGCTTGAGAACAAATGGGTTCTTTGTGAAGCTTCTCTCCTTTTCTTCAAGAGCAACTGAGGGACTGTATCTCCTATTTCTGGAAGCTACCTCCCTCCAGCCAGTCTCTTTCCTTGAGCTGTTTGGGCTTGGTTCAGATATCTGGCTGGTCCCGGACTTGTGCCAACTCTCCAGGGCCTGATGTTGGCTGTCCTGACGTCAGTCAGCTTCCTTGTCTGGTCCCCACTGTTCATGTCTCTGATACCTGACCAGGCAAACCTTTGGGGGTTTTTCTTCTCTCTGGAGCCTTGCAAGATAGCAAGGGGCTTTATCTATGTTAGTTTAGTGCACTGGATGTACTAGAATAGGCTTTCTAAGCATATAAATGCAGCATTGCCAACTCTTACGAGTAATGGGATTTTGGTGTCTGCTGGTGGCAGGCTCACAATGATGGGAGAAGCTCCAGTCTTCATGTGCCTTTTCAGCCTAGCTCAGGGAAAACCCACCTCTAACCAGCTTAGGCTGCCTTCTTCTCTTTCCTGCTTCCTGGGGAAGAACAGCCAGTCACAGTTGCTGCAGGAGGTTGGGAGAGCTTTCCCTTTCCCCTCAGGAGCTTAGAGGAGTTTCTGGATAGAGGAAAGTGAGCAGCTGACACCTTTCTCATAACAGCAGAGGAGGAGGAGGAGGGAGCAGAAAGAGCCCAGCAGCTCAGGTCCCTCCTGTGAACAATGGGTCAGTCTACTGTCTGCTCCTCTCCCTTACAGCCCTTTGGGCAGTCTCATGATTTAGAACTTGTGCAATTGGCAGTACTAAAAATGAAGATGCTGCCTTGAAGATCTCACAAGGGTGTTTGTACAAAAATAGCATTTTGAGTAGGAGCCCTTAGTCTGGAATTCTTATGATCAGTTTTTGGTTGAGTTATGAGTGCTTCAGCTGAGCTTATTGGTTTTCAAGTGGCAGATTTTGAATAGTCCTTCAATATATGCATCATGGACGGGATCCAAATCTCATTGTCTTCAAGGGGTATGACCTGGTCTGTGGAACCTGCATCTGCAGACCTATACTTGCAGCACAAGCCTCATCCCTGTGTCAATGCGTCCATACTGCGCTACGCAGACGCAAGTCAGATGCTGTGTCTTCAGGGGTTGAATCTCCTTTGCTAGCTGTAGTTGCTCTGGGGCTTGGTTCATGGTGTATTGTGGGAGAACTAGTCTGTCCATCTTTCAACACTTGAGAAGAAGCGTTGTTAGCTCACCAATGTATGTAGTGGAATAATTTTTGGGTTTGCATGTTCCCTGCAACTGGAGACTGTAACCTGGGTCCAGAACCAGTGGAAGAACTGCTTGGCTTGTGCTTTCTTTCTTTGCTATTTCAGCTTTGGATCCGTAACAATAGATGGATCATTCCCTTAAATATCAACTTTCTTCCCCTTGATCAAGCAACAATGGGCCACAAATTTGAATAGCCTGATCTAGGAATCTGTGGCCATGGGAAGGTAAGACAGTTTTGGTTCCCTATCCCTCTCTTACATGCCCAGGATGGTTCCTGACCCCTTGTGAAAATGCTGAGCAACATCAAGTGTTAGAGCCAGAGATAGTTATTACTGAAGCCATTTTCCAGAATGTAGGTTAAAAATTCCTAGGTTTGGAATGTTCAAATGGACAGACATATATGTCTAGTTTTAATTATTTTGATTTGGTCTTTAGTTCTCTAAATCTTTGACAAAGACCTTTCCTGGTAAATACTTTTAAAACTAAAAGTTCCCTTTATTTCCTAATTTTCTTTTAATTTTAACCTTGCAAAGCAAAATGATTGAAAAAGGTACTATACTTACTTATAGAGACAAATACTAGGCCTCTCTGGGGTACCAGAGGGGAAAAAGCAAAACTGACCTTTTCTTGTATATTTGGAACAGGTAGAGTAATTGATAATTATTGATAAGATTCTCATTTAATTGACTCCTACTTAATAAGAAAATTCATTAAGTTCTTTAGATTGTAAGCTCTTTGAAGTGGGAGTTTTTCTTTTTTTTAAAAAAATGCTTATGTAACTCCCTTCCCTGCCTTGGACTGAAATAGTTTGAATTTGTTGATTTTAAGAGCATGCTGCAAAACCTGTTTTCTCCGTCTTTTGGGGGTAAAGCTGAGATATCTGAGTGGACAGAAAGGGGTTTGAGAAGCACCAGTGTATCTGAGTTTTGAAAAAGGCTCTTATATAAAATGGTGGATGGTTTCCCTATTTTCTTCTGCAGAAGCTTACACCCAAATTCTGTGCATGCAAGGCCCACTGGGAAGAGTTTGACACCCAAAGTTTGAGGAAAAACTATAAAACTTCTGATGAGACAAGCTCAATTAGGTGCTAAATCCAAATGCATGTTTATTTTGTTATGTAATGTCAGCCTGCTTCATGTTGGGCTAATGCAAACCAGCACAATCTCCAGAAAAAATAACAGCATGCCCAAGATCACTAAATAAAAGAACTGCATCTGTTTATTGTTGGCAGAAGGCATGCACACAGCTCACACCCTGCTGCTGGTGTTAATGATGTGTACAGAAAGACAGGAGAAACAGAAACAATCCTGTCTTTCTTTTAGAATTACTTCCTGAATCAGGGCTCCTCCTTCTGCTATGGGAGGAGCCGTAACCTGGGTGTATGCTCATACGCACTCATTCACTCAGCTATCACAGTGACTGTGTTGCAGTATAATTGTGTAAAGAGAGTACTGGATTTTTTTTTTTAAATACACTCTTCAGATTTTTCAAAATCCAGAGTATAAGAAGAGAAGTGTAAGATTTTTCATGGAAAAGAGGGGTAAGTAGGATATAAATCTGCTAAGAGATTTTTTTTTTCTAATTCCTCAGGTAGTAATAAATTTGATAAGGAAAAAAAGAAAAGTGCTAAACAAATATTTTAAAGATCTTCCAGTTGATTAAATCACACTTTCTCCATATCCACTTGGCTTGTGAAGTAGACTGGGGCATAATTTAAAATCGTACAGTTTAGATTATGATCCTCTAAAATGACAAGAAAAAACTGGATCTAAGCGATTGCTCACATTTTTACGTCTTAATAATTCAACCTCCTTCTCTAATTCAGTGTGTAAATCATCCCAGAAATGTGTGTTTGTATTTTGAATTGTCACTGGTTTACATTAAAAAAGAAAAGAAGTGTCCACAACTGCAGTCCAAATTGTCAACTGCACTGTGATCAGGAATGGCTGTACTCAATTTCCTTAGCAGACTCAAATACTGTCTACTTTAATGTGTTGTTATGAAGGGAAGAGTAGGTCAGGGAGTAACTTTTGTGTTTTGCTCCAAAGGTGCCAAGGTCTGTAGCTATCCTGATGTCTTCTGGGTCTGAGTGGCTGTTCCTTGGACTGGTTGTAGAGAAAGCTTCTTTCCTTTACAAAGAAGCTTCATTTCTGAGGGTGGCACATTATTGTTAAGAGTGGAATGTAGCTGGTAAGGGAGGTCATGAGGGTGCAGAGTGAGATAAAACCACTCAGGCCAGTCCCATTGAGAACTCTGAGGATGAGCACTCAATTCTTGAATTTGACTTGATATTCTTTGGGAAACCAGTGATGGGTACAAAGCCCTGGGGTGATGTGCTGTCAATAGTCGGTGTTGCTGAGCAGTCAGGCTTCTGTGTTCCGAACCAATGGTAGGACTCTGAATGCCATGGCTACACTAGAGAGTTGCAGCGCTGCAACTTAGGATGTGGTCACACTTGCAAAGCACGGCCAGCGCTGCAACTCCCTGGTTGCAGCGCTGGCTGTACACCCGGTCGAGCCTCGAGTGTAGCGATTCCAGCGCTGGTGATCCAGCGCTGGTCAGCAAGTGTGGACCTCACCAGCGCTTTTATTGACCTCCGGGGTATAAGGAGGTATCCCAGAATTCCTGTCCACAACAAACCAGAAGAAAGGGAGAGCTCGGAGTTCAGCCAAACTGCTTATTTAAAAAACAAACACAGCTCCTGTTTGCTGAGCGAGCGAAGGCAGGCAGGGGAATTACTTTGGAATGTTCACAGCTGTTTGCTTGAAGAGAGAAACAGCACGCTCACACGGCAGAGGGAGAGGGGGAAGTCCATGTTGAGCAGATGCTTATCTGGTCTGACGGCTATTTAGGAGTACATAATTTGCATTTAGTGAATGAGAGAGGGGTGGGGGAAGGGTGTCAGAACTTTTAAAATGATTGAAGATAGGCACTGTGTGTCTTCCAGTCCTTAGAACTTGCAAGGCAGGGAGCTGAGAACAGTGTCAACTCCAAAAATCCATTCTGTCTGTCTCCTCCACGCTCACTGTCACATTCCACACCACCCCCCCTCTTTTGAAAAGCACGTTGCAGCCACTTGAATGCTGGGATAGCTGCCCACAATGCACCACTCCCAACAGCGCTGCAAGTGCTGCAAATGTGGCCACACTGCAGCGCTGGTAGCCGTCAGTGTGGCCACACTGCAGCGCTGGCCCTACACAGCTGTACGAACACAGCTGTAACTACCAGCGCTGCAGAACTGTAAGTGTAGCCATGGCCTTAAGGTCTATGCTTTTATACGTAGGAACTGAAGATGTCAATAATTGAGCCTGGAGTCACAATGCTTGGATTGCCATGGCTAAGTCTGAATCTGACAGACTCTTCTTGGACAAAGGACAGGGAGCTTCTCATAGCCATGGTTCACCAAAAGAAGGGAAGATTCCCAGTAACTATTGTGCAGTTGCAGACTGCCCTAGCAATCTTAGCACAAAGGCCCAGAGCAAGAACTTGTGGTCTTGGTGTTTGTCTCCACCTGTTATCAACTTAAGTCTTAAGCCTGGACCATGATTGTGTCTGATTGGTCACAGGTGTGTAGTGGCAGTTTGAACTCAAATGTTATTGATGGAACTGGGTAAATAATAAGATATGAATCAGGGGTGATTAAACACTGGAATAAATTGCCTAAGGAGGTTGTGGAATCTCCATCTCTGGAGATATTTAAGAATAAATTAGATAAATGTCTATCAGGGATGGTTTAGACTATAATAGGTCCTGCCATGAGGGCAGGGTCTGGACTGGATGACCTCTCAAGGTCCCTTCCAATCCTAGAATCTATGAATCTATGAATATTTGTGGAAAATGTTGGCATTTTTTTCCAGCAAATTTATATTTCCATTGTTTGACCAGCCCAGTTGGTCCCAATTAGAAGAAATTGGGGAAATGAAAAATGGAACGAATGGAGGATAGGATGAAAAACTCACAGGGCGAAAGAAAGACTGTGTAAAGGGACCAGAAAGTAGAGGGGAAAAGTTCTAAGGAAAACATAAATACCACATTTTTACTAGCTACAGGACACCCAATTTGCCTGTCACAGTCATTTTTTCTAGCACTAATATATTTACCATTGGTTTCCCTTTGAGCTAGTAAAAATAGTGTCCTACTAGCTCATCCAATAAGGAAGCCTCACCTCATAGAGCTTCAGGAACATTGAGCCCAGGATTGATGTGACTGCCATGCTCAGTCAGTCAGTTCTATGCCTTACATTGATTAAATCTGCCCTAGTGTTTGGCCACCACTTGACAGATGCTATAATTGACAAGGATGGAGTCAGCTCTTTCTAGGGAAGGGAAGGGAGAAATAATGGAACATATGCATGACCAGAATTCTAGGTGAAACCAGCCTCTCATAGCTCCTATGAGCTTGTCCAAAGAGAACCTCCATTTTGGTTCACCTGTTAGAGCTGCTGTCCGTGACATATGGGTTTGAGTCTCAGCTGGTGTAGGATGCACTAGTAGAGATGATTGGTTATGGTCATTGTAGTGTCTGCCAAAAATATTTGGAAGACCCATGTGCGACTAGGGTCTGGTGTATTCCATCCAGTAGAGGGCAATGGTACGCGTATACTACAGCCAATACATTAAAACCTGGCACACTGAAGTTTGCTGGCTCCTTTTTTGATATCTGGCAGGGGGTATAATTGAAATTGACAAGATTCATGTCTTCTGAAATGCTTGTACAGCAGGATTCTGTCCATGCCATTCCCCTGCCAATGGAACTGGCAGGGAGAGTGGAGTGCAGATGGAATGGCACAATTTACCTGTATGCTTGCCTCTCTTGCATCTGCAGTCCTACTGAATGAGGTACTCTAGGGTATTTTTGTGGTAGTCTCCTCAGCCTAGGAGCTGGGATTTTAAGTGTTGTAGCCCTCACTTTTTTTCTTATTAGTGGTAATTTTTACATCATAAAATATAGCTGATGGTGGAGTGGGGGGAAATGTGATTTATCACTTTTGCCAGTATCAATTTAAAGAAGCGATTCTCAACCTTTCCAGACTACTGCACCCCTTTCAGGAGGCTGATTTGTCTTGCGTAGCCCCAAGTTTCGCCTCATTTGAAAATTACTTGCTTACTAAATCACCCATAAAAATACAAAAGTGTCACATAACAGTATTATCAAAAAATTGCTTACTTTCTCATTTTTACCATATAATTATAAAATAAATCAGTTGGAATATAAATACTGTACTTACATTTCAGTGTATAGTATATAGAGCAGTATCAACAAGTCAATGTATGAAATTTTAGTTTGTACTGACTTTGCTAGTGCTTTTTATGTAGCCTGTTGTAAAACTTGACAAATATCTAGATGAGTTGATGTACCCCCCGGAACACCTCTGAGTACCCCCTGGGGTAGACTTACACCTGGTTGAGTGTATGGTTTAAAGTATATAAGCAACAGGAATGTACGTATTTAAAGTAAGATTTGTCATTATTCTGTCTCCTCAAAAATTATCTCAGCCTCTTCTGTCCAGAAACTAATCTGTCAATCTCTCAAGATTACACTATTTTATTAGAATTCTGGTATTTCCTCTGGACCCACGTTCTCATAGTATTTTAGTGCTTCCATTTCTGGACCTGTCTGAAAAACATAAAGTTTAAAACACTCTTGTGGAAGAGACTGAGGCAGAGATGGGGTTAGAGAAGAGGAGGAAATTAGCAGTGGATGATTCAGGACGTTGGCAATGGAATATTATAGGGCCTTTTGGAATCTAATCTGTGCGTAGCTAATGGGGGAGTCACTGGTGTACGTGCTACAGTCACAGTGAGCATGGTTGTAGAGTGGTGGCTCGACTGAGGGAAAGAAAGGGTGAGCTTGCTGAGGAAGTAAAGATGACAGGAAAAGAAGAAGGGGCGGGGAAGGAGTGAGATGCTAAAAACAAAGCCCAGAAGAAGAAAGAGGGAGCCTGTCACAGGAACAGGCAGAGTGGTGCAGAGAGAAGGAAAGAGGAAGCAGTCAAAGGAAATAATGCACCAAAATATTTTATATGAAAAACTGAGGAAAGATAAAAAGGAATTTTAAAACTCAAAATGATCTAGGACGGTATTATCTTCAGAGAAAGATGAATGAGGGACCAATTTCTCTGCCTTCAGTGGAATTTATTCCCCATCTCCAGATACTGCTGAGCTACAGTATTTCTCCAAATAATATTTTATCCCTTCCTGCTTCCAACTAACTGTTGCACACATCCCCTCAGTTTTGTTACCCCATCTCCTGTAACCCCATTTATCTCATCCACCTTTTATGTTTTGTCTTGTATGGACACTCTACAGAGCAGTGACAATCATTTTCAATATGTTTGTACAGCACCAAGCACAACGGGTCTGCAACCTAGCTGAGGCCTCTCGGCACTGCTACAATGTAAATGTAAAGTAATAACCACTGGCTCATTCTTTTGTCTTGGAATGCAAATTACACAGATGGTAGAGATGTGCATCAAAATTTGCTAGGTATAATGCCTTTGGGCTCTTTGAGAGATATTGCCCCTGGTTGTTTCCATCTGCCAATCTGGCTCTGCCTGTGTAGCATGCATTTGGTGATCTCTGCCTAATCTCCAGTGAACAAGTGTCCACACATAAATACTGGCATGAATCGAGACCCTTACTGACAGTCTCAGCAGAGAGAGCACAGGCTGAACTATTCTCACCAGTAGGCACATTAGTGGGACCATCTGGGGAAGTTTGAACCTTCTGTGTGGATAAGTAGAAGATTTCAGTCTCTAGCACCATCCAGCTGGCAACTTTCATAAGCCATAAATTCACACACATAGTAAACCGTTTTCTTTTAAAAGAGGATGCAGTTACTGAACTCTTTCAAAACTTAAAGACAAGTTTGATTTGTATTTAGTTGAAGCTTTGGTGAAGATTTGGGTCTGTATTTTATCAATGTTTCATTTGTCAGTAATCTAAAAATCTTGTTTTGTTGATAATATGAATTTTAGACTTTCTAACACGCTTACCATAGACCTGCCTGATACTGAATTGATTCAGAACCTATAATCATCAATATTGTGATGTATTTTAATGTTTTAGAGTCTCGGACCTTTCAGAGGTTAGAGCAGAAAATGAAGACGATGTTGTTTTGGGCTGTATATTGATCCTGAGTATGTAATAACTTCCCTTGCACTGAAGGCATTGCCGCTTACACATTAAACCACGGTTTGCTTTTAGCCTTATCCACTGAGGCTATTAAGTTAGCAGGTGAA
Source organism: Gopherus flavomarginatus (assembly GCF_025201925.1). Lineage (NCBI taxonomy): Eukaryota > Metazoa > Chordata > Testudines > Testudinidae > Gopherus > Gopherus flavomarginatus. The sequence goes on from NC_066618.1 coordinate 236,233,291, forward strand.
TGGTTCCCTGCCTTTCACCTCATCTCCCCTATGCAGTATATTAACCATGAAAAATGTGTTAAAGTATGTTGTTTACAGAGTAAACCAGGAAAGGCAAGGGGGAAAAAGACCTGGCTACCTTATTATAATCTTATCTTGGCTGACTGGAAGGGCCTCTGATGAATGGGGAAATTGTAAATGAATATTGTGTAGTCTGAAACTAAAAATAAAGCATCCTTACAGTAAGTGATGCTCCAAGAAGCTAGAATCACATCAACCTGCCTTTCTGAGCCAGAGCCTGGGCAAAATAAAAAGCATGCAGTTGAGCATGAGTGTGCATTGAATTTTTAAGGAGAATGTGCATTGACCTTTAAGGAACATGCACACTGTTTAAGAACTTACCCACCTACAGGCAATTATAAAAATGCCTGAGGTCTGCTGGGAGTTCAGCTGTGGTTTCCTGCCTGCTACCCCGTCTCTCCTGAAAGCAGCCATATTCTGCAGCATGTCCCTGACAGAGAGAGCCTATAGAGGAGAGGTTCTCAGAGCCAGGATTGACTCCATACTGCCATGATTGCAGCTGTGCAATTGTCACAAATGTGGAGTCCTCTGCGCTATCGCTGCCTGAGACTGGTACTTTCTGACTTCACTCAGTGAAGCAAATTTTCTCCAGTGCTACCCAGCTCTTTCTAATGTTGTCCAAGTGCTCTTGGCAACTACCTGTGTTCACTGATGTTTTGTCTCTTGCTGGCTCTTTTTGCCACTCTCCTGACTAGCCTCTAGGAGCCTGGCTGTGCACATGAGCAGGGGAGTGCAAGGGAGGTGCAAGGAACAGGCTACCCACATCTCCAGATGCTGCACGTGAGGACAGCAGCTATCAAAGGATGCTACTTCCTTTCTCATGCAGGTGGGTGGGAAGGGGTGGGGGATGAGTGGACAATGGTCTGGGGAAACAAGATGATCTAGGCCAGAGGGGTTAATCAAGGACTGAATAGTGACTCTCTATTTTGACCCTCTCCTGCTCCATAGCTGTTTACTGTCTCCATGCTCAGGATCGTTTGCAAAGTGCCAATCCAGCCACATATATGAGTTTACCAGATTTGAAGCTGCTCCAGACAAACCAGGGATATCCCATTCTGGGAAAGCCATAGCTACACCATAATATGTTTTAGCATAGATAGTATTCAGATTTGTGGTATAATAAACTCTTATGCTCGAATGTTTGCCAAAAGTGAATTTCAAATAGTATAGACTTCTATTAAAGTTACAATTGCAATGTGCTGGCTAGCTACATAAGTCATCTAGTCAGGAAATAGGAGCAGTGCCCTGTGACTTATGTAACCAACCAACACAGCCGAAATGTTAAAGTGCAAACATCAAATATGCACATTGTAATCCAGCCTTCTTTCTGTCTGTCTTCCTTTGTATTGTGGTATGAGTCCCAGCCCTGGATCATCATGCCAGATGCTGTACAAACACAGAACATAAAAACAGTCCCTGCCCCAAACAGCATGGAGTCTAAGTAAACTAATTCCATACAATACAGTTCAGTGCACTACTGTCTAAATAATCTAAGTCAATTGAGCTGTATGGGAAAATTATAATGAAAAAATTACCAAAAAAAAATTCCAAATACTGAATAAGGTATAAAATCCCCTGGTTAAACTCCCACTGACTTCAATGGGGTCAGAATTTCACCAAAGATTTTTTTTGGTAAACATTTCACAAAGTGGTGAAATTGAGTGACTATGTCATTCATCAAGGCTTGCTTGCTCAGATTGAGAAATAAAATGTAAAAGGACCTCTTAGAATTTTTTTAGTGACTTCTTTAATTATGGCTTGTAAATATGACCACCTACAAACATGTAATAGCTCTGTTGACCCCCCCTGCCACACACCCATGGAGGGAACCACAGGAGGGACTGTGGTGGAAGAAGTCTCCACATGGTTACTCTGTCTGAAATTGTTTCACTAGGGGTGGGGTTTGTCCCTTCATGAAGCAGGCTGTGAGGCCCACTTTCAAATCTGTGGATCCAAGACTCACGTGAAGCCAGTAGGAGGCTAGGACTATCCATGTGGAAGCTCATACTTCAACACCAGCTCTCAGTCTCTAGTGGCCTTCTGAGTTCTCCTGATTAGAGCTATGCTGTTCAGGGCTTCCAAAGTCAGGGACCTGCCATGAGCCCCCCTAGAAGAGGGTTGACAGTTATGGAGGGGTGGGCTGCTAAAAAGTAGTACAGCCTCTGGTTGTAATACCTTTCTGCACTTTGTTTGTAGTACAAATAGTGGGGAGTAAGGAGGCACGTTCTCCAATCCCTCTGCTCCAGCTGCCTATTCATCTGCTGGCCCTGTCCCTTCCGCCACGCCAATCCCTGGCTCCTCAGGGTGGGTCTGAAAAGTCTGAGGCAAGGGGGATGCTGCTGGAGAGGTGGCTGAGGCTCCTTTCCCCATGGAAGAGACCTGCACATGCATTTTGGTTGAATGATCAGGCCCGCTGCTTCCTCTCTGTTACAAATAAACCTGGCACTTTCTCTGTCAATGCAATTTCTAGGCCCTTTCTTGTGATTTCACCTGGGATGGAGATGGCCTTTCAATATTCAGCTCTGTGTGTTCGCTCAGTCTCCTCTTTTCTTCTCCCCACCAATTACAAGGTAATGTTATCAGTCAAAGATGTATGTGAGTATTTTTTGAATCATATGTATCTCAGTCTGTCAAGCTTTCAGATTGTTTCCCTCAAGTCTTTTAAAAATAATTTTCCTGTGAGCGACAAGTCTCAGATTTACATGCAGTGTTCAAGTTAATTTATTTTTATCTGTTTTTTTCCCCCATAAGATTGTGGGTGTGAAATTACATTCCTATTTCCCTTTAATACTGTTTTTATGGCATTTCTTTAGCAGTCACACCCACATTGTGCACAACCAAATTTCTTGCCTTTGTCACCCTGTGCAAACAAAGAGGGGAATAGATTTAACAAGTGCAATTTTATATTCCTAATAGGCTAGAAATCAACCTGTTGGAAACTGTCTCTCAGCAGACCTTGATGAGCATACCAGAATACTAGCTCCTTAGATGAATATAGCAATTGCATCCCTCTCTAGCACCGTAGAGCCATGCTGCAGTGAAGATGGAGGCTGTCAGCCTCTGCTATTTATAGCATCAAGGGCTTTAGGGTACAAGGCAAGTTGTTGGTACCACAGTGGCATTTTCTTACATTTAGTCATGGAGTAGAATAGCTTTTTAAAAAGTCATTATTTAAGTTTGAGAGTAAAATTTCCTGCTTGCATAGACAATCTTCTAAGAGACGTGGCATTTGTGGAATGAAGAAATTCACTTGCCAAGCCTTTGAATGCTAGAAATCCTCTTTGAGCCAACTTTGATGTTGCTGGCAAATGTAGGGAGCAAAATCGATAAACAGCATGTAAAAGAGAGAGAGGTTTTCACTGCAGAGGGAAAATGCAGTGGGGCACAAACATCTTTTATCTCTTTATCTTACATACCTGCAGCCATTATACTGCTGGATATGAGGATCATATATAGTGGGAAGTGAACATAAGTCAGTTTAGACTGAAATGCTGCTTCTAAGACCCGATAAGAAAATTAGCTGACTGATTGCTGTAACGGTTTTAGATGAGCTTATAGTTCAACATGTCCCCTTTCACGTCTGCTTTTGCCTCTTATTTCTTCCGTATATAACACTTTCAAATATTTCCAGGTACAAAGTTATAGAAAGACATGTTTTTAAAATCCGTATGTCCTGTCTTTCCATAACAGGATTTGAGTAATTCCCATCGGGGCCCAGGGTTTTTATAGCAATGCCCACTACCAGGTCTGTAGAAGTTATTAGAGAATGACGACAGACAGCTTCCCGTGAAGGATTTTTTTTTGTGCTCATACATTAGCACATTTTCTAGTGAACCCCATGGGCTTCTCTTCACCTTCCACAGCCAGTTATCTGTGTGTCAAGTCACTTGAATGGAAGTTACTCAAAATGTGACAACTCTAATTTAACGTGAAAGGAGACATTGTATGGTGCACACATTAATATATTAAGCCCCCACAGTTTTTAAAAAAATGTATGCTATTCAATAGTCCTCATAAATTTAAACAACAACAAAAGAGGGCACACATCTTTTGTAGCAGTGGAACACTTGGGCAATACTCGTACATTTAGCAACATACATTCTTTTTAAACTTTTCTTTTCTCCCCCAGAAATAGCAGAGTAAAATCAATAGAACAGAGGAAACATGGGGGAGGCATTATGAAAGTACCTTAAAAGCACAGGAAATATCTACATGGATACCATAAACATAATGAAAGATGAAGGAAAAATACAGGCAGCATGTACTTTTAAAGAAGAACTGAGAAAGCTTTTGGTTTTGTTTGTGCTTAAGCTGACTTGTACTGGGTCAGTGTGGGTGCTTCTTTGCAAAAGCATGATTCAAGCTTAGGATAGCTTACATATGTCCACGAACGATGTGATAAGATCCAAGGAAGCTGATGGAACTCATAAAAAGATTTAGAAAGTCTCAGGAGTCAGTGAGAAGAAGGCTCATAGAGGATCTGGTGGGCCTACTGGTAGAGTTAGTGACCAGCTTGCTGGACTTGGACAGCTAAAATGTAGGAAGGGTGGCCTTGTGGAATTGCCACTAGACTGGGACTAAAGACACCTGGGTTCAGTTTGTGGATCTGCTACAGACATTGTTTGTGAGCTTGAGCAGGTCACTTAATCTACCCATCAAATAGAGAGAATATTTTTCTGTCTCAGAGGGGTGTTGTGAGGTCAAAATTCCTTAACAATTGTGATATACTCAGATACTGCATTGATGAGGCTGTGTAAGTACCTTGTTGGCTAAGAGAGTCTTTAGGTCTCACCGCTTCAAAAGAATGAAAACAAGTAAATTCATTTTCTTTGATTTTGTTTTTAGAGAAACAATATAATTCAATGAAAAGAAATGTGATCGTATTACAATACAAAAGGGGAAAAAGGCAAATGTGGTCAGTTGTTTCACTTTACTTAAACATTTATTTTTTACAAGCTAAGGCCATGATACTGCAAAGAAATCCCAACCTCCATGGGCTCCTGTACCTCTGTGGAGCCCCACTAAAAGCAATGAGGCTTTAGCAGGAGGATAACAGCACTGCAACTCAACCCAACCCCAATGGGACCCGACTGCAAGTGTTGGGTCCAAGTTGGGTGGAAAAACAAGGTTGGCTTTCCTCTTCCTGCCTGTGGCCAGGGGCAGAGGGGATGGCAGTGGGTTGCGTGCCCTGGTCCTGATGGGTGCCACCACCTCACTGCATTGTACATGCTGTGTAATGAGCACGCTGAGGAGTCTTAGTGCCTCTCACCCTACAGTGCACACACACATGGCAGGAGGCGGCAGACAGCGGGAGCAGGGCAGGCATCCACTACCACACTAACCCCACAGACAGGAGGAGGAGAGCTGCTCTCATGAGAAGAAGTGGTGGCAGTGCTGACTCAGGTTTGGAGGCAGGGTTGGGGTGGAACTGGGCTCAGGTTCTCATGCTCAGGTTGGGTCAGATGAGCTTGAGTCTGGTTTGAGCATAAAAACTAGGCCAGAGCAGACCTTGCACAGGTTATTTTTGCAGGATTGGAGCCTTAAAATATTTATATTGGGCCAAATCCTGAAGTGCTTACTAAGCGCTTTTCCCTCTCTGTCCTTAATCAAGAAAACCTCCCACTGAAGTCATTGGGAGTTCTGCCTCAGTAAGGACTATTGTGTTTATAATAAAGCATTCTATAGTTTATATCACTGCCACTGAATAAGTAATGCATTTTTTAGATGCTGAGGTGACTTGGCTTTAAGCCTTCTAATTACAGTGTACCCAAGATGTGAATTAATTTGTTGGACTGAACAGGGGATGCCTGTCCCAGATAGCTTCTGAAAGTACAATCTAAAGACTTTCGTTTCCAATGGGGAAGCTGAAACAGTGCCAGATGCCATATATTTGCATCATTCTCAGAAGTGCCATTACATATATAGGTGTTTCTGGAGAGAACAATATACTATTGACTGTATTGAAGGGGTTTATTTTATTTTTGTTACATATCTTCTTAAGCTAGCTGTGTTGGGATGTCACCTCAGAAAGTGAAATTTCACCCCTTGAGGTGTAATAAGAGTCAGATGTCTAAATGGCTTTTGCTACTCCGGATAAGTCCAAAGGAATTTTGCCATTGACTTCAGAGGGAGCAAGATCATGTCCTAAAACTGTAAATATTTGCAACAGTAGCATTATATCCGTACTGCAAATAAAAAGGAGGCAGTGTAACAATCTGAAATTCGACCAACAGAGGGCCCTATTGGTTTGATTTAAGTCACAAAAAAGGGGTATTAGATTTTGTGGGGTAAGATTGCTGTAATAAATCTGAGAGCATCCATAAAAATGGAGTCAGCCGAACTGAACTGAAAGACATGTTTAAGTGAAGAAATTGAGGGTTACTTAAAAAAATTATTGCTGTTAGGTGATCTGACATATTTATCATTGAATAGATGCTATTTAGAGTACACTGTGACTTCTTTCAGTGGCATGAAGATGTTAGTGGTACGCTGTGTTAAATTCCCTATAACATTTAAAACTTGACTAAAGAGCGAATTATGCCTTTTAGAAATAGTGTGAACATTTCTATCCTTTACTAAATTCATTTTTGGATATACACTTACATCTGTTATAATTATATACATGTATATTTTTATACCAGAGTCAGTATATTTAGCTAGATGTACATCTACATGCAAAAAGAATATATATAGGTAAAAATATAAAAATTATGATGCAACAGAAATATTTATTTTCCCAAGCTGTCTGTGGCCTTCATTAGATCATGAATTGAAATTGTTAGTAGATACCAAGCAGGGAACAATTAAAAGAAAATGTAACATTGCTTCAGTTAGAACAGGCCATAATCTGAATTGAAGAAATAATTAATTATATTGTTTTGTTGGGTATGACTGCTAATCTGTGTGAGTGAGGGGGTGTTTGCTGTCCTAACGCTTCTCTCTGCTGCCACTCTGACCTCCCTGTTCTTCTTTTTAATGTCTCATACCTTTCTCAGCTACTGAATGGGTGCTACTACGCTGATGTGTTCAACCTGCAATAATGATTTTGAAAGCTAGCTATATGATGTATGTCATGTACAGTACACAGCAATGGAAATAAACAATATGTGGATTGTATCGTATTTAAAAATACCGAATCAATATTAACAAATGTGTTTAGACATGTATATAATATAATTAATATAATATATATGTGTGTGTGTATATATATATTTGCTGACAAATATTTGCATATAAAATTGTATGTATGTACGTCTTTAGTGGACTGTAATTTCTATCTGTGTTTCTTACCTTTTTGAATCAGGAACCACACAGCAACGTAGGCAGAAAACTCTCAACACAGACATATGTATATGTGTATAACAAAATATATAAATAATGTATAGCACGTGCATATATATATATATATTCAATAGTTGAAATATATATATTCAGTAGTTGTATCTAAGCACAGTGTATGTATGCATAAAGCAACATTGCAGTTCCTTTTATTTGGTAACTATAGTGCAAATTCCATTTCTGTGCAATAGTGCAATGACAGGTTTCCTATAAAATAAATATGGGCCACAAATGAAAATACTTTAGCTCCCTGCTCTTACATTGTTTTCCAGTAATGAATACTGACTTCAACTTGGGGAAAATATAAAACGACCCCCCTTTTAATATAAATGTCCCTACAAAAATCAATTTCAATTTCATCTTTGTTTAGTAAAAAGAACAAAAAGATCAGGACTATAAATAATGGCTACCTGTGGTTTCCATAATAAATATCTCAGGAGCAGCGAAAGGCTGTAGAAATGCATGGATGGTTTATCTTCACTTCCCTCATGAATTTGATGTACTGCAGGAATTTATATAAATAGCTGTCCAGATATGGCATGGATTCAGATTTAGCCATTTTTCCAAATTAAAATACACATTTTGTTGTTGTTTTTTTGGAACGCATAAGCATGTTAGTAATAGGGAGACTGCAGCAATGTATTGCAAATATATAACCTTTTCTAAAACACCATAAATATGCAGATACTGGTACAAAAACCTGTATACATTTATACCCAGTGCTATAAATCATCCGTCCTTTGTTTTCAGATAAAGGCTATAGGATCCTTTAGAGGAAACTTTTCATCTTTACTAGGCAGGATTAAGAAATATGCATATGGATGCCTAGCTGGATATTTATACGCTGTGAAGGCCAGTCTATTGTTGCCCTATATAAAAATTATTTTTCTTCCTGGTATTTTCAGAAAGGGAAAGCCCTGTTTTGTTGATCTAGTTTTATAGTACAGAGAAATCACTGGCTTTACCCACACCCATCAGACTGTAACCTTAACCAGCACAACACTCTGTGTGTGTGTGTGTAATATAAAAATAGCCATGATGATAAGTATAATGTGAAAAGATTTTGAAGACTCTCTTGATTAAATGCCACAATCAGAAGAAATGCGTGCAGATCTGTTTTTCATTCTTCTTACAGGGTCAATGCTATATTTATGTAGGTAAAGATAAACACTTGAGCCATACCATTGTGTGCACCATTAAATTTACTAGAAGCTATATTATTGCATTAATTGTATCTCAAGCATGTATCATTATTAAAAGAAAAAAAAACACCTAGAAACCATTATCTTGGTTGATGGTGCTTATATGGAGTTCCAGGTCTGGTTTCTAATAAAACCGTATTTGAAATTCTAGTCTACTACAATGTTTTATGCTTCTCCTTTCTTCAGGGCAGATTGGTTCAGCCTGCACTTTATTCCTGAACCTATATTCATACACAATGGATTGCTAGATTTAAATGCACTATCCAGTGCTGCTGACTAATATAATGCTAGTCTTTCCTTCCCTCAGCCTTCTGTAATCAATAAAGCATATATAACAGTGGAGTGCTTAGCTGTAATTTTAGTGGTGTTTTGCTGTGCTTGATTGGAAAGTATTTCTGAGGAGGATAAATAAGGTTGCCCCCAAACTGTCCCCTCTATTTCCTATGCTGATGTTGCAGAGAGTGGCTCACTGCAAGAGGAGAACTCTCAGAAATGCAGTAGATTGGAAAGCTTTCAGGGAATGAATTTGCAGCTCACTGGCTTCCTCTCCCTCCTGTAATATTAGCACCATGTAGATTTAATAATTTGGTGATTGAAGACATTTCGATGATGGAGCGGTTTCTATGATCTGCAAAAGAAAGCATCTGTGTTCCTCATGTACCAATTAATTATTTATGCAACGGAAAATACAGAATACTGTGTTCTCTGTCTTAAGGAAGGGAAGGGTTGGGTATTTGTGTAATACCAAGCTAGGCCTGGCCTGGAAATTATATCAGTCTGATCTTGAAAGGTACTGGAAGAAATTTTTTTCCATCAGTGAAAATAATAGCAAGGAAACAATACTTTATTCTATTGTGTTCCCTTCCCACATGCCCCCATACTGAGCCTGGCATCTAAAACATCACCTTTAGTTTTATTTTTTTATTTCCAAGTGTATTTTATTGCCACATTTTCTATTTTACAATCCTACTCACTGATTCAGCACCAGCTTTCTTCCCAGCAAACAATACCATTTGGAGTGAGCATTGTTCGATTTTGTGAGAAATGTGCAAAATCACCCAAGCAGTTTCCGTGAAAGTTGAGCTTGGATTCGTTTGGAAAGGTATATCTCCAAAGGCTAGGACTTCCTAAAGTTTGCAAATGAAAGGAGAGCAGAGCCTTGGATATCACAAATTGTGTTGCTTTGTATTGTGACAATGGTGTTCGTAGGCATGACATCCTCATAATAATATCAAGCTCTCTTTTTTTTAGCAATATGTACTTTATATATTTGTATAAATGTCACAGCTTGTAATCACTTCCTTTGTCATCGACGATTCATCTAAAAAAATCGAATAATTCACTGCCCCTTGCCATTTACATATCGTCTGCTACCATCTGTTCTTCTCAGCAGCAGTAAATGATGGGTAATTAACTCAGTGCCTTTGTCTTTCCCTTGCTGAATGTCTGACACATATAGATTTTCGTGTGTGTGTGTGTGTGTGTGTGTGTGTGTGTGTGTGTGTGTGTGTGTGTGTGTAAAGGAAGCACAGAGGGAGAGAGAGAGGAATGATGCTGCAGACCTGACTGGAGAAAAAGTCAGTACAAATATGCTTGCAAAGGAGAAAGCAGGACAAAAATGCTGGGCCTGAGAAGGGGACATATCACATACCCTTTCACTTTCCTTAATATCAAAGAAAGGGGGGATTGACTGTGGACAATGGTTGCCTTGCGCTTGCAAGTAGCCTTTTCTAAAGCTCCGAGGTCAAGGTCAAGATGCAGTGCAGCAGCGAGAAAAAGCTTCATGAGCCCCTCTTGTCAGCCTGAGTGCAAAGAGGGAATGTGAACATAAGGTCAAACGCAGGGAACACAGAATGTCGTTGGGTTTCTGGGACTGGAAACTCTGCATGTTATTTTCATGTGGGGTGGGAAGGTTTGCAAAATGACATATTTAAAATATATTGGGTCTGCGTATTGTTTTCTTATGTGTCAACAAGAGGAGGTAGTCAATATAAAAAAAATCCATAGAGCTTTTTGAAGGGTGGCTGTTATGCCACCTGCTTCAACTCCCGGCATGACAATATAATCCAGCCCCCAATGCGACAATAAAATATGTTTCTATGTAAACAGCACTAACAGAGCCCACTATAGTTGAGCAAATGCTGATACGATGGTGTGCAGGTTGCGCTAAGAATAAGGAAGGTGAAGGGAACGAATCGCACACCAAGGTGTTTACAGTGCTGTCCTTCCTGGAGTTTCTGCCAGTGAGGGTGGCTTTAAACTCCATCTGGAGCGCCATAGGAGCCTTGCCACTGGAGACTCCAGGGTAGGTTTACATTGCAATGTAAGCCCAGGGTTAATGGGACTTGAACTTCACCCTGGGTTAGAGAAACCAGAGGTTGAGCATCTACACTGATTGCTAGCCCTACATTAAGAATTTTCATACCTGGGCTCAAACCTAGGGCTCTGGCATCCATACTGACTTGAGTAAAGCCAGCCATATCCCAGACTCCCTAGCAGCCTCATGTAATGTGGCACTCCAATCCTTTGACCATGGTGCACTGTGGGAAAACTTGATTGCCCACCCTGCACATTATAGGTATTTAAACAGCCAGCCAAGCAGCCATTTTAAATTGCGTGCTCCCAGCTACTGGATCCAGAAGTATGGAGGAGGTGCCTTTCGAAGAACTTCTCTTGTTTGTGTTTTCACTCCTGTGTCAAGAAGTGGGCAGAGCCTCTGTGAGATGCTGGAGGATGTTTCCGCAGCACTTTCTGACACACCAAAGGCACCTGACAGAGCTTATGATGGAGCAGGAGGAGGGGAACCCATGCATGGCAGATTCGAACTAGCTGATGCTGATCATAATGCGTGGTATAGCTGCTGATGCTTCTTGCATACACTGATGCCTCTGGAGTAGGGCCACAAGCACAGACTGGTGGGATCACATTGTCATGCAGACTTGGGATGACCAGCAGTGGATCCAGAACTTTTGCATGAAGAAAGCTACATTTCTGGAGCTTTGCGAGCAGCTTGCCCTCACCCTCCAGCGTAAAGATAGATTCATGAGGCCACCCTTGCTGGTCCAGAAGCAAGTTGTTGTTGCCATTTGGAAGCTAGCTATCCCACGCTGCTACAAGTCCATTGTAAACCAGTTTGGTGTTGGAAAGTTGACTGTGGGTAAAGTGGTGGTGGAAGTGTTTGAAGCAATCAGCCATATGGTTTACCTCAAGTGGCAGGCATAATAGATATTCCTGGAGCAATTGATGGCTTTGAGAGAACTGGGTCTCCAGTCTGTGCTGGGGCCATTGATGGACTTATGTGCCCATAGTTTGCCCTCTTCAAGGATCACGAGTACATAAACCACAAAGGGTAGTACTCCGTTTTTATGCAGGCCCTCATGGACGTCAATGTGGATTGCACTGGGAAAGTTCATGATGCCAGGATTTTTCACCAATCAGGAGTCTACATTTATGGACAGGTTGAGACTCTGTTCCCACCAAATGACATTGTCATAAGTGGAGTTATTGTCCCCAAAGTTATTCTGGGGGACCCTGCATGCCCTCTTGTGCCTCGGTTTATGAAACCATGCCCTGATTTCAGAGACCCTGGCAAAGAAAGGTTTAATTGTACTCTCAGCATGTGCAGAAAGGTTGTTGAATGTGCTTTTGGTAGGCTGAAATCCTGTTGGAGGTATTTACAGACTAATTTGGATTCCAGTGTCATCAATGCTGTCTCCTCACTGTGGTTTGCTGTGCTCTTCACAATCTCTCTGAAGCCAGAGTTGAGCCATTTCCCCCTGAATGGATGGACCTATGACAGTAAGAGGCCGCTGAACCGGTACCCTCGGTGAGAAAGTGCACCTACCACAGCTGGAGCTGGATGCATCTGGGCAACAGAAGGCCAAGGATGCTTTGTGCTTCCATGTTATGGACTTGCATGGCCCAGTGGAAGAGTGGGGATAGTACCTTTATGAATGGGCTTGTTGGGGAGGTTGTATGAGGGGGCTCATTGACTGTGGGGTGGGGTAGGGTACTTGGGGAGGGATGTGGAATTTTAGTGCTATGCAATTTACCTATGAATGAGATGACCACTTATGAAATAGTGGCAGGGGGTTATTGACAGTATGGATTGATGTAAGGAAGTGATTGAAGTATAAATTGGTATGGATAACTGCATTGAATGATAGTATTTGCATACTAACTTCCAGTTATCCCTGATCACTGTTATTGTTTTGAATACACATTGTATGATGTGGAGCAGTGATAGAAATAAACTTCCTTGATGAAATAAAAAGTGTTATTTATAAACATGTATTAGAAAAGAACAACATTCACCCATTGCTAGGCAGGCCCTCTGCCACTGTCACATCAACAAACCAGTAACAACAGAACCTTACAGAAAAAAACCCAACCAAGACGAACAAAGTGCATGAACAAGTGCAAACAATGAAACCATATACAAGGCAGAAACATCCTATCATGGCAAGTCCCTGGCCACCAATTCTTCCTTCCCTGTGTGGCACACATTTGGCACTGGGGGAAGGAGGTATAGGTATCCAGAGGGGAGGAGATCAATATGGAAGGCTGCATGGAGCTAGGTTGCCCAGCCCAGCCACTCATGGGGCCTGATTGCATGGGCTACCCAGCTATGGAGTCTTCCAAGCTGTGTCTAGACTGCAGGACAGGGTACCACACAAGTGACTCAGGCTGTGGTGCGGGTGATGCAGCAGGAGCTGCTGCTCTGGCGGTCATTAGTGAGATAATGTGTGTCTATGTAAACAGCACCACTCAAACAATTCTTTCTGCTGAGCTCTGTCCTCCTGCCTTAGCCACCGTTCCTGTTTCAGGAACTGTGACTCAAGTGCCTGCTCCCATGCTGAAACCCTGTCCTCAAGCTGTGCAGCCAACCTGAGCCTTTCCTCTAGTCACAAGTCCTTCTAGACCTGCTTGTGGGCCCTCTCCAGAACTTCAATCATAAATTCATAATGGAAACACATCTTCTCGGCCCAGTCCATGAACATTCATTGGCCCAGCCTTTTGCTGCAGTATGTGCACGCTGTGGAGGTACAGCAGACAGTAGAGGTCGATGGGCCTGGAAGAGGACAAGACACACAGAATTATTGTCTCGAATAGTTCAGTGCAGGAACAGAGAAAAAATTCTTATGGAATTTCAAGGACATAAAATGATGCTTTTACAACTGAACTTCAATATATTGTGAGAGGGACGGTTCAGACAACTGCAGATCCCTGGACACAGCCTGGTTAATTACAGTGAAAGAATTGCAGGCACAATAGTAAATTAAAAATGCAAAGCTGCTTTTATGCTTGTAGAAAATTGTAAAACTACTGGGGTGGGGGTAGCGGGGGGGAGGAGGACTTGCCATCAGTGCTACAAAAGCTTTTTCTATCATTTGAGGCCTGCCACGTTTCAGAGGACATAACAGTTCTTGTGGTGCCCAATTGGCAAAGAGAGGTATTATTCCAGGCTGTCAGTAGGAAACCTGCAGTGTATGCATTCAAAGTATTCAAACATGTAGTGACTGAATAGCACAGCTGAGAGTGGAGTGGGCTGGTCAACTACCGAGATTACTCTAGAAAATATGCCCTTCCCTACAATGTGACTACCTACCTGGATTTTCCGCTTCAGGAAAAATTTGCAGCTATCAGCATCTGAGATTGGGTCAGAATCCATGAGGGAATCAAGAGGATGCTGCATTAGCTTCCATATGGCTTACCCTGTGCAATGTAGCCCATGCTCAAGGGTGGCTTCTGTCCCATCTGTGTCTGTGCAGGTATGGCCATGGGCTGTTCCTCAGGGAGTGCATCAAACAGCTCCTCCAAGTACGGGGCAAGAATGTGCTGCTGCTCCTGTTTCAAAGTCTGCTCTAGGACCAGTTTCAGCAACAGAGTGGCATCATGCTCCTCACTTGAGTCCTAGCCCTGGATTAGCAAAATTTGTGTGTAGATGGAAGAAGGGCTAGGCTTGAGCCTGAATTGAGGCTTATGTTGCAGTATAGATGTAAGCTAATTTGCCAAAGTCACCCACTCACATTTGGGGCTGTGCTGGCCAGCTCCTGTCTCTCTGCTTGAGTAACAAGCTGTGGGAGCCTTGCACTACTGTTAGATTTCCTTCCTGGTGGGAGGTGGGATGGTGCCCTGTTTTGGGTTTTGCCGGTGCCACAAATCTACTGATACCTTAATTATATCTATTTTCAGGGCTTTCTCCAAAGGTTTGTCTTCACTACTACTATAGTCAATGTAACTTATGTCCTCAGGGGTGTCTACACCCCCTCAGTGACATAAGTTACATCAACTTTAAAGTGGCGTCTACACCACGCTGTGTCGGTGGGAAAGCATCTCCCACTACCATTGCTTCCATCTCTTGTTGAAGTGGAGTAATTATGCCCACAAGAGAGTGCTTCCTGTCAGCACAGAGTGTCTTCACTGGATGCCGATGTAGTGCTTCTAGTGTAGACCTGCCCTCAGAGAGTCCCAGTCTGGTCCCTTGTAGCAGGGTAGTGAAGACAAGCCCTATGTCAGCCATAAAATGTTTGTGTTGACTCGTGACCATATGTTAATGTGGAAGCTAATGTTATTTCTCAAATGAATTTACGGTGGTGAACAGAAATTTAGTGATAAGCAATGGAAATGATCCAAAGATTGGAAGGGTTGACCAATGAGCTAAAAATTGCATGTGAAATCCTGACCCCAATAAAATAATTGATTGACTGTTGATTTCAATAGGGCGAGGACTGTATGAATGGTTTGGTTAAGCAGCAACTGGAGGTAACGTGTAACAGTATACACATATTTGAAGGGTTGTAAAATATTAATTATTATTTATTATTTCTATTGCAGTAATGCCAAGGATCCCCAGTCATGGACCAGGACCCCACTGCGCTAAGCACTGTACAAACTCAGAACAAAAAGATGGTCCTGCCCCTAAACATTAGAGTCTAGGTATAAAGCAAGACATACCCAGTGAATACAGGCCAACAGATGTGAGGAGCGCAAGGAAACAATGAGACACTATCAGTCAGCACACCATGAGCATGGTGTAGGAATTGATATCAGCACACCAGTGGCCTAACTGTTCTCAGGTTTCTTGTATTCCAGCAAAGGAGAGTTTGTGGGGACAGGGATGAGATAGATTTGGGGATGTTTATGGGAAGCGAAGCTTGTTTGAAAATTTAACAAGTGGACATTGAAGGCTGGTATCTTGGTCTATTGGAGGTGGTAGTCAACACATCTTGATAGCATATGAGAAATGACAGATAGCATAGGAATAGGCTGTCAAAGGCCTTGAAAGTGAAGAGAATTTGCTTATTTATGATGCAGTGAAGGATGCCAAAAGAGGAATGGGATTGTGAAAGTTCTGAACTAGGGAAATGATCTTTGCAGCAGCATTTTAAGTCGATAAGAGCAGGGCAGGATCGTATAAATATTAAAGATGAAAAGAACTTACTTAGGATAGTACAAGGGGATAAAACTAGGAGTTATCGGATGAATATTAAGAAAGGGAAAATAGAGACTTACGGTAAGGAAAACTTCAGAGTGACTGCTTGGTGGTGGAGGAACTGACTTAAGAAAGTAGTGGAAATCCATTGTATGGGATATTTAAATGGTGAAAATATAATGTAGGGAACAATCCTGTAATGTCAGGCAGATTGACTAGTGGTCAAATAGATCTTGTCCACCTCTTATATCCTTGATGCTGATGTAGTCTGCATAGGCTGTACTGGATGTTAAGTGGTTTGTTTATACAGGGGAATTTTCCAAGCCTGGGAAAATATACACAATGAATTCCAGAGCTCAGCATTAGAAAATACTTCAAATACTTTTCAGCCTTTTTTGTAAAATCAGTATGGCACATTGATATAAATTTAAAAGCAACCAATTTTTAAATGATATGCTGTTAAAATGTAATACAGGCATGCAGCATAGGCCAGTACTGCAGTCTGAACTACTCAAAACTCACAGATTTCAAGAGAATTGTGTAATATAGAGATTGAAAGCTCAGGTCTTGTGGTATCTCATGCGGACCGGACAAAGCACACGACCAATGTGGTTGCAGGCTGAATCAAATCTGTTTATTCACCGCTTTATTATATAGCCATCTCTTACGTTACATAACACTTAACACGCAGCACCAAACCATGTTATAATCTTTCCTTATTGGACAGCGGGCAAATATCATGCACTCATCATGCATCTAATCATTACCGATTGGTTAATTGCAACGACGTAATCCCTGATTATATAAAGAGTGATTTATAGCCTTGTTTGCTTCTTTTTTATAGTCGGGCTTCCGTCTTGCCGGTGCTTCTCCGAGACAGCCCCACGCCAACCCTCCCTGAGTGCCCGGACACGACCCCGGTCCAGCGCTGCACCTTTTCTACCCAGATCAGTATAGGGATGATAAATCCCTACACCTCCCCATTTCTTTTCAAACAAGGCTATGGCAATACGCATAAGGCTTTGTCCTAATATATAAACAAAACAAGGAGCAAAAATAAGAAAAAGCAATATAATTATTAATAGATACAATTCAGTGTGTAACAATGAAGTAAGCCAAGTTGGTTAACCAAAACTATTAAGCCAATCCCAGGGAGGATTCTATCCCTGGGTAAATTTATACACATTATCCTGTAATGGCTGCAACAACGCATGTATAGAATGTGAGTGATCCGATGAGTTTATACAACACATACCTTCAAAATCCTCACAGCCACGTCCCTGCGCCAGCAACAAAAAAAAAAATAAAAAAAATCAATAGCTGCTCGATTTTGCAAAACTGCATAACGTATACTATCTACATCTTACAACTTAATTAATGATTACAAGTTTCTAATTAAAGTCAGGAAAGAGGAAACTTAGATCCGGGATGGTATCGTCATTTGCCGCTTCTATGTCGGGGTCGTGTGGTTGCTCAGCACGTCGTTGGGTGAGCCACGGTCTAACCCACTTCGTAGGGATCCATCTGGGACCTGTAGTAGTAGAAACACAGGCATAACCCCTCCCCCATGTTAATAACTCTACAGGACCTTGCCATTTCTGATGTGTATAATCAAACCATTGAACCTGCGGGCAAGGCAGCAAGTGTTCTTGCCCTGTGGCACCAGTAATATGTCGTGTGACCGGTGGGACGTTATGCGTCCCTACCTGTAACCAGTTAAGCACATATAGAGCCTTTGAAAGGCGAGCATGGGGTGTACGGGTTAATGGGTCAGCATCAGGGGAAACTCCCCCTTTTTGTTTTAATAAAAGAAGCTTTAAAGAGGCATGGGAACGTTCCATGATAGCTTGGCTGGTGGAATTGCCGGGGACACCGGTAACATGAGAGATACCCCATAAGGAAAGAAAGCGAGCTGTACGACGAGAAATATATCCAGCGCCATTATCCGTTTTTATGGATGCGGGGATGCCCATAACAGCAAAACAAGCCTGCCAATGTTTAATAACGTCCCGGGAACCGGTACTGGCTAATGCTGTAGCCCACAGAAATCCTGAAAAGGTGTCCACCGTAACGTGAATATATTTAAGGGAGCCGAATTCAGGAAAAAGGGTAATATCAGTTTGCCAAATTTGCAAGGAAGACAAACCACGGGGATTAACGCCAGAGGAAAGGGAAGGAGGTAAAATATGTTGTTGACAACTAGGACAGGAGGCCACAAGGGCACGGGTGGTACTTAAAGGAAGCTTGAATTGACGGGTTAGGGCACGGGCAGATTGGTGAAAAAACTCATGGGAAAGACGGGCCTGAGCAAAGGAATCAGGGACATGGACCGAGCCGACCAACCGGTCGATAAGGGCATTACCCTGTGCAAGACCATCAACAATACCAGAGTGACTACGAATGTGGGTAATAAAATAGGGACAAGAGCGGGCATCGAGTAAATGCCAAAGATGGAGAAGATCCCGCCATAACACAGGGTTAGGCACTTGCTTTAGGAGTGAGCGCTCTAAGCGACATGTTACACCAACAGCATAAAGGGAATCACTAACAATATTAAGAGGAGTAGTGGGCCACTTAACAAAGGCACGAATAATAGCCTGGAATTCCAAAACCTGGAGAGACCCCTCAGCCACGACCAGCTCATGATGCCAGGCACCGGCAGTGTGCCACAGAAGGCTGGCGCGGGCCATTTTGCCGCTGGCATCAGTAAACACAGTAAGCCCCTGAACAGGGGAAGATTGTCACATGACCACCTTTTCTAAGGGAATTGTCACTGACAAGAGGCGGTGAGAGGGATAGTGATTAGTAAGACGGCCAGTATAACATAACAAAGCAACAGCAAAAGAGACATCATTAGCAAGAATGTGGGAGAGTAAAGGAGCATTAAAAGGTACATAAATAACATCAGGATCAGCGCCCGTAATTGTAACTGTACGGGCGCGGGCTGTCACAATAAGTGATGCAATGGCTTCCAATCGAGTGATAACTGTTTTGGAAAATTGAGAGGATGGGAAAATCCATTCGAGTCCGACGAGAGGGTCAGGTAGATCCGGAAGCCATTGAAAGAGCAGTGCTTCCAGGGAGGTCTCTCTGGAGAGAATCGCCAGGGACACAGGTGAACCCGGGAGAATGCGGCTGGAATACCGAAGCGTAATCTTATTGGCAATAGTGCGGAGGGCAACTTCATGTTGTGGTTGCAAGGAGCGAGGTTCAGCTGGATCACGGCCTCCTTTTAGAAGTTGAAGAAGGGGAGCCAGATCCTCATTAGAGATGCCACAAAGCCCACGGACTCACTGTAAGTCTCCGACCAGGCACTGGACGTCATGCAGGTTGCGAATAGTGAGATTAATAGTCAGTTTTTGTGGTCGTACGATAGAGTTAGTAATGTGCATGCCTAGATAATAATAAGGCGCTTGTTGTTGAATTTTGTCCGGGGCTATGGTGAGGCCAGCAGATTGCAGCCCGGAAGTGATTTCCAAAATTGCCTTCTTAGCATTAAGGGTTGCCCCCGCGAAAAGAATGTCATCCATATAATGATAAATAAGCCATTCGGGGTGTGTGCGACGGAGTGGCTTTAATGCCCAGGTCACATAAAGCTGACAAATAGTGGGTGAGTTTTTCATGCCCTGCGGAAGCACTGTCCACTGATATCATTGAGCAAGTTCGGCTTTGTTTATAGAGGGAACCGAGAAAGCAAACTTGTCCTTGTCGTTAGGATGAAGTGGAATTGTGAAGAAGCAATCCTTTAAATCGATTACAAGGAGAGGCCAATTACGAGGGAGCATCGTAGGGGTAGGTAAGCCTGGTTGAAGGGTCCCCATGTCTTTTATGACCGCATTTATTGCACGTAAATCATGTAACAGGCACCACTTTCCTGATTTTTTGGGAATGGTAAAAATTAGGGTATTCCAGGGGCTTAAGGAAGGTTCAAGGTGGCCCTTTTCAAGCTGTTCCTGGACCAATTCTTGTACACGGGCGAGCTTGTGAGCTGGCAGCGGCCATTGAGCGACCCATACCGGAGCAGAGGTTAACCATTCCAATTGCAGGATCGGCCGCCCCTCAATGGCCGCTAAACAAAAGGGGAGTTATGTAAAATAATTCCCCACTGACTTAAGCAATCACGACCTAACAGCCAGACGGGAGCAGAGAGAACGTAAGGACGTACCTTCGCTGTTGTAGCAGGGTCCTCATCATCACAGATGGTAATATAGTAGGTACTGATGCGAGTGGGTTGGGTCCCCCCAATACCCCTGACCGAGGTCGTAGCATCTTGCAAGGGCCAGGAATCAGGCCAAAATTGAATTGGGACGATAGTCACATCGGCTCCAGTATCCAAGAGGGCTTCATGTCGTATTTGGCGGCCATCTGGGCCCTGTAGGCACACCGCCCGCAAGGGTTTGCGTTGTGTTAATGTCATAGCAAGAGTTATTTGTGGGGGATCAGTAGATCCAAAACCATGAGGCCCACGTTCCGTTGTTTTAGTTTTAGGGACAGAACTTTGAAATGGAATTAATTGAGCAATATGAGTACCAGCCACAGTATTAACCGGAGGGAAGAGGGCACGGACCATTATTCTGATATTTCCGGTGTAATCTGCGTCAATAAGGCCAGGCAGTATGAGGAGTCCGTGTTTAGACATAGAGGAGCGGCCAATTAGGAGAGCACTAAGTCCGTATCCTAGAGGGCCATTTACTACGGAAGGGACGATTTGTACCTTATCGTTTTCCAATGTTATATCTGCTGCTGTGGCCAAGTCCACTCCGGCACTTCCTCGGGTGGCTCCTGTAAGGTATTCCAAACAACCGGTTTGGGGCTGGGGAACTCTTGTGTCTTCGCGCCCCCCCCGGCGGGCGCTCCGTCTCCCATTTCCCTGCAGCGGTGTGCCATCCTTTTTGAAACGAGATCGGCATTCGGACGCACGGTGCCCAAACTTGTCACAACGGTTACAAGTTCCCGCAAAAGCCTTTGTCGCATTATCTGTTCCCGTCCGTGTATTTTTATTCGGGCAGTCCCTTTTCATATGTCCCGGCTTTCGACACGCAAAACAAACTCCCGACGGGCGGGAAGGCTTACTGGACCTTACCAAGGGTCGAAGGGCCACTGCCAGTGCTGATGCGTGAGCCTTTGCATGCATTTCCGCTTTGTTAGTTTCCTCGTATA
The DNA here is from genome assembly GCF_025201925.1 of Gopherus flavomarginatus. Taxonomy (NCBI): domain Eukaryota; kingdom Metazoa; phylum Chordata; order Testudines; family Testudinidae; genus Gopherus; species Gopherus flavomarginatus. The sequence continues at coordinate 236,254,486 of NC_066618.1, forward strand.
CTGATGCTCTATTACAGGCTTCCACCATTTCTGTCAGGGAAGCAGTCTTTGGTAGGGTAGCCAAAATACGACGACAAATGGCATTGGCATTTTGTGTAGCGAGATCAAGTCCAACAGCTGCCTTTGCTTCGGCCGTTAAATTAGGGGAACGATCTATCGCTTCTCTAAGTCGATCGAGAAACGTTGAATAAGGCTCAGAAGGAGCCTGGACAATTTTTGCGTACGGCGGGATCGGTTTACCCATCTGAGGTACATCCTTAAAAGCGGCCAGAGCCAGTCCTTGTGACTGTTGTAAAATCCGAGGGTCAAGACGAGCTTGCCGTTGCGGGTCCGCATAAACTCCAGTTCCCATAAGCATATCCTGAGTGGCATAACGCAACGGATTGTCCTCAGACAAATCAATATTGCGTATGAGAGCCATTTCCACACGCTTTGACCAATTATCCTTCCACAATAGCCTTTGAGTGGGTGTTAGAAGCATATCAGCAAACTTTGACGAGTCATAAGGGCACATAGCTTGTCCGATGAATACCTGCTCTATGAGGGACTGTACATATGGATTATTCATACCGTAGGACATTATTGATTTTTGTGCCTCACGGACAAGTTTCCAGTCCAATGGCGCCCACTGTCGCCTAGCAGGATTGTTCGGGTCCGGTGTAATAACCGGGAAGGCATTAGGTAAGAATTCTCCTTCTATGTGGGCTTCCTTTATAAGTCCATGCCACCTCCGCACCGGATCCGGAGACCCCGGACCCACAGCATCAGGTGAATATGCTGGTGGCTTATTAATAAAGGGATTGTTAAGTTCCAGCGGCTTGCCCACAAAGGGGTAATCCCGCTCAGTACATCCCACATTACACCCCCAACGCCCGCAGCGGCGACGGGGTGACAACATCACCCGAGGGTGGGGTTTTATCGGGCGGTTTAGTCTTATATGCTCTCTGAAAACTAGACAAACCCGGCTCAGATATTTCATGCAGGGTTTTTAATGTACGAGATTGCGGAGGATGGTCCTCCCTGACCATCTGGGACAATTTATTTAGCATTTTTTGCAATTGATAACCCTGCCTTCTGATCTCCTCCTGGAATTCAACCGTCCCTGCATTGATGGCTTCCATTTTTTCCAAGGATTCATCTGGATCCTGAGGGAGCGGGACGGTGCTAGGATCGATTTCAGGCGCACTGGGGGCTAGCGGAATTACAGTCTCTTCTCCCCCAAAGAACTCTCGGGCGCCAACTGGCAACACACAGGGCGGCTCCTCTTTTGGCCGAAAAATATTATTAACCGCCGCCTGCACTTCTGCCTCCGCGGCGAGTGTCTCTACAACCTTTTTTGTTTTGCACCATATTTGGCTCAGGGATGTGGCTTCTTTGTTGCCATGCGAAACAGATTCCCATAGTTCAGATCCCACACGCTCCGAAACGGCTTTATCCAAAACAGTATTTGGAGTAATAAAAAACCCGCGCCTTTGTCCCCACTTCAACAACTGGGACAGCGCGTCGGAGGGAATCTTTTCTCCCTGCTTCTCAGCAGTGCATAACAAAAAATCATGCACCGTTTTTTCCTCCGCTGACAAAGCGGAACCCATGCTATTTTCTGCAGCCGCTCACTTGTGAGCTCACGAACGTCTCTCTCAGACGACCAGGAGCCGATATCCCCTCGGTACCTCCTGCCGCGGCCGCTACCTCGGCCTTTTCCTTTCGAACGCACCGACCAGGTCCTGCCGGATCGGATCACGTCGGGGTCACCAATTGTGGTATCTCATGCGGACCGGACAAAGCACACGACCAATGTGGTTGCAGGCTGAATCAAATCTGTTTATTCACCGCTTTATTATATAGCCATCTCTTACGTTACATAACACTTAACACGCAGCACCAAACCATGTTATAATCTTTCCTTATTGGACAGCGGGCAAATATCACGCACTCATCATGCATCTAATCATTACTGATTGGTTAATTGCAACGACATAATCCCTGATTATATAAAGAGTGATTTATAGCCTTGTTTGCTTCTTTTTTATAGTCGGGCTTCCGTCTTGCCGGCGCTTCTCCGAGACAGCCCCACGCCAACCCTCCCTGAGTGCCCGGACACGACCCCGGTCCAGCGCTGCACCTTTTCTACCCAGATCAGTATAGGGATGATAAATCCCTACAAGGTCTAAAGTTTGCAACAAGAAAAGAAAGCTTGTGTTATTTTTTTTAAAAGAATGGCAAATAGAGTAAATGAGGACAACATTTATTCTTTGATTCACACTGCAGATCCCTCATCTGCAGTGCAGATTATTTCATAGCTAGTGCTTGTTCCACATGTGATAGAGTTCTGCTGTTTAGCTTGGAAGAGAGAATTTTGTCTACAATCTCACGATTTAAGTTATATTTTGAGAGTACTCTTCTCCCCTGGTGTGCATATCATGTAAGTGCTTTACGTGTACATACAGATGTCCGAGACCAATGCAGGTTCGAGTAAGTATTTGATTGAGAGAGGAAAATTAAAATGTGACAGATTGAAATTTCAAACCACGTGGCTGTTTATTAATGGGGATAAGTTACAACTTGGGCCAGGGAAGAGTAATTTATCAACTAGAAACACTATCAGAATAAAACCATACACAACTTAAAACAGTCTATTTACATCCAACAACAAGAAACCAAACGATTTATGATCAACTACTCACTGAAAAGGAGAGCAGATTCACAAAACTAAGTAAACTGTTCGCGCATTAACCGAATATTGTAAAATACACCAACCAACCACAATAGCAATTAATACAACAATTTGGCTCTCATATATTGTATACACAACTTTGCACCAAGTAAGGGAAGGAAAAAAGGGAAGAGGCTAAGCAAACAGAGTATTTACAGAAATTAAAATGCACATACCCCACTCCAAGCACAGCTGACCAGCAGTACAGACACAGAGAGCTTGACGAATTGATGGAAAATAATCCAAAAAACAAAATGAAATGACACGACATGAGCCGGCAAAATCCGGAGGAGACCCTGGCTGAGAGGGTGATCAGGCCTTTCAGTTAACACGCGGACACTCCTGCCGTTTTTGGCGTGAGACATAGTTTTATTTGAAGACTCTTGCTAGTGTCAGCGTCTGATTGGTCCCTAGCTCCTTCGCCTTCCAGGTTCCGAGCTGGCGCCCTCTATGTAAACAGGATCTGCACCTGGCACACTACTTTTTTGCACGACACCCTACTCTTTTGCACAAGGCACTAACTTGACCCACAATTGACCAGACAGAAGGTTCGAGAATAGGCACATGGCACTATAATGTTGCACACCACATCATAGGGTAGCACACGGCACTACGGTGTTGCCCACGGCACCAATGTGACTCCTTGACTGACAATTGGCCATACAGACAACATGTTTGAGCATAAGTTTAGGGTTGCGACAACAGAAAAGTGAATGGACATCTGAGTGATGAGATTTGGACATGCATATATAATCTGTATCCTTTCCTAGCCCTTCTAGGCAATGTGTGACTTCATTGAATATATTTCACAAAATTCATTATGAGATTTTGTTGTGTACTAAAATCAAATCCTTCTTTTAGTTAGGTCACTGAAACATTCTGCATCACAAAACTGGAGCGTTCCTCGATAGCGACCTTCTAAAATCTGTATATTTTTCATGACGTAACATTTGGTAAGTAAATATAAGGATATTCATACAAATGATGCTTTCAGTGGGGAAAAAAAAATGTGCATTGCATGGATGCACCTCCCACTGCTGGGAATGAGTTGCAGAAATAACAATTCCCTTGGAGAAAGCAATATATTGTATAACACATTGAGTCAGTAGGAAGAATGTTTGATGACCTAGGAGCTTTTCACCAAAAGAAAGGGTGGATGACTAAGAAGATTAATGGACTTTAGAAATACAGTATAGCCAGAGATGCACTACAGCCCAGGTTTCTCCTAATTGTTCTATAAAATGGTACATTATGCAAAACCTGGAATGCCTGTAATATTAGCTAATAAAGGAAACAAGCTGATGTGGGTGGCAGTGGAAGAGGTCATTGTTATGTTGAATCTTATTTGTGGGATCGGTCTTTACTGATTTTTGAAGGAAATAATAAGAAATTTGAAAATCAATAGACTTGGGGAGTGTGCAGGGTAGAAATTGTGGCAAGAAAAAGAGCTAAGCTTTTAGTGGGAAAGGAGACAGCAATATTTTTGATGTATTCTCCTCCCAGACCTCAGACCCTACAGAAGCCCCTGTCTGATGCTGATGGTGTGCAGCTTCAGCAGACAGAGACAGAGTATGTATGCAGCATGCCCATTTGGGGTCTGGATGGATTTTTGATGCTAGTCCGATCAGTGATAATTCCCTTTCCATGCTGCAAATTATTCCTTCTCTTTCTCCCTCCACCTAATACAGCCACGAGTAAGGAACACATTGTGGTACAGCACTGGCTGAAACTCTACTCCACGGAAACAGGAGCTGGGTGGCAGAGGTTCATTCCCCTTGGGGGTGTCCTTATATTTGCATTAATCTTGGATCATCTGCATGTCCAGAGTACCATACCCCTGTATGTTTTACATGGCAGGGGCAAAACTCCCCCTTTGCCACTCCCAGTGGGACGAATGGGATGAAACTCAATGTGTGAAAGAATTCCCTAGCATCTCTACAGCAAAACCACCATAGGACTACATTGTGGCACATAAGATATAGCAAGAAAGATATATGGCTGGGGTTCAGACGTGTATTTCATAAATAGTATTGATTTTTCAAATCCACAGTGATATATTAGTGAGTGGGCCTTTGCAGTTTATTGTGTTAATGTTCTGTGGATGATAGCACCATGTCATCATGCCACATGTTTTCTATTAGTTTTTTTCTTAAACTCTTCTTTGAAAACGAGAATCTACATGTAAAAATGATAAAGCAATGCTAATGGTCTGACACAAACTGTCAGAAACAAAGCATTTTAATCAGTGCTTCCACTTATGTCACTAATTCACCCCATTTTGCCTCAATATTTCAATTAGCAATGTGTGAACCTCAAAAGCTTGAGGAACCTGGGTCAAATTGTCTTTTCTTTTACGCCGATCCAAATCCTTTTTCTTCAATAATGCTGCTCAGATATCATCAAGATTTTAGCTTTCTTTTTAGCTCAAGCAAAAAAACCCCCAAAACCCAAACCAACCAAGCACTGAAGCAAAAAGGGCCACCCCTGAAGGGCTGGAGTGCCGCCCCTTGAAAAGTGCCGCCCCAAGCACATGCTTGGAATGCTGGTTCCTAGAGACGGCACTGCTTATCCAAACTACATAAACTACTTAGGCTGGCAAAATTGGCCTGTAACCCTTTCAAAAGCAGCTGTTCTTGTGCATACAAAGCGCAGAGATTAACAAAAATGAAATCTGATAGTGACTGGATTAAATTAATCCAGCCCCTAATCACATGAACAATTTAGGACCCACACTGATATAAATGACTGAAGCAGCCCATGTTACTGGTGGTACCATCCCCTTGACCTGTCACGGATCAGTAATTGGTAGGATATGCAGGGTAGGAATAAACAGTTAGTTTTCACAGTGGAGAGAGGTAAACAGCGGGATCCCCCAAGGATCTGTACTGGGACTGGTGCTGTTCAAGATATTCATAAATGATCTGGAAAAAGGGGTAAACAGTGAGGTGGCAAAGGTTACAAATGGGACAAAATTACTCAATATAGTTAAGTCCAAAGCAGACTGTGAATAATTACAAAGGGAACCCACAAAACTGGATGACTGGGCAACAAAATTGCAGATAAAATTCAATGTTGATAAATGCAAAGTAATGCATATTGGAAAAAACAATCCGAACTATGCGACAAAATGATGGGGTCTAAATTAGCTGTTACCACTTAAGAAAGAGATCTTGGAGTCATCGTGGATAGCTCTCTGAAAACTTCAAAGTGCAGTGGCAGTGAAAAAAACAAAACAAAACACCTAACAATGTTAGGAACCATTTGAAAAGGGATAAATAATAGAACATATTATAATTCCACTATATAAATTCATGGTAAGCCCATATGTTGAATACTTCATTTAGTTCTCTTTTCCCCCATCTCAAAAAAGATACATTAGAATTGGAAAAAGTACAGAGAAGGGCAACAAAAATGATTAGGGGTTTGGAAAGCTGCCATATGAATTGAGTTTAAAAAGGCTGGGATTGTTCTGCTTGGAAAAGAGACAACTGAGGGGTGATATGATAGAGATCTATAAAATCATGAATGGTGTGGAGAAAGAGAACAAGGAAGCATTATTTGCCCGTTCATATAACACATGAACCAGGGGTCATACACAGAAATTAATATGCAGCAGGTTTAAAACAAACATAAGTAAGTACACCTTCACATAACACACAATCAACCTGTGGAACTTGTTGTCAGGGGATGCTGTGAAGGCCAAAAGTATAACTGGGTTCAAAAATTAATTAGATAAATTCATGGAGGTTAGGTCCGTCAATGGCTATTAGCCAAGATGGTCAGGGATACAACTCCTGGCTCTGGGTGTCCATAAACCTTTGAGTGCCCGAAGCTGGAACTAAAAGACAGGATATATCACTCAATTAATTTCCCTGTTCTGTGTACTCCCTCTGAAGCACAGGATATTGGGCTAGATGGACCATTGGTCTGAACCAGTATGGTCATTCCTATGTTATTATGGCGCTGCCTACATTCACTGCTTGAGTGTGGGTTGAAGACTTCATAACCCCATTGGGATCATTGGAACTGCTGGGTGCTCAGCACTTTTGAAAATAAGTCTACTTCTTCAGGAACTTAATTCAGGATTTAGGAACCCTTTATGTAGGGTCTTAATTTTGAAAATCTTGGCTTCTGTAGGAAAGGAGCATCAGCCTTTAGCTATTCATTATTCCTGGAAGCCATTGGGAAAAATTTTGCCTAATTATATAGGAAATCCTTGCTGGATACCAAAGATAGTGGATGAATGAATGACTTAATCTTTGAAAGTGAAAGATCTCATGTCTTATACAGTAGCATTATGTACATTTTCGTTTAGCTGAGTGATATTGTCATTTGTATTCCATTTAAAATTATGTTTAAACTTTAAAAAAAGAAAATATACAGAAGTAATTATATTATGGTGATGCCTAGAATCTGCAACCAAGATCAGAATCCCATTGTGTTACGTACTAAACAAACACTCAGTACGAGTTTAGTCCTTGTCCCAAAGAATTTAGTGTAAATGGATAAAATAGAAAAAGTGTGAGAAATGTAGTATACAGATGGGACATTGAGGCGTGGGATTAAGTGATTTACACAAGATTATAATCTGATAAATATCCTCTTCTTGGATTCTTGTTCCAGTGCAATTTCTAAAATGCCTCTGAGTTCTCTATAAGGCTTGGTCCGTATGCAATCAGAGGTAAGGAAAGAAATGGATTAATTGTACTCCTAGCAAATGACAAAACTTTTGCAGAGAATTGGAATTTAAAAAAAGAAAAATCAGTAAATGTTGTGTCCCAATCAGTACCAGATTGCCAAGTGTTAATGCATAAGTCCTTGATCTGTAGTATTTGAGATTTAAACTAAAATGTCAGTGAGAATGCTCCTGTGTTGCCTGATGCTAGAAGCTTCTTATTAAAGACAGTCTGTCTGTTCAAGAATTTATTCCTCTCTCTCTTTTTTTTTCATACTTAACCAAAGGGATGTCTGTATCATATCTGACCTGGCCTACTAGCACGAATAACCTATTTTCTATGTGAATTTAGGGAGTTTGAGCACTAGCTGGCTGTGCCTTAATAAGGACAAGACTGAGATAATGCTGGGTTGGGGAAGGCAGCTGGCAGAATTGGCAGAACTTACATTGGTACTCCTGGCTGAAAGAGCGTGTCTGACATGTGTAACAAAGGTGTGCAACTTAGCTGTGTTGTTATATCCTGGGCTGTTCTTGGCCACAAATGTTTTTCTCAATATGCACCTGGTGACAAGAATGAAATCTATTCTTCCTGGTCTGGACTTCATCCCAATTGGATTACATTTCTGTGTTTGTAGTATACGTAGGACTACACCTTGAGATCTCTCAGAAACTGAAGCTAGGGCACAATGAGATACTTAAGTGGAGTTACACATCAAGAGCACATTACACTAATACTCCAGGATCTACACTGGCTGCTAACAAGCTTCCAGATTCAATTCAACACATTTTATCTCCCTCCTTCTGCCTCTACTTACTCCACCCCCTCTCAGACTTCTGGGGAAGGGATGAGATGAAGGCTGGAGGGATTTGGCTGTATTTTATTATTGTTATGGTGGCACTGATCCTACCCTTTTTTTTTCCCACATGGATAAACCCATTGAAGTGAATGCACATTCAAAATGGTCTGAAGGAATGGATCGATATTTCCTGGTGGTATCAAGATAGGACGAGTGGTCCATATATATAATATCATTCTTTACACTGTGTATTTTAATGTGTATGGTCGGCACCCAGACCATAGAACTGTCACCTAAACATATTTTTATAAGTATAGATAAATATATTTTTGATTAATACTGTATTATCTTTACTGTTGGTATTTATAAATCACCTCACTCATCATTGTAATATCTGAACATACTTTACATACAGGTAGGTCAGATGCAGAAAACATTTTCATACAAACATCTGAAACTCTTGATTGGCATTCACAACTGTCACTGATATCAATGTGAATTCTTGTATGAAAGTTAAAGATAGAATATGCCTTAACTTTTAGCTAAAACTGAGAAGCTGGATTCCCTATCTGTTTGTAACTGATGAAACCTTTTATCTGAAGTAGATCAAGCTTCAATTTCTGGTTTTAAAAAACCCAGGCATTTGTGTGTCTATGAGTCTAACTACGAATGACCTATGTCAAAATGTCAAATAACAGGGAGATTTGGTAAATGGAGTTTGACTTACAGAAGAGTTCTTATCTGAGGAGGACACAGAGGAATTGTTAGGTACAAGACTGAATAAAACACTGACCATCCCTGTGACAGAGATTTATGAGATTAGTTTGTGAGGGGCAAGGCCTTATGTGTTTGGGGATGACTTCCTTTGGTAGAGCGGGGAATATAATATGGGAAAGTACCATCTATATTGTAGGGGTGGCAGCATTTCTCACTGTGTTGTAGAACACTGCAAGATACATTGTAGACTTACTCTGATTTTGACATCAACATCCTTCTGTTATCTTTCCACCAAAACATTCAGTTTAAAAATAAAAAAAAAATGTGTGACAGAATTTTATGTAAAGTATAAAATACTTCATGCTGCAGCCATGTCTTTAGTGTTGATCATATGTCCCACCAGGATATACTTGCCTGCTGGGACAAATGATTCATTTGTAAGCATCACCTTTTGCAGCCCAGGAAGGGACATTCAAGTAACTGACAGCAGCATAGCATTTAAAGGCATGAGTCTGGTGCAGAAATGAATATAGGAGAGATAGAATCACTGGCAATTGAGCAGCAGTGAAGGAAATGATTTGTGCTGCCTGCTGGTATATAAAAAATATTATGCACAATAAGAGTTGTTTATTCCCCTTGCTCTTAGGTTTACAACACTACACCGTGTTAAAGGTACATAATACACTGGGCAAGTTTGTCTTTTCTTAGTTCTTAGAGGCAAGTATTTTGCGTCGATTTTCTTAAGAGTTTTGTCTTACATGTCAGCTTCTTGTTGGCAAACTTTTTGCAGAATTCATTCAAGTTGGTACAGAGGTGAGTGGTTGAATGAAATCAGCTTTTGATGCTGTCCTTTGATACTGTCCTTTCCTTTAACATGACTGAAACATTAGGAAAGAGTTACAACCCTCAGCTGGGGTTCTAATCTTTTGAACACGTGTCTAATTGTGGTTCTCTGACAAACCATGCACTTTTTACATTCATATCTACTCTGTGCCTACTGCAGTCATAAAATGTACTGAATTGACCACATATGCTGGGATTATCTTCTCACTTGCATTTTTAAGCAGTGACTTTGCACTGACCCAAAAATCAGTTGATCAGTTTTGCTGCAGTAACAAACCACGCTAGCTATCATGAGTTAAAACAAAGGGTCTGATTATCCGCCACTTTGAGCCTTGTGCAGACATTTGCAATTGTAAGGCATAGGTTTAAAACACCACCATGCTGACTGGGTAGGCGTTTATACCCACTCGGCACACATGTAAGTGAGTACATGAAGTGCAAGGCTGTGGTGAATCTGACCCCAAGTGTACAGTTAGAAGGTGTATTTGGTAAGACGCTAAATGACGGCTTGTTCTTTTGTGTATGGTAGTTATAATGACAGCTGTTCACTGTTTATCTTCTGTCTAATTTGAACATATACAGAAACACCATTTATGAAATTATGAAAAAGAGAATTGACTTTGTTGAATTTGCTCAAGGAATGAAGGAAACCTAGCTCTCCCCCTTATTTTCCAATTACACATTTGTCAGCATGCTTATCACACAAGTGTAGAGAAAGTGTCATATGAGTCATTTGAGGCTTTAACAAAAGTCTTTTTAAGAAATTAAAAGTCCTCTGTAGGGCATTTTCTCTTCTCTTAGGGGTATAATGTCCTCTTGGACTCAATTTTCAAACTGGTTTGATTAAAATTAGGTACTTAAAACCATATTTTAGACACACAAGGCCGTATTTAACGTAATGCCTAAAGTGGGTAGAGATTGAGAGAGCTGAATTTTAGGCACCCCGATTTGAAAATTGTTCTCTGTTTCTCCAAATACAGTAGCTCCATTATACTAATGGGCCTACGCCCAAGCCTATCCAGAAAACAGGAAGTGTTAGAAGTATGCACAGAGCATCAAAAGCATTTGGAAAGAGGGTGGTTATCTTATTTGTGCACATATATTCCAGAACAGCCTTTGGAGTTGATCCTGCTGAAATGTATCTTAAAAGGGCTTTCAGTTCATCACCTAAATCACTTGCCTCACTATTGTGTATGTCATCATGTGTCAACTCTGTCTCTAGTGCCCTGCCTTGATGGTGTAGGTCTTCTTCAGGTATAGTGGGGAGTTTTGGAATATCATACAACATCCCAAATATACTGCTGTGTTCCTTGAGCTGCATGAAATGTTCTTCAACTGACTGACCGTATTGCACTATCTAGCACCTGGTTAAAGAATTCAACTTTGAATTGTTGTTGGGATCTCTTATGGGATTATCCCGTGCCTCGTAATCAAAATGTCATCTTCTTTGGAAACTCTTGTATTCTTGAATGGATGGGAAAATAGCTTCAGTGTGAAGTTCCTCTGCCAACTTCTGTGCACTTTTCAGAACGTTTTGAAATCCCTCATCTGACCGGTAAGACTGTAGGTATGACTTTGCTTTGTCCAGTTGTATCATTGCTCCAGATATATCAAGGCCAACACCTTGGAGTCTCGTGCTTACAACATTTATTTCAAACAGTATGTCATGCCATGACACTAAGCCACACAGAAATTTGAAGTTATGTGTATTTCTGGTGATTCCATTTCCCTCTGTCACTATTCTCCCACGAACAGTTCCTGTCATAGCATTATCCTCCATAATGGCAACTATGGCATCATCTATCTTCCCAATTTGGTGTTTGATAGGCTTTATTGCCTCCACTCAACTTTCCCATCATGTGGCACTGAGTGGTTTCATTGTCAGAGAGGATGTTCCCAGATATTCCTTCAAAATTTGCCATCAATCAGTTGATGCAGAGAAAAATGCATAGATGTTTTGAATTATATTAAAAAATTCAGCAGCCTCACTAGAAGCTGATGTGCTGCATCACCGACCACCAAGTTCAATGAATGAGAACTGCATGGGACAAAAAAAGCTCGAGGGTTTAACTCTCGGATCTGTGTCTGCGCTCCTCTGTTCTTTCCTCTCATGTTGGCACCATTATCGTAGCCCTGACCTCCCATGTCAGCTATCGCAATTCCCATATCTTCCAGCTTTTTAAGAAGCACATTTGTCATACCAGCTCCTGTAGTATCATCAATGTCAATACATTCTAGAAAACGCTCTCTGAAACTCACCATTGCAGGGACATTTTCACTAGGTTCTATTGTTGTTACAAAACACACCATTAATGACATTTGTTCCGTATGGCTGATGTCAGATGTGCAGTCTAGAATAACAGAATAATATCTTGCTGACTTCAGATCTGCCACAATCTTCTGTTTGACTTTTGTTGCCAGTAACTGTATGATCTCATTTTGAATTGTTTTTCGAAGGTAGTGGCATGTGTACTTTTCTTGGGTGGTGACTCTTCTTAGGTGCTCTTGGATTACAGCATCGTACTCAGCCATCAGCTCCACAATTTTAAGGAAGTTTCCATTGTTTGGCACATACAGCTGATCTGAAGTGCCATGCAGTGCTAGGTTTTGGGTAGCAAGCATTCTCACAATGGCAATGAGCCTTTTCAGAATGTTTTGCCAGTAACGTGATTCTGATGGATTCTTCTCTTGATGTTGATCATCTATGGTGGCCTTTAAGCTTAGTCTCATCTCAAGCTCTTTCTACCTATGGAATGCTTTCAGGTGATTTGCTGCCTTCTCCTAGCATGCCAGATTTTTCCAGTCTTTTGGTCCTGTAGAACCCAATGTGTCTGGAACATTAGACTGGAAGAGTTTGCAACAAAAACAGTATGCAGCATTCTGGGTTTTTGAGAACATAAGCCATGACCTCTCCACTTTGTCGCCACTGGGGATTTCATGCCAATAATGTGTTGAAGGGAAACTTCTATTTTCATTGTCTTTGGGGAACATGACGTTTTTCACTTGCTGTGGCCCATGCAGTACAAGGACATCCCTCAGGCTACTTCTCAAGTAGGTTCACAATCATGGATCATCTAGACTTAAGGAACTAACCTCAGCAGCAGCTGTTTCTTGCACCTCCACCACACTCTTCTCTGATCTACACTTTTCTTCAGGAATGTGCATGGTTACATCCATTTGAGATGGAGATATGGATGCTGCAGTAGCTGCCAGGTCACCTGCACCCTGACTAACTGGAAGATCAGGCATCTCCTCACCACTCACATCCTCACTGGGGCCGGAAGGCTCACCGTGAACTTTTGTGTCTATGTATCTCAGAAGAGCTCCTTCCTGCTTGGATAGAAATGCTGCCCCAGAGGGACGTTTTCTTCTTTCACTTATGACTGTTGTTCTGTGCCAGCTATAGTGGCTCTCAACACTCAATTGAAGGGGACAAATAAGCAGGCTGGTAACAGGGCCTGAGTGAGGGAAGATATCAGCATCTTAAGAGGCTAACTGGCTCCTACTACTTCAGCTGACTGCCTGTTCTCCTCAAGTGGCTTCAGGGAAGCAGCAGGAAACAGGAAGTTCCCTGAGAAGCTGGTGTTAATCAGTCCAGGCTCCTGTGGGTGCTAGAGAGGTACATCAGAGTCTCCTCCTCATCTCTCTCTCTGCATCTCCTGCTGCTTTCTGTTATTCCCTCTCACCTTTTCTCCTGCCTGCCTGTATGTCTCTTATCCCCCCCTTCCTCCAGCACGCACTCCACCCTCTCTGTGGATCTAGAGCAGAGAGAATACATATGCACCAGCAGCAGACACAATTTTTTACACCCTGGGTCCTAGTGGTGCCCCCCACAGTCTGGCACCTGAGGCCTCAGTTCACCTCATGGTAAGGCCAGCCCTGGCTACTGGTCAGTTTACATGACATAGCTGAAGTAGAGGGTGCAGGACTACAATGGCCTAGTTCATAACTCACAAACAGGACCAGAAAATGGTAATGGGCAACAGCTCCTTTTCCATAAGAGCCTTGTAGAGTCTACTGAGAGAGGTGGTGAGATACAATAGACTCCAGGAGAGTTTTGGAAGGAACTAATGGGAGGTAGATTCCCAATTCCCATTGACTTTCAATAGGAATTGGGCATCTGATTGCCCTTTGTGCCTTGGAAAATCTGCCTCTTGGCTTCTAATAATATATGGGTAACACCCAATGGTACAGTTCTTTTTCAGCAAACACAACCAATGCCGTCACACATCACAGTGCTAGCAAGTGCTCTGCTTTCAGATGAAGACTGTTTGTTTGGATTAAACTGAACCTATGCAAAATCACAAGAGCTCCTCCAAGTGAGGGTATCTGTCCTCTATTTGTCAAAATTGTGTGACATCTCAAGGTCATGTTGCACTCATTGTGGACCCCCATGAATGATCAGGTTACATTGGTCACAAGAAATGCTGTCTTTCCTCCTCATCTTGTTATGAGATTTTACTTCTTGTTTTTTGAGGAAGAGTGACCTGCGAGTCTTTCTTCCCCTTAATCTACTGAAAAGATGCAGCTAAAAATAAAGCACGTATACAAAAATGTGGGACTAAAAAGATGCTTGCTTACTATTGCTTTCCATTACGCCCTGTCCCCACGAACATCTTTTGTTTGTTGTCAGCAGAGACAGTAAGATCTTCATGATCTCGTGTATCTGTCTGGTGCTATGCCAATTATTATTTCCTCATCTCAGTTTGTATACAACCAGGACTAAGTTGAGCTTGTTCTCTGTCTTTCATTATGATAGTTAGCTTCCCACAGGGGCATTATTTGGGAAATCCAAGACTAGAAGGAAACCAGTGTCCCCTTCACAGGTTGTGACAGGTTGTGAGCCTGCTGTTTGCTCCTGGTCAGGTTTTGGTGCGATGACTTAGAATCAGTCTCAAAGTAAAGGCAGTCTGAAATATTTGTGAAGTACTTAAAGTGATTTAACACACACACAGCATCAACTGGGGCTGCAGTTTAGAACAGAACCAAAATCATTTTCAAATTTTCCTTTCTGAATGATTGAAGATGCCATGTCAGAAAAACTCTGATTGTCTTCCAGTCCATGTACCTCAACGCCAATCTTTTATGTAATATCGAGCGACTGCAGTGATCAGTTGGACCAATCATGGCTGCTCACTAGATCTGGAAGTGTTTCAAGCACTCTGTTGCTCCACTGCAGTGGAACCTTTTTAGCTTTTCTGGATATATACAAAGTCCTGCTGTACAGCTTAGATGGTATGTCAAGTACTGGCTTCCCTTTGAGATCATTTAAAAAAATAGCTATGGGAAAAATACTAAGCCAGTTATCAGCTATCTAAAAAAATCTTCTCTCTCACACACACACACATATATATATATATATATGCACACACACACACATACATAGGGAGGTGTGTGTATAGGGTGACCAGATGAGAGACGTGAAATATCAGGACATGGAGAGAGTGCCAATGGAGCAACAACAACAACAACAACAAAAACCCAAGAGCTGGTGGTGGAGGAAAAAACAAAAACAAAAGCAAAAAAAAAAAAGTCACTGGAGCATAGGAAAAATTGGTGGGGGCTGCGCACCACTGGCAGCTCCATGCCCCGCCTCCCCGCACCAGCTCACCTTCACTCTGCCTTCACCTCCCCTGAGCTGGCTGTCACGTCCTGCTTCTCCCTCCGCCCTCCAGCGCTTGCACAACCATACAGCTGATTAGCGCAAGCCTGGGAGGGAGGGGTAAGGAGGAGGAATGAAGTGTGCTTGGGGAAGAGGCAGGGCCAGGCTGGGGATTTGGGGAGGGATCCAATAGGGCAGTGAGGGGGTGGGGCTGGGGGTGGGACCAGGACCGGGATTTGGGGAGGGAGGGGTGGAGTCGGGCCGGGGTGGAGTTGGGGTGGGGGGCGCCGCAAGCCCCTTCCACCTGTGCGCTGGAGGGCAAAATATCAAGACAACTCACATCCCGACAGAACATCAGTCAGGACGTGGGACAAACAAGTAAATATCGGGACAGTCCCGATAAAATCGGGACATCTAGTCACCCTATGTGTGTATGCATGCACATATGTATGTATTTTGTGGCAGTTGCTGAATCCTTCTGTTCTGTCTGATCAGAAATGCAGCTTAGGATCTTCCTGTGTTCTTAAAAGCTTATCATAACTGCTGGGCTATTGGTAAAAGGGTGGAGGAAGAAAGATATGGGGAAGTGAGGCTGTATTTTTGTCTAATCTATAGAATTTAATATGTTGACAATCTCTTGTCTCAGATAACACAGAGAGAAATAAGTTTCATAGTATGAATACTTTAGATGTCTTTAGGATGTGGGTGTTTAGTTAAATGAGACAAAATATTAACTGAATATCAGTACAGTATTTTGATAAGGGGGTTCTTCTGACTTGTGCTATAACACAAGCATGATGCATCCATTGGAGAGGAAGCTTAGAAACATACAGCATTACACTGCATATCAGAAAGGATGGGAGTCTTATGGGTAGGACACTACCCATGCATAGCAACTTCCTTCTTTACCTTTAGGGGTCTATGGAATCAAGATTTAGGAGGCCCAGATCCTGCATAATTGGAAGCAAGAGTCCACAGACACCTCTTCCTTGCTGCTCTTGGTATGCTGACCCTTCTCACTGCTGATTCAGATAGCTTGCTTCATCTCCCCTGCATGTGATTTTGACGTTAGACACAAGGAGGCAGGGTTAAGCAATGCCAGAGAACAGGCAATGGAAACAACCAATGAAAGGTGTCTCTGTGGGAGTGCTGCTTACAGGATACAGAGAAGGAAAAGAATGCTATTTAACCTCTGTGTGAACAGAGGAGCAGCCTGATACACAGATTCAGTGACAAAACATTTTTATACTAGATGCTGCTGACACTTAGACCACCTCAAAATTATTAGCTGGGACATAGGAGGTTACGTTCCTTAAAAAAAAAGGAGTACCTGACATACTGCTGGTTGTAATCTGGGTTGCCTGTATTGTGACTTTATTTTTATTGAAATCCTAATAAAATATTTCTGGGGGATTATCAAGAAAAAAGTAATAGAGCAATTTGATATATTTATTTCTTTACATTTAAACAACCATTAAAAAAACCATCTATGCAAAGAGCTCTAGGTGCCCTAACAATTATATTTACAATTCATTTTTATACGATGTGTGACACAAGTGACTATATATCACTTATGGTATGTATATAAAAACAGAACGAAATCCTGGCCCATTGAAGTCATTGGCAAAACTCCTCTTGATTTCTCTCAGAATATTTATAGGTATATATTTACACTGAAATAGGTCACAGAAAGGTTAAATGACTTCCCAAAAGTCAGGAAGTCATATAACTGTGCTAGGATGAGAAACCAGAGGACTTGAAATCTCAATCCTATGTGATAACTGCTATCTTTGAAGCCTGGCATGAAGTGAAAATTATGTAAAGAGCAAAAATCCAATTACAAAACAAGTAAGGCTACCAAGGTGGTGGTCAGTTCTCACTGATCATGCAATAGTTATGTTTACATATTTAACTTTTTGATGGTAAACATTACAAAAATATACATATGCATAATTCTTTTGTTTCAATAACATATCTAAATCTAAGCAAATATTGCACAGTATCTCTAATAGTATCAAATAGACACAAAACCATACAGTAGGAGTAAATTGTGTTATTTATTTTGAAATAATTGTAAATGGTTCCCTTTTCCTTTTAAACTGGTTTGAGTTCTCGCTGAGATTTGCCCCATTAGAAGGTTTACTCTGATCAAGTTTGGCCATGCAGCCTTTTGTGGTCCTGCTGGGTTTGTCCACGCTATCAAGTATGATTTGTTTGGCCAGCGTTAACGATAGAAACTAAAAATTTATATCCATTTGATAGAGTTTTAAAATTTCACTAAATGCATAGACACATCATTTTGTTTTCAGAACAGCAGTTTCCAGCATGTCCTTTGTTACGGTTACTTCTGCCCCAAAAGTTTATGTTAGTTGATTGACATGACCATATTACATGATAAAGGAGTCTGCTTATAGATGTTCTTCATATTGTGAAACAAAAAAAGTCAGGACTGGAGTAATAAATGGAGGATTTTAGAACAGGTTACAGATGTGTACAAAAATCCAAGAGGAACATGAGGAAGTTCATATATATTTTCACCAAATCATATAGCATGATGCCTCCTTTTGAAACAGTCAACAAAAAGGAAAAGGAAAGTGAATCATTGCATGGGTGAGGCACAACATACCTGCCGTTAGGTTTTTTTATGGTTCAGGGATGTTACTCATATTTAGTTCTCCTTTTGAGGAATTTTTGTTTTTGAATCAATGTTCCTCTTTTTACTATCTGAACTGAACTAGTAATTTGAAATGAATAGTTTCACATATTTGATAGCAGAATATCTATGAAAAAATGGCTATTTGCTTGAGCTAATTCATTTTACAAAATTATTTGATTGTCATTTTGAACTTTTTAGTCTTTGGAGTCACCGTGAATATTTAACATTAGAACTGAGTGGTAAATGGTTTTCTCATCCCAGAAAAATTTTGAGATTTTAAAAGATTTTCCTGTCTCAAATAAGGGTGAACAGTCAAAATCTCAAACTTTCATGAACTGACAAGTGAAAAAAAATTCAATTCAGGTCAAATGAAATTTCATTTGGGTAATTTATAAAGCCTTTTGTTTTGATTTTGACTTCTGAAACTTTTTCTCACTCTCTAATAAATTTGAAAATAAGTCATTTTGAACCAAACAAATAGAATTTTTTGTCTGGAAATTCTAAAACTATTTTTTTTAAAAGAAATGAAATGACAATTTCATCTAAACTGATCCTTTCCTGAGAAAAGTCTTGTTTTTGACAAATTAGCATTTTCCAGTCAAAAAATGTTAAGTTACAAAATTCCTGACACAACTCAGTTGTTAAATATAATTGACTATAAATGTGGTTGGTCAGGTATATCATACAATACTGTTTCTCTGACAGATTGATTGTGTTCAATTCATTCCTGCACAAGTACTTGAATATATACATTTAAAATTCACTTTCTACAAATACTTCCACATTCACCTTTGAAATTAACTTTCTGCAAACATTTGTGTTAAGAACAAATGTAAAAGGATCACAGACATAACCAAAATCCATGAAATTGCAGTAACCTCAGTTGGGAGTCTTGCATGAAAAGGAAAAATGTTTTTTTTTTTTTTGGTCTCTGATATTCTTTAGTAAATTTTACTTTGTAGGAAAAATTCCTTAAGACCACAAATTTATTAGTTTTTGACTGTAAAGAATGACCTTCTTTACAGAATTCCTTAAAGCCAATAGGCCCTGAGCACTTTCAGAGATGAAATCCTGGCCACAATGAAGTCAATGGGAGTTTTGCCATTCACTTCCATGGGCCATGATTTCTCCACAGACCCTTTATTAAGTGTTATGTCTAGACTGAGTCTTAAATATTCTCTGTGACAATGATTTAGTGAGAGAAGGTGGTGCTTCATCCTACTTGCAATATTTTTATGCACCAATAAAAACAACAAACCAAATAATTTCACAAACTAATCAGTATTGTTAAGCACATGAACTATAGTTCTGAAAGCCAATTTAAACTATATGTAAATAAAAGAGCTGAACAATCACCGTTATCTCCCTGGAAAAATACATGGTTTAGCAAAAGAGTGAATGTGCGCTTAAATCCATGTTTACATAATCCTTAATTATGAGAGATTTGTACTTTTCCCATAAAAATGGTAACATGCATTACTTTCAGCACACATCCCTGTCTGCTCATGTTTTTACTTATTTATCTTTGCTAATGAAAACCCTTTAACTTAAAGCCGTCTAAGCTTGACATCCAGGCAGCCTCGATGACACGGATGTCAATGTCATAGAAATTCAGCAGCTTCCCATACCTATTTAAAATCATATATGAAAGGACAAGAGTGCGGTCAGTGTTGTCTGCCTCTGAGTGAATCTGGTATGGAAGATTAATTGCCTGATTTCTTTTAAATTGTTTTCTCTTATTCCTGTCTGTTTATTTTTTCTCTTTGTTCAGAGCAAAGTTCTGTTGTTTATATTTGTTCTGGCAGGCTGCTAATGATAATTCATAAAATGAATTAAGAAAAATAGGTTCTTGTGTAGAACTTCCAAATAAAACTGCAGTATGTCTTTAATACATACATTCAAGTAGGAGTTTGGAAAACCATAGTGTAACTTGCTGTGAAAAATACCATACTTACTATTATTTTCATTACCTGGTAAAACACTCTACTGTACAGAGTATGCAGTGGATTTTTTTATAATAGCTCCAGCATCATAAAGAGCAGCTTTACCGCAACAGAAATATCTATCTACAACCAACCATTTCATTTTCATCATGTCTAACAACTAGAAATAAACATGAAGACAAACACACACCTTCTTCAAATATCTATTTCTGTATAGTAAGCTGCTGCCTTGAATTTTTAACTGCCTTACAAACTAGATTTTTGGGCGTCTGAATTATTCAAATTTGCACTTGCGCTTCCTCCTTTTACAGAATGCATAATGCTTTTTCTTAGCTATCACAGTCATACTACACATGTTCATATTGTCACTTCATGTTGCAATTGGGGGATAGTAGCAGTAATTCTTTTCCTTGGAATACTGAGTGCTCCAGGTTTAGTAAAAGTTACAATTATTTCCATCAGATTTTATGGGATCCTTCCTTAAGGTGGATTGTAGGAATCCAACACTAACACCATTCACAGCACATAACCATGGCATTGCAGACACTGTTCTTTTTATGGGTTTGTCACTGTAGTAGCTGAACTGAAAAGGAGCTTTAGTTATAGTCTGATTCCTGTTGCCTGTTTTCCTACTCTTAGGCTTCTCTTCTTCACACATGAAGAAGCAAACAGTGTCCTTGTCAAATGATAAATGAGGCAGAATTGGTGACTTGCATGTTTGTCAACATAAGCAAGATCAAATGATTGCTCAGCGGGAAGAAGCCACAGGAAATCCAATGATTTTTGACTAATTAGCAAAATAATAATAATGTCTGCCTAATGATTACCTTGTACTGGGTTGTGGCCTTTTATCAAGCAGCTGCAGACTAGTGCTTTTGAAAGGAAACCAGTGGTTTCCTTTGAAACCAGTGTCATAGACTTGGAGGATTTCAGACAAATCTTCTGAGAGTCTTATTGGTCCTTTGTGTAGTTGCCATAATTGGGGAGGAAACTGAGGTTGTTTTTAAAAGTTAAAAGTGGAAGCTCCTGTCTTCTTTCCAGATTTCAGTCAAAGAGGTTTATTTAAAAGAGGTTGTGTCTGTTTCTGTGTGAGGATGAGTATCAATGTTAACCCCCCAAAAGGGGAGATGAATTTTAAAACCTGTTAAAATCTATGAAAATAATTTGTTTTAGATTGTTTTTACACATTCAGTAATAGTAGCAGTAGGAAGTCTAGAGGTTTAATTTCACTTCTGAAGGGTAGGTTCACAAAGTAAGAAACATGGGCAGGAAGTTTGGGCTAGCAGGTAGACTTGGAATCAAGAGGTCTGGATTCTGTCTTACCTAGAAGGTCTATGGGAGATCTTGGGCAAGTTGCACATTTACCTACAAGCCAAATTGCACTCGGGGCTCTAGCCATCTGATTTGTGCCTGTAATTAGGTAGTTAAAATGGAGATACTCACTCTTGTTTCAGTGATTCAGCTGGAACTGCATAGACATAAATGAGGTCCTGAAAATTTGGTCCTTGAATGAACTGAAGCAAAGAGAGATTATTGGTAAAATGAAGAGAATACTTACACTACTCCCACCGAACCTATTAGTCTAAATTAATCAGTATTTGTAAAGTGCATTAAGATCCTTGGGTGGAAGGCACTATAGAAATGTTACTACGAGTTTGGTGTCAATTCAGTTCCTTGTGGAAATTTGTCTTCCTTGCAAAACCAGTAGGCAATTGCCACAAATCTGGTATCGTACCTATCAAGTCTGAGGTCATTCACAAAGCCCCATGGGCAAGCCTGCATGATGTCTGCATAACCTAATGACTGCCAGTCTCTTCCTTCCATAAGCACCAAATCCACAACAAAATTTAAAACGTCAGGCTAACACTTTCAAAGTTGGATGCCTAAAGTTCAGGTATTAGTTCCATATTTAGTCTCCTCAATATGGCCTGATTTTTAGAAGTGCCAAGTAGCTGCAGCTCCCATTGAAGTCATTTGGCCTAAATAAATAAAGTTCAGGGATCTGTAACCTTGATGCTAAATGAACAGTATGCTGAACACAGAACTGCAGACAGCTGCTCAGTCTGAGACTGATGATAGCTATGGGTATCTGTCTCTTATTGTCAGGAGCACTAAAACTCTCTCATTTGTTAAATACAGTCCTAAGGGTAAATAGCAGAAAAGGTACTGTCACAGATGCTAAAGTGAAAGCAGAAGGGTCAGTATATTTCTGGAAACAGCAGAGATAACACCAAGTGTTAGAACAGTTTCAGCCATGAATGTCACTGTCGGCTGCAGTCCTAAAGAAAATTTGTCATAATACTCTTTCATGTTAGTTATCAGTAGTTGGCAAAATCCTGACGCTCCTTCCATGCGGATGCAGAGTCTGCGCAGAGCTCCATGGCCTTCCTGAGCTCTGCACCCATAGGGCAGGGTTCTAATGCTGAGAAGGTGACAACCTCTTCAGCAGAGGCAGTGGCGCCACTCTGGGGGTGTCTAGCCCTGACTCTTTTCCCAAAGGAGAGTCTGACACATGGCAGTAGGGGCTACTGGGGAGCAATGTCAGGGGAAGAAATGCCTCCCTTGACGTCACCGCCTCAGGAGGATGTGCTCGTCTCAGCTGAGTGACAGGGGTAGCCAATTAAGGGGGCAAGTTACTCAACTACTCCACAGCACAAAAGCTGGCAATTGGCTCAAAATCTGTGTTGGCGGTAAGGAACATCCTGGCCAAAAATACCCCTGTCAAAGCCTCTTGCAGCCTGTCCACTCTTGCAACAAAAGCGCTGGATTATGGAGCCCTCTGAGCATTTCCCTATCCCCACAGTCTCTTTCAGCCTCAGGTTGTGCACAGTGGCTATTGCAGCCCGAGGTTACTGT
Organism: Gopherus flavomarginatus; assembly: GCF_025201925.1. NCBI lineage: Eukaryota > Metazoa > Chordata > Testudines > Testudinidae > Gopherus > Gopherus flavomarginatus. Next base: position 236,277,288 of record NC_066618.1, read on the forward strand.
AGTCTCTGCTTCTGCACACCACTGACTATCCTCAGAGTTAGTCAGTCTGCTAAACCCTTCTGCAGGAGATAAAGAGGATTTTGAATCCAATGAAAACATACAGCCCCATGTTTCCCTTCATTCTATGCCATGGAGATGAGTGAAGGAGTGCAGCAAAATCCCTGGGGGTGAGGACTGTTGCCACTGTAGAGTGCTGCCCCATCTACAGAAGCCAGTGGAAACCTCTCTATGCCTATATGTTGCAGAGGGGGGTTTGCAGGTCTGCTCAGAGGGTGCAAACACAGGAAAAGGAGGACACTGAGGGAGCAGCCACTCTATGCAACATGCTTCTCTCAGGTTCTGGCCGATACCCAGCTGTCATCTTCACAGCACTTAACACTGCTCAAACCATCATTACGACCCCTCTGTGCCTGCTACTGGAAGAGTAAGATGCAGGCACGAAGCGTTATCCTGGCTCCTTCAAAAATTGTAGTGCCCCATATCTATGCAGATGAAGCCTCGTTTCCCAGTGTAACCTAGAGCTCTTGCCGGGTTTCCAAGTCTTACCCACCCTCTCCATGATTTCCCAGATACCTCTCTGTTGAGGAGAGCATGAATAGAACATGCAGTCCACATAGTAAACCTCATGACATTTTCTCTACCCTTCCTGGAGCTTTACATGTGGGCCATGTTTTCTATTTTATTATTGTTAAATTAAGAAGTGTATTCACAGACTTATTTAAGGGGAGGAGTATTTTATTTGTGCATATAGGTGCAGTGTCATTTCTAAACTGAGAAAAGGTGTAAATTGTTCCTTTGTATTGAGTTAAGAAAACAGAATTAAAAATTGCAGCCTGCAATGGGCCCTTTTATTTTAGCAGATTCCAAAAGTGAAAAATGGATGATTGATAGCCTACAAACTACGTGTGACTGGGCATTATTTATTTATTTTATTTAAAATGTGCGTTAAATTGAATAACTCTACTGAGGCCACAGTCTTGTTCTCAAAAGAGCCCTGGGATACAACAGGATTGAAAATTTGCACACAAATTTACATAAATTCAAATACACACAAACATCAGCATTAAAATTTAATGATTGTGTGTCCACAGGCTTTTCAAATGCTGCTAGGGCTTCCTTTAAAATAATTACGGCATGTTGCGTGAATTACATTTCTGTAGCATTGTTAACTTCTTGATTTTTTTTCTTTTATCAAAAGTAATTTTAATGCTGTTGCTATATGATTTCCTTTGGAAACTATATTTCATTTGTGTTTTTTCTGAATTTGCAAGCAGGTATTGAGGTATCCTTTGTAAAATCAGGGACATACACAATTGCTGATTTTATAAGAGGCTTGGTGAGATGTATTTGCCGAGAAACATAATTTTATAAAATACATGAGGTGCACATATTATAGCAGTGCAATCTTGCTACTGAGAGCCTTGCCTGTCCTTACCTCATGCTTATAACTATTACTTGCTGCTTCATGTGTAAAATTGCACTTGATCCTGTTAAAGACCTTGCATGTGCTTAACTTTAAGCATTGTGCACACATGGAGCTACTTACTGTGCATAAAGATAAGCACATGCATCAGATTTTGCAGGATCAATTCCTTATGCTTTCTGGGCAGGGAAATGTATTTTGTTTGTACTGTAAAGTTGCTTATGTGATTATTTTTCTAAATAATTAATGATGATTCCAAATTATACATTAAAATATTAACTTTAACATGGTTTTTAGAAAAAAAAATGAAGGTCAAAATGTTCAAACTGGAATGACTAATGTTTGGTTTCTGAATCCGTATTTAGCCTGGCTCGATTTTTATCCATTGTCTTCATATGACAATACAAAATTGTTTAGTTAATATTGCTTGCAAAATTTCACCCTTTTAATACCTTTTAATGTTGAACTCTATTATCATTCTGTAAACTTGGTAGTTATTTGGAGGAAATTTACACTACTGATTCTTAGTAAGTGAAAATCATCTTTAAGCCATTGAAAACTGCCTTTTATTTTAATTACATGGACTCAGAGCAGGTAGTAGGGGGTTAAGGCAAGCTTGAAATGTGCACAGGACTCCCTTTTAGGTAGATGTATAGGGCAAAATTGCTCTTAGTTTCACCAACTACATTTGGAGTAACTCCATTGATTTTGACAGCAAACACGCTGGTGTGTCTGAGAGCAGATTTTGGTTCATTGCCTGCATATTCACAGACAAAACTGCACAGGTCCTTATAGTCAATGAAATATTGAAAGCTTATATTTTGCTCCTTCACACAGCAATAAGAAAATGGTGGCACAAGAGCTCTCTTGTCTTACACATTCTGTGCTTACAATGCATGAAGCACAACCCAGGAAGCCATATGGCCACAGGGTCTTTTAACTCAAGAGGGATACTCAGAAGTGTTAACAAAAAGGCAAGATTACTATATTTAGTTTACAGACATGGGAAAAAAAATAAATCAATAGTGTATGAATTAATTAGGACTTTAGTTGCTATCATTAGGGGAAACAAGCTATCTAAAAAAACATTTAATTTTTGCCACATCAGAGAAGATAGAAACCTACAATACATTAAGAAAATCGACTTTTTGGCTTACTGTTTTCATCTGTTGCCTGCAAAGCTAATCTCTTAATGAAGGCATTGGTTTCACTTTCCTGATGCCAAACTTGTTAAAGAAATGAAAAGTTTATTATAGTTTATTGTGAATTGTTCTCAATGCCTGGATTTATTATACTAAGTGGTTTGTAATATTCCTTTTGATTTATTATTGCTCATTTATTTATGTGGTGGTGTTAGTATAAACAGCACTTTGCCTTATATGTGCTGTAGAGCTCTTCCTTGATAAGGAAATTGGGCCAAATTCTGCCCTTTCATCCCATGTAACATCATCGACTGATTTGATATGGAGTGGAAGTTAAGGCAGAATTTGCATTCCTTTCTGTAAAAGAAAAAGAACATCCTATTTCATTTCTGGATAAAACTGAAGATAAAAATCTCCTGGACACTGCTATCTTTCATACTGTCTCATCATAGACCATTCTTGTCTGGTGTCATTGGCAAATCTAATGCAAATTATTCTCCTAGTGGTATTTAACTAAAATATCTGATACAGTGCTTCCCAGGACAGATCTGGACTGGGAACTGTTTGGTTCAGTGGTTCTGTCTATATCCTTACAGCCAATTATGCTCTGTGATTTGTAACCCACCTAGAAACCACTTATTGTTTTAGTTTTACTCCTGTATTTAAATAATTAAGGGGAGCATATGGCCTTTATTTTTAAAGTGGATGCAAGCAAAATACAAAAGAAGAGATCACAAATTTGTGGAAAGACCTACAGTATCTCTGTAAATCTGTGAGCTTCTGTAACATACTCCCAGATACCATGACTTTTATATTAATCTTGTTTCTTTTCACTGGTGACATGGATGCCAGGGATCTGCAGCAGACTATGTGGATGGATGCCACAAAATAACAAGGGTGAGCGCGCACAGGCTCCAGCTACCATTGATATTCGTACACGGGGCTTTAAAACACCATCAGTTTTGTAGTGCTGTCTATTTGACCTGCCTTTCAGATGAGACATGAAACTGAGGCAATGGCTGCTTGTGATTATTAAAGATCAAGCTGCAGTGAGCACTGATGTACTGCCAAATTCTAATTCAGGTTATTACTTTTGTCCCATCTAAATTCCCCCTGCTGTTTCATTTGATAAGGAATTCTTCCATTTCCTTCCTAAAAAACTGTTATGTACAGTATATATTTATTAAATCCTTCTCCACCCAGTATTGTACAATATTTGTCTTCTTAAATTCTAAAATTGTCAAGGCAGGAACTGCCCTCAGATGTATTTGCACAGCACCTAGCACATTTAGGCAAAGTCCTGATTGGGACCTCTATGCACTAGTGTAATACACCTCTACCTCTATGTAACGCTGCCTTCGGGAGCCAACAAATCTTACCGCGTTATAGGTGAAACCGCGTTATATAGAACTTGCTTTGATCCACCGGAGTGCTCAGCCCCACCCCCCCAGAGCACTGCTTTACCGCATTATATCCGAATTCGTGTTATATCGGGTCGTGTTATATCGAGGTAGAGGTGTATAAATATAAAATTAGAATGCAATCTATCCTCAAGGAAACAATCACTGTATTTTATTAACCGTAAGAAACTCAAAAGGAATAAGTGACCATTAACAAATCTTAAAGATGATATTGTCTAGATTAGAGATTTTTAATTTGCTCCTGATTAAGAAATGAAGACAAGTTAGAATTACCGTAATACATTTAAATGCACTCATTGACATAACCCCCAATGAAGACAAACCACAAGAATGCCTATATTGTGTTATATGATGTGTATGTAATTTATTGTTCAGAACTGATATTTGTAAAAGAATTATGCTTTATTTACTGTCTAAATTTACTCTTATTTATTGGTAGCAATGAGTTACTTAGTGGCAAATGTTCTCATAATTGAAGTTCAGTTGTAATAGCTTCATCACCTAATACTAAGATTGGAAGAATTATATGAGATGAAATGATGAAAAAGGGGAATGGAATTTTAATAAACATTTATTCCTAGGAGGACTTGGGTGTACTATAAATATACCACAGTAGTATCAAAGCAACATTTCTTTTGAACTGAATATTGCAAATTAGGTATACCTTACTTCCATATCACTTTCTGGTTTTAATCCAAGTAACTTCTTATTTTCAAAAGAAAACTAAATGTGGTCTGGCCTTGTTTTCTTCCTGAAAACTGGGTCTTGCTAATAATGCCAAACTTTCTAGTTGTCAACATTTTTACAAAGTAAGAAATGCATTTTCAAGCTCATTAATGAGTTAGGGTGGAAAAACAAGCTACTGTGAATAGTTTAAACTTTTGATCATTTGTGACTGATGGTGCTTTTCAGCAGACGTAGTGCCACACTCTGCCCTCAATAATATACACGCACAGCTCTCATTGAAGTCAATGGGTGAAATGTCCTCATATCTGAGAGTAGAATTTGGCTAATAGTTCAAAACGTTTAAATCTTTGCACTGAACAGCTTAAGCAGCATTAGATACCGTGGTGAGAGGCACGATATAAAAAACTCACACAGGGTCCTAATCTGCTCCCATTGACATCAATTGGAATTTTTCCTTTAATATAAATTGGAAATGAATCAAACCCATAGTCAATTGTCATAAATGGGAATCAAATTCCTTCCATACACTTTACAGTCTTACAATATTCTGCTTATTGTCACTCTCTTACTCTATTTTTTCCATATGCTTTTATCCACTACTTAGTCATATCAATGCTCTCTTGTATAGGCCACCGGCTCCCCAACATCACCATTTTACAATATCACAGACTAGTATTACATACACATCTTTTTCCTTATTTCTACTGGTAGCTTTAGCTTTTTGGCTTATGCCCAAGATGTTAAATAAATAACCAAACATATAATCTAATTCAAACCAAGTCATAGATTCTTAAACTTTTTATATCACCAAAGAATTCAGGATCATACCTGCCCATCCCACCTAAAAGCACATGGAAGCAGAGATCAACCTGAGAAGATCTTTTGAGGAGAGAATTATCAGTGGCTTCTGGGCAAGAGCTGTTGTGCCAAATCTACCTCCTGCTTGATGCAAAACAGCCAGCAAGTGGAAGAGTTGGAGAGGGGTCAGCAAAAGATGTGTAGACTGAGGACTCATGGGTAATGATTCAGGGTATGCACATATTTCCAGTAGGCCTCCATATAAGCCCCAGACTCTATGCTGCCAGTAGTTCTCCTCCTGTTGCTGCACTCATGTAACATCTTCTCTGAGTACTGGCGCGGTGGAACAATTTTTACAGTGGAGGTGCTGAGAGCCATTGAACCAATCTGTAAATCTTGAATATAGTGTAAACCACTTCAATCCAGAGGGTACAGCAGTACCCCCAGCACTCCTACTTTGAGCACCTACGTCTGGCTATGATTTCTGCTGTTTGCCAAGAAACATGCCATGCACAGTTACTGCTCCCTGCCTCCTCTCCATTCTATCTATTAACATCCCATCAGCGAGTAATATTGCTCAGACATATTTGGTGTGCACAGAATGGTGGTGACTGTGCAGCAGGATGGGACACACCCACAGTGCAGTATTTTCCCTTCAGACAGCCTTCTCAGGGTCTCTTGTACATTTTTTACACATACTATAAGGGAATGCAGCATATAGACTTTATATTTTCAGTGAACCTTAGATTTGTATTGCACAGGGAAGAGGTATGGTCTTATGGTCAGAGATCATGACTGGGAGTGTGAGTTTTAATTAAGGCAATGGAAGAAACTACTGAAGGATTGAGTTTTTATCATCATCATCTGTTGAGTGGTTGGTTTGGTTGTAATTATGAGTATATAAAGTATCCAGATTTCTATTATGTAGTTTCATATTGAGTATGACCTAGAAGACAGAGCAGCTTTTAAACTAATCCAGCTTCCTTTCAGCTATTTATTCATCTCTGACAATTACAATGTAGACAGCAACTATTCGGAGTCCACAATTTCAGGGTTTTTTTTCCAGTTTACAGAAAGTGGTGAACTGCTAAAATGTTAGTGGCATTGCTTTAAAAATGTTACCTCCCAGACAATCTTGTCTACCACAGCCAACTGAGAAAACAAGTTAAAAGCTTGAGTTAAATGGTTTGTATATAATACACTGCCCCTTTGAATAACTGAACTTGAATCAACAATATTACCTGTCACATGGAACTACAGTTTTCAATATCAATGCACACTTTAAGTAAAACCCATTACTTTTTATAAAAAGACATTTTCAGTTGTCCTGTTTGCAGAATAAATTCTACTATTAACTTTACATTGAGTTAGCTTTCCCCCTTTTGTGTATACTTTTTTTTTCGCCCTAGTCCATTACAGTAAGGACTGTTCTGAAACATCACCTATCAACCAATTTGATAAGTCTGAAGGATATAGATCACCGTGTTCTATAGATATGTTTTCAATTTTGCCCCAAGTTCTGCCTTCCTTTAGGTGAGAGGGACATGGCAAGTTGATTTTTAGCTTAAGTTTGGCTGATTTTGTATGGATAAGTTCAATGGGAAAAAAGGGTGCCTGCCAATTTCAGCAAACACTAAAAGCTACGGTTAAACCAGAAAGTAACTGGTCCTACCGTGTGACTGTGAGTATTTGCCTTTGTCTCCCTATGTGTTTTGGTTTGCAGTCATTAATAGCTTGGACTCCATGAAGCAGTAGCAAAGGGGAGTGTGTGAGAGCAGCAGGCCAAAATTAAATTACATCAACCTTGCACTTTGCATTAAAATTTCCACTAAGTGATGGAAGCTTGTAATCGTCCGGATTTTCCTTAAAGACAATGGCCCTCCATGCAACTGGCTACACTCAGTTAATTCATGCTGTTAGCTTCCTTTATTGGCTGTGGGGAAAGCAGTATTGATTCTTGAACTCAACAGCAGCACAACGAGCCACTAGTGCATGGTCAAAATGCAGCAGTAGAGGGCTGGCAGCTTGAGAAAAGCAGCCATTCCGATGCACAAACAAGGTCAATTAGAGGACAGTGCAGCATAATATAAATAGCATTAGCATCCCTCTTCAGCCTGGATGATATCATGCTGGCAAGATGACAGTAAACAAAATGAGGTTTAATACAGAAGAAATAAAAAGGCCTTTAGTGTGATTTAATTGAAAAACCTTGTATCACTTTATGAGGGCTATCAATAGTAAAATACTTATTTTTAAAAAAAATAATAATGGTTAGAGATGTATTCTTATAACTATCCTATTCAGGTAAAGGTCTGTGTAGATTAGCCAGTTATCAATGTTCACATATGCAAGGAAACTGGGGGGAATATTTTGTTTGAGAAATGGCTAATTCTTACATTATAGTAATGAGATATTATGGCTGCCAGTGTAATTGAACATTATTTTTATTCATGACCTTTCAATGTTATTTGAGTGTAAACACAGAACAAAAAAGTGTCTGCATTTTTAGTTCAACAAGTTAAAAAAAAAAGTTGCCATTGTTGCTGTGCTGTTCTTTAAGGTCTTGCACTCATTACCTTTTATCTGTGAGAGACCTTTTCTTACTCTTATGTCAGCTCAAAATTAATTACAAATGTAATAACATCACACTGTTAACCCAGACAGTTGCATTAACCCATTGCATTTTTAAACCATAGCTACTGCTGCATCAAATAAAGAATGCCAAATTGAACACAAATGAGGGTAAATATTGTCATTCATGAAGGGTAAAATAAATGGTAGATAATCCTGTATTCTCGTTTAGCTTTTTTAGGTAGCACACCCAGAGGGAACAGCTATAGGTCCAACATTGGTAAAACTATTCTTTCAGCTGCTACCTCCACCTCAATCTTTTTACACTTTATTCCTTCTAATCCTTTAATGAATTTCAAGTTTTTTGCCCACACCTGAAATTGTTGTCCCTCTTATGTATTTCAAAAGCTGGAGCTTCCAGCTTCACAAATTGTATGGTTGTACTTAGAAGAAAATCTTAGCTCACAACTGGCTGAGATCAGGCATGTGGCATGTCAGTAATTTTCCATGGTTTAAACTTCCTGAGAAGACCCCACTTCTGAAGTCTGGCACAACATTGATCAATGATATCACACAATCTCAGAACTCAGTAGGTTAGCCTTAAACTGTAATGCAGCCAATCAGATATTGTATGCAATTTTCTGCTTCCTCATTGATTTATCTGAAATTAGTTCATCATTAAAAGAGAGGTGTGTATTATGATCTAATATAATGACATACCTTGACACTTGTTGGGCATGAAGCAGAAGGCAAAGTGCTGTAAAGCACCAAAGCATGACTTTATTAGACCACAGTATACACCTGTAGTGCCTTGTTGTAATTATAAATGGTGAATTTCTAGAGAAAAAATGCAAGATTGGGGGCGGAGTAAATACATATAATGTATTAAAAGAAATTACTTTTTAAATGAGGAATTAGGCTGATTTTAAGGAAAACATTCTCAAATATTAACAGAAGAACAGCCATACTGGGTCAGATCAAAAGTCTATCTAGCTCAGTATTGTGTCTTCCAATAGTGGCCAATGCCATGTGTTTTAGAGGGGATGAACAGAACAGGTAATCATCAAGTGATCCATCCCCTGTCATCCATTCCCAGCTTTTGGCAAACAGAGGCTCGGGACACTTCAGAGCATGATTTTGCAACTTTAGGAGTTTAAAACATAAACCACTGGTATTCTAAAGAGTTATAGTTATAAAATGAACAAATTATTTGTTCTGTACATTGTACTTGAAACTGCTAATTTTAAAAAGCCTGGTAACATTTTAATAAGGCCTTGATTCTTCTAACTTTATTCAGGTAGAGTTAGGACCATCCTCTGCAAGAAGTCCCACTGGAACTACTCGTGAGTAAGGGGACTAATCAGTATGAGTAAGGGAGGCAGAATTGAACCTTATTTAATTAAATTATTATTAAATAGCAAGGGCCAGATTCTGATAGCCTTACTCATGTTGAATAATACCTTACTCAATTAATAGTCCGATTGAAGTCAATGAACTCATAGAATAAAATCACAGACTCATAGAAATGTAGGGCTGGAAGGGCCCTCAAAAGGTCATCTAGTTCCTCCTGCCACACGGAGACATGAATAAATATTTCCACGCCTGCCCTAATGATGTTTGTCTAACCTGTTCTGAAAAACCTCCACTACATGGAAAAAATAGCATCAGATTCTGACCCTGAACCGAAATGTTGTTTATATAATTAATTTTCAAAGTTGATATGAAGATTGCCACGAAAGGCCAAAACATTTGCCCCATGTAGGTTAAAGGTCATTTGACTGAACTATTGAGTAATTTTAAATCTCAGTTTCAGTTTAGAACAAACAATTGCTGGTATTCTCTTGGCATTTTCAAAGTGATTGAGGTTGAGAGCCTGATCAGAAAAGTCTCCTTTTAAGAAAATGTAAATAATTTCTCTCTGATTAGATTTTAGTTTTTAAGACTTTTATACCAGACCTAAATTTTAAAAAGTTTTTTTTTCTTTTGAAAGAGTAGACTTTCCTGAGCACGTTCACTTTTCTCTCAGTTTTGATGAGTTTCCATCAGTCATGGACACTATATATTTCATTTGAGCACCACTGGAAAAGGGGCATTAATATTACATGTGTTGAGTCCTGGACAATAAAGAAGGTCCAAGCTAAGCAGTTTAAATAATCACAAATCACTTAAGTGGTTCATAGAGTCTTGTATGAATGTCTTGCATGGGGATGATTTTCATTTGTGCCCTTAAAAGCTGGTGTGAACTTTCAAATGTAGGATTTGGATGTTCTCTTCAGGGCAACCACATTTGAAAATTGGGATTTGGGACCATGACTAGAGCATGATCTTGAGTGATTCAGTTTTTGAATGTTCACCTAGAGACACCTTGAAGTGGCCTGATTTTCCTAAGATAGATGTGCAGCAATTGCCATGAGACCGTCTAGAATATCTGCATGTAGACATGACTATAAAGTATGTAAAAATGTTTTTGTTTCTTTGGATGATTGTTTTATTTTATTTAAACTATCATTCTGAATTGATTGAGGAGGGGAGGAATCCAGAATTATTTCAAATCAAGATCACAAACTTCCCAATTTTCAAATGTGGTTCCTAAAAGTAGACATCCAAATCTTTTCATTGGCTTCACTGGGATTTGGATCGGACCTTAAATGAAGATTTTTATATTATCAATATTATATCTTTTACAGATGGGAAACATCATTCATATGGATGAGTGTCATCTATTCCTTGTTCTATGGATTCACAGAACATGGAAAACAAACCAATGTGGTGATCCTGAATGAGCTGGATTATGCAAACCATGTTTATAGCTTCTATTGGTAGTTAATGTTGTAACAACTATCCCATTTTAAGTAGTATTGAATCTCTTCTAACTTTGCCACATAAAACAAACAAAGTTTCTTTTGACCTAAAAATTCTCAGTTTAGTCTCAGGTCAAAGAAGATAATTTATTGGCAAGTCTTAAACAGATTAAACAAGCTGTTTTTTGAATTTCAAGATAGCAAAAATCTAACATGTTTTTGAGTTTTAGAGAAAAGTTCAAAATTGCTATATGAATTCACTCATTCTGTGCCATTCCATCGAGACAGTGAACTTGCATTAAATAGCTTTGCAAAGAGCTGGATATGTGCTGAAGTAACTAAGTCAGGCAGTCTGAGGAGAACTGGTTATTTGTTAGATTGCTGACACCTGCTTATGTCACAGAAAGACTGCAGAGAACCAGTTCTAAATCAGCAGATCTTTGGAGAAATGGAGCAGCATCTGAGAAACTGAGGAACAGTACTTGGTAGAGGTGATTGAATAATGAAAAGCATTAGCAAACATTTATTCATGTTAAAAACAATGGTTTACTTCAGCTGTAATCACAATCGTTTTTATTCATTGTCCTTCAGCATGCAAACAAGTGACTTTTTTTTAATTCGTGGAAAGAGAGAGAGTCCTGTCTGTGTATTTACACTAAAAGTTTCATGAATACTCATACAAATATGTTTTCTCATGAATGTTTAGCCCATAAGTGACTTCTTCAGTTCTTCCTCTGGTTTATAAAATCCATTCGATCATAGAGTAGAAACAATACCATGTGACTCAGGTAACCAACCACACTGTGCTAATAGGTTAATACAGATGTGAATAATTGAAGTATACTTCCAGTGAATACATAAAGTTAATGAGTGATTCATAGGATGAAAATGGTTCACATAAACATTAGTCAAATATTAGTAAACACTGAGCAAACTTACAAGAACTAGTCCTATCCAAAAGCTGCAAGAAAGGAGAGGTGAGAAAATGATGAAAAATAAAGTTAACCAAACTTCTGTGAACTGCATAAATATTTGGCTCAGTTTTGGAAAGTACTTTTGCCAGATTCTGTTCTGTTACACCAGTGCAAATCTAGATTAACTGATGTCAGTGGAGTTACTCCAGGCCGACACCAGTCTAACTGAGGCCCTGACTACAATGGGATTTTAGGCACTGGTGTAGCTGTGTCAATGCAAAACCCTGGTGTAGACATGATTTATATTGGTGCACTGCAGTTTGCACCGGTATTGTTTACCCCATAAGGATACAGCCCGCTACTAATCTAAATGATTTACAATGATACAGGGCAATTTGTGCTAGTGCTACTTATTCCACACTCATGCAACTTGATGTAGACACAGTTTACACTAAGGTAGTTCACCCTACACAGGTGCAACCCCTGGTGTAGACACAACTTAAACTGGTGCAATGCAGTTTGTACCAATGTATAGTGTCATAGATTCCAAAGCAGAAGGTACTATTTGTGATTATCTAGACTGACTTCCTAATTTTTGTGTCATGAACTTTATCAGTGATAAATTTATGTTTTCTTCCAGTCACTAATAAAAATTTAAGTAGCGTAGGGTCAAAAACGTATCCCTGAGGGACCCGACTAGAAACTTACCTGTTCAATTATGATTCCCTATTTACAGTTACATTCTGAGACCTATCACTCAGTTAGCTTTTAATCCATTTAATGTGTGCCATGTTAATTTTTTATCTTTCTAGTTTTTTAATCAAAATGTCGTGATACCAAGTGAAATGCCTTACAAAACACGTATCAACAAACTTGTAATCACATCCAAAAATGATATCGTTAGTTTTACAGAATCTATTTTCCGTATATTGATTAGCATTAATTATAGTGCCTTCCTTAAATTCTTTATTAGAATCCCATATCAGCTGCTTCATTATCTTGCCAGGGATCAATATCAGGCTGACAGGCCTATAATTAGTTGAGGTATCCCACATATCCTTTTTAAATATTGGCAAAACATCCATTTCCTTGGTGTTCCAAGGCTTATTGAAAAGCAACATTAATGGTCTAGTGAATTCCTCTGCCAGCTCTTTTAAAACTCTTGGATGGAAGTTATTTGGACCTGCTGATTTTAAAATGTCTAAATTTAGTAACTGCTGCTTAACACCATTTTGGAATAGTAGTGGAAAGGAAAGAGTGTTATCATGTGATATGTCCACATCATCATTCCCCCCTCCACTCCAATATAAAACAGAAATATTTACAGAATACTTCTTCCTTTTTTGCATTATTATAGATAATTCTACCATTTCCATCTAGTAATGCACAAAAACCATTATTAGGATTCTTTTTGTTCCTAATATATTAACTCCCTCTCCGTTCTTATTGTCCTTAACTCTGTTGCCCATGGATGTCTCTTTGTCTCCTTTTGCTTCCTTTATCAGTTTTCTAGAATTCCTAGCTTCTGATTTATATTCATTATTATGAATGTCCCCTGTCTTTCCTTTGTTATATATTACTGTTTAATTTTTTTTATAGCTGCCTTCACTTTCCCTCTAAACCAAATCATTTTTTAACCAATGTGGCCTTCTTTCTTGATTGTGGCTTTGGGGGCATCTAGCAAAGTGTTCATAAATTCCCAATTATAATTCACATTTTTCTGATTAAATTCTTCCTCCCAGCTGATTTGGCTTATAACTGTTTTCAGCTTTGTGAAATTGGCTCTTTTAAAGCACTAAGTGTATATGTTACTGGACTGCTCTTTATTCTCTTTGTGCATTATAAATGTGATCAAATCATGATCACTTGTTTGTAAGTTACTATTAATTTTTAGTTACGTGATTGATCCCTATCTACTATCAAGATGAGGTCTAATATAGAATTCTCCCATGTTGGACACAGCACTTTTTGAGGTAGGAAATTGTCATCTATAATATTTAGAAATTCCAAGGATGTTTCTAAGACGCAGCATGAGACTTCCAGCATATGTCACTCAAATTGAAGTCCCGCGTGATCACACAGGGTGTTTTTCCCTGCTGCTTATTTTGATTCAAATCTTGTTGCACTGATTTAAACCATGTATACGCTGGGGGGAAGGGGGAGTGGTGCACAAACACAGCTGCTTTGGTGGCTAAAATGCTAGTGTAGACAAGACCTGAGAGACAAGGAAAGGTGCCACAGCAGAAATCCTTAAAAGCATAGGACAGTGGTGTGAAAATGACTTAAAAGTAAAGGAAAAGGGGACTAGACTGAAGTGAATGAAACTATTATCTGAAATAGATTTGGGTGAAAATATTACATAAAGTAATTGTGGTTATACTTTGCTGCTGATGTACCTATGGTGAAATCCCTGCAACTGCATGCGTGCTTTTCAAAGACACCATAATAGAGGCCCAACTTAAATGTATACCCCAAATTAAAAAACACAGTAAAAGAACTAAAAAAGAGCCACCATGGCCTAATAATCATGTAAAAGAAGCAGTGAGAGATAAAAAGGCATCTTTTAAAAAGTGGAAGTCAAATCCTAGTGAGGTAAATAGAAAGGAGCATAAACACTGCCAAATTAAGTGTAAAAATGTAATAAGAAAAGCCAAAGAGGAGTTTGAAAAATGGCTAGCCAAAAACTCAAAATTTAATAACAAAATGTTTTTTAAGTACATCAGAAGCAGGAAGCCTGCTAAACAACCAGTGAGATACAAAAGGAGCACTTAAAGATGATAAAGTCACTGCAGAGAAACTAAATGGATTCTTTGCTTCAGTCTCCACGGCTGAGGATGTTAGGGAGATTCCCAAACCTGAGCTGGTTTTGTAGGTGACAAATCTGAGGAATTATAACAGATCGAAGTGTCACTAGAGGACATTTTGGAATTAATTGATAAACTTAACAGTAACAAGTCACTGGAACCAGGTGGCATTCACCCAAGAGTTCTGAAAGAACTCAAATGTGAAGTTGTGGAACTATTAACTATGGTTTGTAACCTGTCCTTTAAATCGACTTCTGTATCCAATGACTGGACTATAGCTAATGTAAAGCCAATATTTAAAAAGGGCTCTAGAGGTGATCCCAGCACTTACAGACCAGTAAGTCTAGGGCAAATTAGTTGAAACAACAGTAAAGAATAAAATTGTCGGACACATAGAAGAACATAACATGTTGGGCAAAAGTCAACATGGTTTCTGTAAAGGGAAATAGTGTCGTACTAATCTATTAGAGTTCTTTGAAGGGGTCAACAAACGTGGACAAGGGGGATCCAGTGGACATAGTGTACTTAGATTTCCAGAAAGCCTTTGACAAGGTCCCTCACCAAAAGCTCTTATGTAAAATAAGTTGTCATGGGATAAAAGGGAAGGTCCTTTCATGGATTGAGAACTGGTTAAAAGACAGAGAACAAAGGAAAGGAATAAATGGTACATTTTCAGAATGGAGAGGGGTAACCAGTGGTGTTCCCCAAGGGTCAGTCCTAGGACCAATCCTATTCAACTTATTAATAAATGATCTGGAGAAAGGGGTAAAAAGTGAGGTGGCAAAGTTTGCAGATGATACTAAACTGCTCAAGATAGTTAAGACCAAAGCAGACTGTGAAGAACTTCAAAAAGATCTCACAAAACTAAGTGATTGGGCAACAAAACGGCAAATGAAATTTAATGTGGATAAATGTAAAGTAATGCTCATTGGAACAATAACCCCAAATATATATACAATATGATGGGGGCTAATTTAGCTACAATGAATCAGGAAAAAGATCTTGGAGTCATCAAGGATAGTTCTCTGAAGACATCCATGCAGTGTGCAGCGGTGGTCAGAAAAACAAACAGGATGTTAGGAATCATTAAAAAGGGGATAGAGAATAAGACAGAGAGTATCTTATTGCCCTTATATAAGTCCATGATATGCCCACATCTTGAATACTGCATACAGATGTGGTCTCCTCATCTCAAAAAAGATATACTGGCATTAGAAAAGGTTCAGAGAAGGGCAACTAAAATGATTAGGTATTTGGAACAGGTCCCCTATGAGGAGAGATTAAAGAGGGTAGGACTTTTCAGCTTGGAAAAGAGGAGACTAAGGGGGGATATGATAGAGGTATATAAAATCATATGTGATGTGGAGAAAGTAAATAAGGAAAAGTTATTTACTTGTTCCCATAATACAAGAACTAGGGGCCACCAAATGAAATTAATGGGCAGCAGGTTTAAAAAAAAAAAGGAAGTTTTTCTTCTTCACACAGCGCACAGTTAGCTTGTGGAACTCCTCACCTGAGGAGGTTGTGAAGGCTGGGACTATAACAGCGTTTAAAAGAGAACTGGATAAATTCATGGAGGTTAAGTCCATTAATGGCTATTAGCCAGGATAGGGTAAGGAATGGTGTCCCTAGACCCTGTTTGTCAGAGAGGTGGAGATGGACGGCAGGAGAGAGATCACTTGATCATTACCTGTTAGGTTCACTCCCTCTGGGGCACCTGGCATTGGCCACTGTCGGTAGACGGGATACTGGGCTAGATGGAACTTTGATCTGACCCAGTACGGCCGTTCTTATGTTATGTGCAGCAGCTGAAGCCTCCAGGAGGCATTCTACCTTACTAAGCCAGAGTTCCTCATTGGGGTCTCCCAGGCAATTTGGATTGTATCTGTATGTAAGCGTACCGTGTTCTTCACCATGATATATGAGTCTTTCTCTCCACCCAGACAGCTATTTTAGACAGTGTGGTGAATGGCAGAGGCATGGTCCCACCCATGTTCTGGCAGCTAGCATCCGCTGGGGTGCTAGGAAGAGGCAATCATATTGTGCTAGGCGCATGCATAGGGATTCAAGGGGTAGGAGGAAGAAGCACATTGTTCCCCCTCCTCTATCGCATACCATCTCTGGGAGGGGTGGGGCCACAGTTTGGCCCTAATTGATCAGGATTAATGTTATAACTGATAGTACAAGAAAATAATGGATGTTCATATCAGCAAGAGAGACACCCTAAAGGTTTTTGCATTTAAACAAGATGTATGGAATTACAAAGTTGTGTCTGGAAATGATTTAAAAACCAGAAGGTTTACTGAGACTATATTCAAAAATACAAGATGAGACTCAGAAAAGAATTACCGAGCAGATTTAGAGATATATCATTTCTTTCTTCCACTTAATATTCAATGAGTCAGTCTTTTCTGTCTGGAACACATTGAATTTAAACAAGAATTTGGCCTTAATACAAAAATTAGTACCATAACCAACCACAAAATGAATGTTAACTGAACACTCCATCACAGAATGCATCTTCCGAAAGGGCTTATCTGCATATGTTTATCTCTAAAATAGATAGCCTTCTGAAAATTGTGCCAATCAAAAATTAGTACATCAAAACTTCAGTGACATGCAACCTCCGTGAAGTTTAGTCCTGGTGCTGCAACTGAAATGCCAGTAAAGAAACCAAAAAGCATTCAGCAAAATATTTTTGTTTTTTGAGGGTTTTTTGGATGAAATACAAAAACTGCATTAAATGTATTCAGTGGATAGGACAGTATTAAAATTCTGAGGAAAAAATAATGTTTTTCCATCGCAAAATGGGAATCTACTTAATTCATTTTTTACCTGCTGACTCTTTTGGGTTCACATGGGATCACACACATCTAAAAATACACCTACTAATCCATATATATTCCCATGGAAATAGTTCAGAGTGGCTGATGTTCCACACACTCACTCATATCCACTCACAGATATACATTCCTTGAATATTTACGGGCCCCATAAAAATGGCATATTGTAATGGTGGGAGAAAATACAATACATTAAATCTTGAGTTTCAGATTTTGGTTTTTTAAATTTCTTAATGAATGTTGCGCCCATTTAGGATACTGATTTGGTAACCCTGGAAACTGAAGTCCTCTATCCACAGAACAGCCATGCCATGGACAGTGAAAGTGTAAGCTTCCACACACCACCTTGCTAGAGTGCCTCAGCCCCAATGCGGAGGGAGCATCCATGGGGTAAGTGGCTAGTTCAGTTTCCATACTTCTTCAGTTCCTGGTCCTGCAGGTTGGTGCTACCAGTGATGATGTTGATTTGTCTAAAGGGAGATGTTGATATGTCCCCCTCAGAATTGGAGTGAAACTACCAACTTATTTCACATAGACCACATAACAGCCATGAAATAGTAACATGTTTCCAGTCCTTTTTGCCATCTAGACTCCAAATAAATTTTTACTGTATATGGAAATTAAATCCATAGTTAAATGCCCCTGTTATTTCATATGGGTCTCTTTAAGGTCTCTGCTTATGTCAGAAAACCTTTCTCTGTTTCCAGGGCTGAAGACATCAGCAGTTGGGATGGACATATCTGCCTATAATAAGAAAATTAAGCAACCTTCCTATGGAGGTGAAATGCAAAGGATTTATACACTATAAAAATAAAATGAAGTATTATACAGTCCCAAGTTTCTGATCCTACACTCTCTCCTATCCCCTACAATCAAGGGGAGTGTCATATGGCAAAGGACTGAAAGAACAGTAGCACAGATTGTTTTTTCCAAATCTCATCATCATGTATGATCAGACACTTGGAATGATCAATTTGTGGTCCTACAAGACATGAGATCAAATATCAGAGAGGTAACCGTGTTAGTCTGGATCTGTAAAAGCAGCAAAGAGTCCTGTGGCAACTTGTAGACTAACAGACGTATTGGAGCATGAGTTTTTGTGGGTAAATACCCACTTTGTCAGATGCGTGTCCGTCACATGCATCCGACAAAGTGGGTATTCATCCACCAAGACATGAGAGTAGCGTATAAAATAAAGAATGATATAGACAAGGTAGATTTTGAATTTCTGTTCTGTCATCACAACAGAAGAACAAGGGGACAGGCGATACAATTCAAAGATGAGAAATTCAAAACCGATAAAAGTAAATACTCTTTAATAGGATCAGAGGTAGCCATGTTAGTCTGTATCTGCAGAAACAACAAGGAGTCCAGTGGCACCTAAAAGACTAACAGATTTATTTGGGCATTAGCTTTCGTGGGTAAAAAAATACTACTTCAGATGCATGGAGTGAAAATTACAGATGCAGGCATTATATAATTAATTTTCACTCCATGCATCTGAAGAAGTGGTTTTTTTTACCCACAAAATGCTCAAATAAATCTGTTAGTCTTTAAGGTGCCACTGGACTCCTTGTTGTTTCTACTCTTTCATACAACTACTCATTGCCATAGGAAGTCCTAGGGGCCAATAATTTAGCAAGATTGAAAAAAAGATTGGATATTTATATAGATAGCAAGAATATACAAAGTGGTCATAATTAATTATAAAAATTTAGCTTAAGGGGATATTAAACCTCATCTGTCAGGGCTTAAGCCAATCTCTGTCTCTGAAAGATAAGAATGAGTGCTAACATAATTACCCCCCATCTGCCTACTGCAGGATTCTCACACCTTTCTGAAGCATCTGGTTATTATGACCATTGCTGGGGACAGGATACTGGACTAGATGGAGCTCGGTCTGATCCAGTTGGATAATTCCTATATTCCTAAGACATTTGCATGTTTTATTTTTTATACACACTTTAACCTATGGGTCTAGTGGCAATTAGTAAATTTTCAAATGAACAGAAAACTGGCTCAATTATAGAAAATAGCACAATATGATATTATGAAGTGCCAATTTTGTGTAATTAGAGAAAAATCAGTAATTATCTGTGGATCTATTCATTAATATTTGAATGTAGGTAAATAGAAATGTCATTTATTCATTAAAATTCAAAAAAACAAAAGAATAGCTGATGATTATTATGCATTTGATTCTAGCTCCATGTATCTTGTAACGAGGTGGTTAAGATAATGGCACTAGTAGCGCTCAGCTGAATATAGGTTGCTTTCTTTGATGTGTGGGATAATATTCTGCTGCTGTATAATAATAATGCCAACAACCATAGTAAGAAAAAAAAATGACAGCATGAGAATTAATTGCTTAATAGCTGTAACTATTAGTATAAGGCAAAAGTGATCCCACTAAGTTATATAAAGGTCACAGGCCTCTTGGTTTATTTACTACCATGAAAAGGGCCATTTATCACCACTTAATTATCACCACCATACAACGTAATTTTTGTTATGTGATACGTATGTGAGTAAAAAACCATCAAGCTCTGAGTTGATCAAAGTGCCACTGAGAAAACGTGTACATGCCTTATAAATCTCATTACAAATAACTGCTATGAATTGTGATCCTGAAACAGAAAGTTTCTGAGTATTTGAACCCAACTATTGGATTTTTATTGTCTTTAGTAATTTTAAAGGTAAAGCTGACTCATGGTCCTGAATGCAGATCTATAATTACATAGACTCAGATTCAGACTCAGACTCTAGGACTGGAAGGGACCACGAGAGGTCATCGAGTCCAGTCCCCTGCCCTCATGGCAGGACCAAATACTGTCTAGACCATCCCTAATAGACATTTATCTAACCTACTCTTAAATATCTCCAGAGATGGAAATTCCACAACTTCCCTAGGCAATCTATTCCAGTGTTTAGCTACCCTGACAGTTAGGAACTATTTCCTAACGTCCAACCTAAATCTCCCTTGCTGCAGTTTAAGCCCATTGCTTCTTGTTCTATCTTTGGAGGCTAAGGTGAACAAGTTTTCTCCCTCCTCCTGATGACACCCTTTTAGATACCTGAAAACTGCTATCATGTCCCCTCTCAGTCTTCTCTTTTCCAAACTAAACAAACCCAATTCCTTCAGCCTTCCTTCATAGGTCATGTTCTCAAGACCTTTAATCATTCTCGTTGCTCTTCTCTGGACCCTCTCCAATTTCTCCACATCTTTCTTGAAATGTGGTGCCCAGAACTGGACACAATACTCCAGTTGAGGCCTAACCAGTGCAGAGTAAAGCAGAAGAATGACTTCTCGTGTCTTGTTTACAACACACCTGTTAATGCATCCCAGAATCACGTTTGCTTTTTTTGCAACAGTATCACACTGTTGACTCATATTAAGCTTGTGGTCCACTATGATCCCTAGATCTCTTTCTGCCATACTCCTTCCTAGACAGTCTCTTCCCATTCTGTATGTGTGAAACTGATTGTTCCTTCCTAAGTGGAGCACTTTGCATTTATCTTTATGATGAAGGCTATCAAGGCACCCACAGCTCACACCTAGCACAAGATCCTGCTGGTGACAGGGCTCAAGACATTTGACTACAGATCCAATAGACAGTAGTTTCAAGACAGAACAAACCTACTGCAACTGATTTGAGAGCGTTTTATTGTTTTGATCTTGGAAAATCATGAATACAACCATTCACGATTGTACCTTTGCTTCAGACAGACCATTCCATGTCCACTACAAGGTGTACTGAACACTGTGGCCACCATCCAGCAAATCACGGAAACACACACTTAACTTTACGCATGTGAGTACTGGTAATCCTATTAACTTCAATAGAATTTCACCCATGCTTAAGCTGAATAGGGTCCAGAACACTCAGCAATTTACCTGATTAGACAGTAAATCCTGGACAGGGGCAGAGTTTAATGAACCTTTTCCCACTAAATTCTTATGATTTCTTGTAAGATTTCAATTAGTCATTTTCCTTTTGGGAGTTTGTTTACATCCTAAACTTTTATCAGACTAGATGCTTGTTTTTAGCCCTTATAGAAAATTATTTCATCTTCTAGTAACTATTTTGTTGCATACTCACTGCAGATGGAGTTTTTGCAGGTAACTGGAGTAAATTTGCAGTATGTTTAAGGATCTTTATTATGGAAATGCTGTTCACAACTGTGTAGTTAAAATTGGATCTCATTTTTGCATGTAAAACAAGAATCCAACCTCTTTATATGTATGAAGGCTATCCTCCCCAAAATAATAGCAATTACTATTTGTGCGTAGAATGAATGTTCTGAGAATTTACAAGTCAATCCAATAATAAGTGTACAAGTTAAAATTAATTAAACCCTGGATCTTTTAAGAAACTGGGCATCTGTGTCAGTCTTTAGTTTGTCCTGAATTATCTTAATGGAATAGTGAAGATGCTTTATACTTTCGATATAATTCAAATTAATTGAAATCTTCTGCACAGGCTTTATGTGAGGAAATTAGGATGTAATTAAGATAGTTATTAATGATTTGAATCAAATTGTTCTGATTATGTAGGCTACTGACAGGTTTAGGTAACTCTTAAGTGAGTCCATTGTGATATCAGAAGTAACTCAATGAATATCACTCATCCTCTACAGCTAATTTCAGTGCAACAGTTTTATTGGTTGTAATGACTCAGTGGTCTGAGGGAGATGGACACAGGTTAAGAGTTTTCACTGGTACACTAACTAGTGCAACTGTCATTGCTCTTTAACGATTGTGTGGCTGTGTACAAGGTGGGCATCAGGACTTGAAATGTTCCTTATGGCACTGCTACCACCTCAGCAACATTGCCAGAGAAACTGAGGCAGGAGCCTATATGCATTGGGATACAGGGATTAAGATCTCCCTAGCCCCCCTTCACATAGTGCTGGTCTCATTAACACAGCCCTCTAAAACAAATAAGTCAATTGCAAATAAAGGGCCAGATTCACTGGTACACTTCAGCTGCTTTGTGCTGTTGTGGTAGTTCAAAGCAGCTGTAAACTGTTTAACTGGCTGCTTTCATTACTTGGGTGCATCTGTGAATCTGCCCTTAAAAGTTAAATTTTAAAAAATGAATATTGTTAGTACATATCTTCAGATCGCTAGAAATATCATATCACCATGTTTTCTTTGGGGTTTGTGTTTGTGCATAAAGAAGTTAAATATTTTTTAAAATTACAGAAATTCCTAGACAAGTAATTACATTAATATAGAGTTAAGGTTGAGGCTTAGGGTTAATTTAAGGGCAAAAAACTAGACTATTGTAATTAGCCCCATACCAATTATTATTACTTTAGGAAATTGAAGATTAAAAGAAATCTAAATATATTAAGGTAACAAATGCCTTGTTAAGGTACAAAACAACTTTTCCCCATGAGAGTGAAAAATAGGCAAAAATCTAATGTGTCATTTCGAAACAGTTAATCTAATCAGGGACCAGGGCCGTAGCAACAAAGAACGTGGCCCCCTCCGAACATATGTCTGGGGCCCCTTACAATGCAGAAACTGGAATGCGTTATTTATTTTATACAATATACAGGGTTCATATTATGTATACATAGGCCTACAGTGTACATGTATTCCGTATTTACGCAAAGTGCTTCTTTCGAGCCTTGTTCTCTGCAAATTGGTTAATCAATGCGTCATAGTCCAGATATCTGGCAATCTTGTTTTCGACTGAGATAACTGCGAGCGCAGAAAGCCTGTCATCTGTCATGGTTGAGCGCAGGATATTCTTGATCAGTTTCATTCTGCTGAAGCTTCTTTCAGCACCAGCGACAGTAACTGGTGTGGTCAGAAGAATTCTGATGCAAATGCAAAGATTCGGATATATCTCCTGAAGGCTGTTCTTGTATATGTACATTAAAAAATTGTTTGCCGTGACAAGTCCTCTCTCTTTCTCAATGACATAAATAAAACGATTCAATTCCATTATGAGTTTGTTGGCATCAATGTCTCCCATGTGATTCTCCAGTTCATTTTCTCTGTGACACTGCTGCAGGTTGTTAGCGTTGTACAGAAATCCAAACAACTTATACCACTCCACGAGTTGGTCAAATCGCGACGAAACAGAAGATATGGCCTGATCAGTGAGAACAAGAAAGAACTGCGATTTGAATCTTTCTTCGGCAGAAAGACGACTCGAATCATCAGCACATTCTTAATCAAACATTCTCTTCTTACGTCGCACCCTGGTTTCTGGAAACACCTGCTCAATACCCATATGCTCTGCTATTTCACGTGCATTTGTGACCACAGAGTTATATCCTGTATTTCGATAATCTTCCAAAAACTTCATTGTAGCACCGATTTCTGCCTGCAGTAGTCAATTGACACATCTGGTGACTGAATTAATTTGCTGGTTTTATTGATATGAAATAGTATATCGTACCACGTGTACACAGTCAGAACAAAAGGCCACATAGTAACATGGTCTAAAAACGCACCGGCTTCTGTTGCTGTATTGCCATCTTTCTTTTCGAGTGCATATTCTCTCAAAGATAACAAAGCATTGCACAATTCTTCAAGGTGATAACGCAATGGCTTCACAGCATCAATTCTCGACTCCCAACGAATGTCCGATACCCTTTAACAGATATTGGCATATGTTCTTGAAGTATATCCCAACGTGAAGGTGAAGAAGAAAAGATAACGTATATTCTGTTAATCAGACCGAAAAAGTCAACGGTATATTTCGATGACTTTGCCGCATCTGAGATCACAAGATTCCAAGTGTGAGCTCCACATGGTACATACAAGGCATGGTCATTTATTTCTAGCATGCGGGCTTGAACTCCTTTATTCTTTCCTCTCATATTTGTGCCGTTATCATAAGCTTGACCTCTCATGTCAGCAATGTCTATTCCTAAGTTGTTTGCCTTTTCAAGAAACGCTTCCAATAAGCCCTCGCCAGTTGTATCATGAACATTAAGAAAACCAACAAACGCTTCACGAATATTGACACCATCTTCACCGTTGCATTCAACAAAGCGTAACACCACAGACATCTGTTCTTCATGTGACACGTCGGGAGTACAGTCCAAAATAACTGAATAACATTTTGCTTTTTTAAGCTGCGCTGTGTTGGCCTCTTGAATGTTACTGGCAACAAGTTGAATCAGCTCGTTTTGGATCTGTGGACTGAGGTACTGAACATGTGTCTCTGCCTTCTTATCCTCTGTAAAAGTTCGCTGAGGACAGTATCGTACTTTGCAAGCAAATCAAACGGTCCCAAAAAGTTGCCATTCGAAGGATCGCTGAGCTTTTCATTACTTCCTCGAAAGGCCAAGTTTCTTTCGGACAAGAAAATAACGACATCAACCATGCGTTTGACAACATTTCTCCAGAAATCGCTTTCTTTCAGAAAAGCCTGCAATTCGAGTTGGTCAATAGATGTACAGTTTACTATGCCTGACCGAAGGTCAAACCATTTCACCATACAGTCTTGATGACCTTTGCCTGTTTCATGCTGCTGAAGTCTTTTTGACAGTGCTTTCCAAGCAGATGTTCCACAATGTAGCGGTATGTCGCCAGTGCCAAATAATTTACAACAAAAACAAAAAATGGCATCTTTCTGAACTGAGTACATTAACCATGAATGTCTTATTTTATCGCCATTTGCCATGGTTCAATAGCAATGAGTACTTGTGAACCTCCGTCTTTCCTCTTTAAATGGAAATTCGTAACTTTCATTCTGCTGCGGTGGGCCACGTGCAACAATGTCACACACTTGCCTGTCCGATATTATAGACGGCCAATCTCCTGGATCATCAGTCAGTGGTTCAGATTCAGATACTTCTTTCCCGGCAGCAGCTGGAATATCTGTCACAGTTTGTTTGGTAGAACAACTAGCTTCACCTTCGACCTCACTTGAAGCACTTCTGGATACTTCTGGATACGATTCGTCGCTGCTAGCACTGTCTGTTTCATGTGCCTGTACCTGTACTTTGGATTGCAGCGCAAAATACGTTGACAACTTTGGAATTTTCTCAAGTTCCTTCTCGGCATCTTTTGCTGCCTTTCGTTTACTAACTCCGCTCTTATACATGCTCTTAGACATCACAAAGCACGCTTCTGCGTTGGAAACGATAAAAAACTAAACAACTAAATTAATAACATTTATCCGCCGATCGCCATTATGAACACAAATACACATTCTTTGAATGGGTCCAACTAAAATTCGAAACTGACCGACAGACAACTGATGTAGCCAATAGCATTATGATGTGTCATAATGACTTCACGGTTTTGTCAGTAAAACCGACATGGATTGTGCAATAGCATCAATAAATGTCACTTACCTAGTTATACCTTACATTTTTTTTGCCACTTTTAGGGGCCCCCTTCCTTGCAGGGCCCCCTCCGGTCGGAGGGTACGGAGGGCGCTCACTACACCTCTGTTAGGGACCGCTAACATTAAAACACCTTAACAGTAATCATGTCATTATCACATGGAGTCACTAGTAAGGAACAAGTGTAGGTGTTCAGAGGGACAAATATGTAACTGGATAGATAGAACATACTGTGAAAGATACTGCTGGTATTTTGACATTTTAGCCTATCAATCTTGCCGTATTTTGGTTTTTATGCCAGCTAACAACAATCATACAAGGTATTGTGCAACTTAATACAAAGCAATCTTAGGGGATTCATTAAGCATTTATATATCACACCATCCTCTGAGTTTCAATTAGTGTTATGTGATTAAAATGCATTATCAAATATAGATAAATATATGGAGAAATAAACATATCGGCAATAGTTATGTTATGTTTGAAGAGAGACAGAAAATATCCATGGAAGTATTATATCCTTCTTGCTGCTGGCTGGCGCTGATGTGAGTTTTACAGAGTGATATTCCTATGCTAATTTCATTAAAAAAAATAACCTTTGTGCATAAATATATATTGTAGTAATAAAATAATACTTAGGATCCATTCTTTAAGAACTATCTTATTGTTTCCTGTA
This sequence comes from Gopherus flavomarginatus, assembly GCF_025201925.1. NCBI lineage: Eukaryota > Metazoa > Chordata > Testudines > Testudinidae > Gopherus > Gopherus flavomarginatus. The sequence goes on from NC_066618.1 coordinate 236,303,684, forward strand.
GGAACAAAAAATAAAAGCAGCCGATGTCTATAGTGCAACTATGAAGGGAAAAACACTCCACTCATACTTCGCTGTAATTGCTATTGAGCATCACAATGCACGTGCACTTGGGTCTTACTTGTATACTTCAAGAGTTCCATGCTAATTCTGCTTGAACCCATTTTTTGATATGGGTCAGCTCAGCAGTGCTAGCTACCTCTTGTTATGCAGTTGAAAAACTGTGGCCATTAAAAACAGGATACGGTGTGATTTTGTTTTGCAGTACTGTGTGGAAAATCAGTTGCTGTTCATAACAGCTCTGTGGTTGGTTGATTTATAGCAGGAGGGTGACTTCGAATTGACAAGCAGGCAGTTCATGAAAAAGAATATTGTATCTTTAAGGCTTTCTGACTGATTGTGTTTAACTGCGCTACTCAGCAAGCAGTAATTAGGCTGTAGCTTTGCTGAGAGACTTAAAGCAAGGACTGTGTTGCTCTGTGCACTTGATTTTGTTTTTTAAAAAGCACAACAATTTCTGGATTTGAACAAATGGGATTTTTACTGTTTTTTAGCCAGTATGGGAGCAAACAGAAAGCAGACCCCTAGAGGCTCCTAAAGTTATCTTCCCATGCAGATAGTCTCTAGGGAGTTATGGCTGCTTGCAAAGGGAGAAAATGAGAACTATTATAGAAACACATGACTCTATTTCTGAAGGTCAGAGTGGTACTGGAATAAAAGAGAGGCTGCTGATACAAAGTGACATGGCTGCCATGTCTTCTGGCCCAGTTCACAATTTTGATTAGAATGTAGCTCAAATACATTGTTAATGTGATTAATAAATAAAAGTGTATAATAATCATGATGGGGTGAACTGGTGCTTCCCCAGACTCCTGGAGGGGTGTGTGTGTGAGGGAAAATGGGAATCTTAGAAAGCAAACAGGCTATGCAGTTAGAATTGCAGCCTGAAGAAGTGTTTGATTTGGAAATATTGCCACGGTTTTATGAAGTGGACACTGCAGTGAACAATTGCAAACAATGTCACATTGCATGTGAGAACAACTCGTCAACCTTTTCCTTCAGAGCATGGCGACAGTGTAACATAATGTGGAGGGGAAATACCACAAACTTTATAATCCAGTCTCCATATAAACACCACAGGATGCTCATTACTAAATTAGTTTGGACAACATTGTTTTCCCCTTATACCTCGAGTTTTTGTTGTTGTTTTGATATTTTTGTGCTCTGAGATATCAAATGATACCAATTAGGCTTTTGTAACACTTGAGATTTTATTACATGGTTGCTCTCTGAAGTATAAATTAAAGATATATTCTCTTCTCCTCTACTGTGTTGTTTTTTATTTTTTTAAGTATGTTTTCTTGGTATTTTTAGTGCTATTGCAGATAAAGAAGAAATGATTCTGTTGATGGTGTTAGCCTATGCCGTGTTTAGCAACAGTTAATAGTTTATGGCAATGGGTCATATTTTAAGTCAGAAGAATAGAGGAATATTTTATTTATTTATTCCAGATTGCAAGATTGTTGTGCAAGGGCCAACAAAACTGTTGTGATGAATATGGCTCTAATTCTGAATAACATTCCTTCTGATAGTCCAAATAATAGTGTGGGTAACTCTGAGGTGAACTCATGTTTTCTTTTAGAAATTAGTCCCCTTTACCCAACTCTCTTGTTAGCCCAAGCTTTTAGTTTATTTCCTCATTTCTCCTTAACAAGAAAGTAAACGAGCGTGTACATTGGCAGGAGCAGTGAGTGCATCAAGCCATTGTCCTGAGGTATGTAGTTTTTAAAAAGGGTTGATCCAAGTAAATTATGAAAGCTTATAAAAAATCTCTCACTGAATGATAAGAGCAAAAATTACTTTCCAAATACAGCTGGGCTTGCAACAGCTAGATGGATTCAGTGCCATTGCCTAAGATTCACCTATCTATATTTCCTGTTGTTTTCAAGGTTGATTCATTTTCTGTAGTTGATAAACGCTCTTTGGAATCAGGATATACAGAAGATCACAGATTAAATTGCAAAAGTATTTTTTCCAAGTGACAATGAATCTAATTCACTGTCAGCTAATGCCAGGTGTTTTCCTCTCTAGCTCTTCAAAACAGTGGCTGTATAGGACTATTCACAGAGGCTTAGTGCAGGAAGGAAAATGATTACATGAAGTTGAATAATATGAATAATTCATGATGTCACGTTTTGTAATCCTGGTGTTAAGCATAAAACCAGTGGTTTGTTTTTCAAACAAATGTTTTTGTATCATTTCAGAGAGTGCAAAACAATAACTGCATACATAATATGAAAAGCATACTGGCAAATAGGACACCTTATAGTGCTTTCAGTGTCACCTGGGGTATCACAATAAGCATGGTTTGAGGCAATGTCTGTGGGTGCCCATCGTACTTTGGAATCTTCTGGGGTCAATGGAATGGCTGCCTTTCCATTTATTTTTAAAATAACGTCCCAGATCTTCACCTCTAATTTGAAAATAAATATTTATATCATGATAAAAAAACATACTTCCCCATCCCATCATCCCTGTTTATTTGCAAAGTTATTCTGCTGAGAATAAACACAGTGATTAAACCCTATTTTCCCATTACATTATCTGTCTCTCTCTCTCTCTTTCTTGTGCGTGTGTGTATATATATAGTATGTAATGAGAACTGTTATTCTCAGTTTTATATATACATATATTAGGACTATCAAGTGGTTAAAAAATTAATCACAATTAAAAAAATTAATTGTGCAATTAATTGCACTGTTAGACAATAATAGAATGCCATTTCTTTAAATATTTTTGGATGTTTTATTCATTTTCAAATATATTCATTTCAATTACAGCACAGAATACAAAGTGTACAGTGCTCACTTTGTATTTATTTTTATTACGAATATTTGCACCGTAAAAAACAAAAGAAATAGTATTTTTCAATTCACCTAATACAAATACTATAGTGCAATCTCTTTATCATGAAAGTTGATAAAGTAGAATTATGTACAAAAAACCCCTGCATTAAAAACAAAACCATGTAAAATTTTAGAGCCTACAAGTCCAATCAGTCCTACTTCTTGTTCAGCCAATTGCTGAGACAAACCAGGTTGTTTACACTCTCAGAACATAATGCTTTCTGCTTCTTGTTTAAAATGTCACCTGAAAGTGAGAAAAGGCATTTGCATGTCACTGTTGTAGCTGGTGTCATAAGATATTTACATGCCAGATCCACTAAAGATTCAAATGTCCCTTCATGCTTTAACCACCATTCCAGTGGACATGTGTCCATGCTGATGACAGGTTCTGTTCAATAACGATCCAAAGCAGTGTGAATTGCCGCATGTTCATTTTCATCATCTGAGTTAGATGCCACCACCAGAAGGTTGATTTTCTTTTTTGGTGGTTTGGGTTCTGTAGTTTCTGCACTGAAGTGTTGCTCTTTTACGACTTCTGAAACCATGCTCCACATCTCATCCCTCTCAGATTTTGGAAGGCACTTCAGATTCTTAAATCTTGAGTTGAGTGCCATAGCTATTTTTAGAAATTTCACATTGGTACCTTTTGGCATTTTGTCAAATTTGCAGTGAAAGTGTTCTTAAAATGAACAACATGTGCTGGGTCATCATCTGAGACTGCTACAACATTAAATATATGGCAGAATGTGGGTAAAACAGACCAGAGACATACAATTCTCCCTCAAGGAGTTCAAATTTTATTAACGCATTTTTTTTTTAACAAGTGTCATCAGCATGGAAGCATGTTCTCTGGAACAATGGCCAAAGCATGAAGAGGTATATGAATCTTTAGCACATATAGCATGTAAATATCTTGCTATGCCAGCTACAACAGTGCCATGCAAATGCCTGTTCTCACTTTCAGGTGACATTGTAAACAAGAAGCAGCATTATCTTCTGCAAATGTAAACAAACTGGTTTATCTGAGAGATTGGCTGAGCAAGAAGTAGGACTGAGTGGATTTGTAGGCTCTAAAGTTTTACATTGTTTTGTTTTTGAGTGCACTTACAAAAAAACTACTTGTAAGTTGCATTTTCATGATAAAGAGATTGCACTACAGTACTTGTATGAGGTGAATTGAAAAATACTATTTCTTTTGAGTATCGTTTTTACAGTGCAAATATTTGTAATAAAAGTAATATAAAATGAGTACTGTACACTTTGTATTCTGTGTTGTAATTGAAATTGAAATGTTGGAAATGTAGAAAAACATTCAAATATATTTAATAAATTTCAATTGGTATTTTATTGTTTAACAGTGTGACTAATTTTTTTGTGTTAATCATGTGAGGTAACTGCAATTAATCAACAGCCCTAATATATATATGTGTAAACTAAGAACAACAGTGACAGTGCATTGCATGAATGTTGGCATAAGGTGTTATTTATTCTTACACAAAATGTATTGACATTTTAACAAACTTTACATTTTTTTCTTTTCTTCCCTGAAATATTTATCATCTAGAATACTGGACAGAAGAAATTTTCTATGAAATGCAATCCAGTGCTGTTTGAAGCTTGACACTATCATTTGATGGAACATCTTTCTTTCTGGAAATGACCCTACATGAGAGAGAGGTTGTTTTGTGTCCTTGGTGTTACAGTTTCCAGGTCAGAGCTACTGGAACAATGCTCTTGCATGGGGCTGATTATTATGCCATCATCCATGCTGAAATAATTGTGTACCTGGGCCATCTGCGTCTGCCTTTTCCAGCACCTTCCTATGGACAGCTCCAGGGCACTCGCTTGAGGTCAGAATGGACTCCTACTGGGTCATCCACATATTTGTCTTGTAGGAGAGAACAATCTGTCAATGAATTTCAAAGCTGTTTAACAAAACATCCACTGCTTCTAAATATTACAACACCAAATATCATCCATGTGTACACACCAAATAAATATATCTATGTAATGCAGTAAATATGTCAGTTAGTACTGTTATAATTGCTAGAATGGCATTTTAATCAGTTTAATTCATTAAAATAAAAAATGATTAATTATGGTGGTCAGTGATCTTCAAACTGGATTAAAATTCTGAAAGCTCCTGCGAGAAATATATGGGTGTTTGTTTCAGATTTAGGCACATTATAACCATTTTTGCCTAGTTTATATTTCTGAAAATCTAGCAGAATGAATTTGTCATTTTGTAGGATTCGGGGTTTTTAAAAATGGTTTTAGTGTATTACTATATAAAACAGGTCTTTTTTAAATTTAATCTTTTATTTAAAGAAATGTTTTCACCCAAGATACTAAAATAAGAACATTATAAATATATTCAGGGCAAAATGTAATAGATTTAGAGTTTAATTGTAATGTTCTGTTAAGAGTTTTTAATGGAAAACCTGATGACCCAATTATAGAATGAAAGTAGAAAATCAGAACCTAGTATCTGGATTTGAATATAAAAATGCTGAAATGCATAATATATAGGAGCTTGAGATCTGTTCTACTTCTTGTCAAGAAGGTACAAAATTATCAGGAATTAACAGAGAAAGCAGACCTCAGACCCTGTAAAAGACCCGATCATTCTGTGGAAGAATATAAATTATATTTAAAATCAGAATAATAGTACCACAGAATTTACTCCTAAACAGTCTCTCAGTGCAATGCCAAAGAAGTGATTTTCTTTTGCTCCTGTGTTGTCATTCCCTAGTTCTCTATAACATCATTGCTTATAGTGTCACAAGTGTTAGTTTCTGGCCAAGACGCTATTGACTATCGATCATGGAATCTGCTCATTTGGGGAAAGATTTTCAAAAGCATAAAAACAATTAGTCACTTGACTTCTTTGGAAAGCCAAAGGGAGTTGTTCATCTGCAAATTTGACACCGTCAGCTCAGGATTGAACAAAAACTGTGAATGGCTTGCCAATTACAGAACCAGTTTCTCCTCTCTTGGTTTTCACACCTCAACTGCTAGAACAGGGCCTCATCCTCCCTGATTGAACTGACCTCGTTATCTCTAGCTTGCTTGCTAGCACACATATATATACCTGCCCCTGGATATTTCCATTACATGCATCTGAGGAAGTGGGTATTCACCCACGAAAGCTCATGCTCCAAAACGTCTGTTAGTCTATAAGGTGCCACAGGATTCTTTGCTGCTTGTTCACTTAGCTGCTTTTTGTGTCTTTGAAAATCTCCCTCTTACAGCATAGATTCCTCTAATGCCTCCACTTCTCCCCACCTTTTCTCTTCCTAAGAGAACAGCTACAAAGTAAAGACTCTTTGCATAACGTACCAGTTCTGGTAGAGGATAGTGATCCACTACTGTTTAGTACTGAGATAAAATATTAGTCTTCCTTCAGTAAATGCTATTTTGGGTTCTTTTTAGTGGTGGCAAGGATGGGGTGAGTGTGGCTCTGGAGATGTCCTGATCTGGAGGAAAGAGGTTATCAAGCTAAGTTCTTAATAAATTTCCCTTCACTTGATGAAAACATGCAGATGTGCAGGTGCTATAGACAAGAAACATGTTAACAGCATGACATGTACTGGGTTTTTTTTATGAGTGGTCCTAAACTCCTAGGCTCAGAAAGGCATCTCCTTAGGCTCTTCAATGAAATAGGCTTAGTCTACCTGAGCTGGTCCCAACTGTGCATGGGAGGTTATGGTTCAGCCCTGTGTTGGCTCTGTGGCACAAGCCATTCTTTGGCAATCCTCCTTTGTTAGTAGGTCTGCTGTTGATCAAACACTGCACCTATAGAGGATTAGCTGTGGGGTGAAGGATGTTGCCAAGCACAAACAGGCTGTGACAGATCTTTTGGAACATGATGTGCAGATGTTGTTTTAGCCTCCTTTCAAGACTTAAATCCACTTGGGCTTGGCTACCCCATCGCCACTCCAAGTGGCACTCATTTATATCCAGCCTCACAGCTTGGTTTGTTCTTGTAGTTTTTCACAGAGAAATGACAGGAGATGGGACTGGAAAGCACCACTCAGACTGGATTGTGAACCATAGCATCATGCCCATTCAATAGAAAGTCAGAGGATGAAGTATGACGACATTCCTTACAATTGCCCTGGATTCCTTTGTCCAGATCTCTCAGACATGGTATCTAATGTTTTCAACCTGGAAACACGGTAACAGATTAAAAACTGGTTACAGGCTTTGCTGATGGATTATGCCAGCTAAATTCAGGGTTATTGGTTGATCCTGTGTAGCAGGCTTGAGTTCAGCTACTGTGCTGAAGAGGGTTGGATTTGCAGGGATTCCTATGGCTTATGCTGCTAAACCTAACTCTATTGATCCTCCAAGGATCTGAGTTCCTTCTGCGATATGATGAGTACCCTCACCTATTGAGCTAATTGGAAAATTGAAGGCTCTTATTGCTCTTTGGTAGGTACTCAGCTCCTTCTACAATCCGGTTCTTGGGGAAGACTGCTGGTAGAACAAAGGTGGAACCTTACCTCCATTTTCTATTGCCAGTTCCATCAAAGGTGGATCAGAACAGATAAGATTCCTGACTCCCAAAGAAGATAACATGACAACTGAATTGCTGCCCCTGAGGTAGGTAAAAGTCTGAAGCAATTCTTGATGCATCTTTAAGGGAATGAAAAGACTTCATCAGAACTAAAAATACCCACAGAATTGGGAACTTCAGTTGTCTGATCTTAATCCCAAGTAAAGGTGTAGCTGGAGTTTTCCAAAAAAAGCAAAATAAATCCCAAATAAAATATTCAAATCTAAAAGGTTCGGCCAGACCCTAAGACCCATTTGAATAAAGCCTCAGTGTAGGCTGGAAGGAACTCTATTTCCAAAGCTGCAAGTGACATAGGCAGCCCAGTGTGACCCTCAATCACAGCGGGATTTACAATTACAGTCTAAAATAAGATTTATGGGTTACTGATCCAGGCATGTATTGAGTTTCCTACTAAGGAGCTTTGCTAGTATGTTCAAGAAAAAGATACTTTGAAATCTAAAATAATTATAGAACAGTATTTAGTTCTCGCTCTCTCTCTCCACCGGTTTTACACACACACACACACACACACACACACACACACACACACACACCTGCAACCAATTAAAGCCGATGAGCTAGTTATAACCCCCACCAGCTCAAAAAATTATTTCAGTAAGTTGAGCAATGCAGAAATATCAGTGGCAAAATAAGGATAGTTAAGTGGAAAACATAGTCAATAATTAATCAGCTGAGTAAGATCATACATTTTTAATACATATTTAGAAGAATCTGTGCATAATGCTTCATTTATGAATACCAAAGAATTTGCAAAGATATGAAATGCAGAGCATATTGTATGCTAACTTCAAATAGTTCAATATGTGAAATCAACGAACGATCATTTTGTTGTTTTATTTCCAGTCCTGCAAGGTATTGTGTATCTTCCCCAAAAGGTGTGGCACCCACTCAGCTACCATTGACTTGGGTATGAGGGCACATAGGAGAAGAGCTTGGCATCTTTCAGCATCGGAAGCTTACTCACTACATCCAGACAAATGATGGGTATATGAAAAGTTTCTGTTTGCTTTGAACATAATGCAGAAAGGTGGCTCTTTATTTATTGCTCCCTTAACCGACTATAGAAATGATGAGTGCAGGGCTGACCAACAGCTATGCACAAATAAAACAAGCTTGAAAACTTTCTAGTTTGGCAACAACTCGAAATTTTTGCAAAAGGCAGATATTCTCAAAAAAATTAGTTTAGTATCTGTAGAAAAACAATTTTGACAGAAAATTTTGAAGTGCTTTAAGTACCTTGTGGAATCAAGGCCACAATTTTGTAAAAGAAGAAGAATGTAGTGATAGCAAATCATCACAGAGTAATGCTATAGTGACAAATGTAAACATCATGCAGATGGATTTTAAAGGAAATTGTTGGGCTCTGTGCATGGTTCTGCCACGGACTTACATACCCATGAGCAAGTCACTTAATCTCCCTGTGCCTTAGTTTCTCCATCTGTATAAAATGGGGATAATATCAACTCTGTAGGAGAGTTGTGAGACTTAGCTAACTGCTTATAAAGCGATTAGATCCTCCAGTGGAAAGTGGTATTGAAGTGCCTAACGTTACTATTGTTTTCAAAGCTGAAGATTGTCCACAACATTTGCTCCGAGATCATGACTCAAAGTAGTACTCCTACTTACTGAGTACTCCAGTACCAGTACATTTTGGGAACACAGCCCAAGGAACTGTTAGAAGCATAAGATTCTGGATACTAGAGAGTGATTTGTTCCCCCTGTTCCTGGGATAGTACACATTGAATTTTGTCAAGCTGATGTGCTTGGTGCTTGCACAGAGAAGGAGAGTATGAATAGGTGTGAACTGCCCCTTCTCCTTGAAACTACCTGTTGGTCATTCCTTGGAGCAGCCTTAATGATGACTCAAAGAAAGACCATATGTCCAGACTTCAGGCTGTGGTAACAGTCACAGTAAAAGAGAGAAGACTCAAGTGGGGGGAAGGCTACATGGACAAATACAAAAGAGATGATCCCAAATAAGGAGGGGCGGTAATAATCCATGGTGGAATGGAATATCTAGAGGGTTTGCCAAAACAAGATTGAACTTTCCAGTGAAAATTACCTTGGATGTTTTTTGCTTAAACCATTACATTGCCACTCTCTGTGCTGCTATAATTAATAGTTTTACAGTATTTCCATTATAAACAGAGAAAATGAGCACCGAGAAAATAGCAAATAGAAAGTGGCTGAAATCAGTGAAGTTTCCAGGACTGGTAATAGAATGCAGAGGTTTTTCTTTTATAACAGTAAGAAACCCCAAACCATCCAAAATAGTGAATATTGTAAGCAAAACCTTACAGGATCATTTATTTAGAGCAAACAGTATATTTTAAAAACACTGAGTGGAACAGAATTCTGAGGATGCACCATGATACCAGAGGGATGGGCATCTTTATAATAACCTAAACAGCTAGCAAAGGAATCAGGAGGGCAATGAACAGCATGGTTGATTAGTCAGAGATTGAACACTGGAAGAATGCCTGGAAGAAAGATATGAGAGAGAGAGAGAGAGAGAGAGAGTGCGCACAACTTGGAGTGAGATAAATAGAAAGAGTAGAAACAAAGGCAGAAAAAGATCTGTGCTTGTAGGAGAAAGAATGAGGTCCACAACAGAAAATAAGGGGCTTAGAGAGGAGCAGTTAGCCTTGGTGCATGAAAGAGCATCAGGAGTTGAGTGAAAGAGATGCCCAAATAAGAGGGTGTACATGAGGTAAAGAGAGAAAAGCTGGATAATAGCTATACATGGGGGTCAGGGGTCTAGATGGAAATGGTCCAAAGAAAGGAGAGACCGTGATGTTTGGAGAGGAAGATGGGCATGATGACTGAAGAGATGACAACTGTTTCTGCCAATGAGGTAGTTTGTTTGTCTGTTTGTTTGTTTACTCATTTGATAGTAAAATTGTAACAAGGTTTCCCCTCTGTCCCTTAAAAAAGAGAATTTCAATGGGATTAAAGACACATTCCTATTTGCCTTCTATCATAACCTTAGTCCCAGATTTGGACCTTAGCGTCCAAAATATGAGGGTTAGCATGAAAACCTCCAAGCTTAGTTACCAGCTTGGACCTGGTACTTGCTGCCACCACCCAAAAAATTAGAGTGTTTTGGGGCACTCTGGTCCCTCTGAAAAAACCTTCCCTGGGGACCCCAAGACCCAAATCCCTTGAGTCTCACAACAAAGGGAAATAATCCTTTTTCCCTTCCCCCCTCCAGGTGCTCCTGGAGAGATACACAGACACAAGCTCTGTGAAACTACACAGAGTGACTCCCCCTCTCTGTTTCCAGTCCTGGAAACAAAAAAAGTACTTTCCTATTCCCCCAGAGGGAATGCAAAATCAGGCTAGCAAATCCAACACACAGATCTCCCCGCTTCTTCCTCCCACCAATTCCCTGGTGAGTACAGACTCAATTTCCCTGAAGTAAAGAAAAACTTCAACAGGTCTTAAAAGAAAGCTTTATATAAAAAGAAAGAAAAATACATACAAATGTTCTCTCTGTATTAAGATGATACAATACAGGGTCAATTGCTTAAAAGAATATTAAATAAACAGCCTTATTCAAAAAGAATACAAATCAAAGCACTCCAGCACTTATATTCATGCAAATACCAAAGAAAAGAAACCATATAACTTACTATCTGATCTCTTTGTCCTTACACTTAGAAACAGAAGACTAGAAAGTAGAAACTACTTCTCCAAAGCTCAGAGAAAGCAGGCAGACAGACAAAAGACTCAGACACTCAATTCCCTCCACCCAAAGTTGAAAAAATCCGGTTTCCTGATTGGTCCTCTGGTCAGGTGCTTCAGGTGAAAGAGACATTAACCCTTAGCTATCTGTTTATGACACCTTCACCTCAGATGTCTGTACTTTATCCCTACTTCAGCATGATTTGCTGCTCTCCTCAGTTCTACTCTCCCTCAGTGCTCTTCCTTGTCTTGCAAATAGGTGCTTTCCTGCATAAGTACAATGAGCAGGCTCATGCCACTTTCAAAATGCTTATTCACATTTCTCTGTTTTTGTTTTCTCTTAGGGTTCCTGGCTCAGGTGAAATTCACTCCTATACATCACTTAAGTCTCACTGACATCCTTACAGGCTTTGTGCTGGTCTGCAGCAGAAGGGGGGTTTCATCCTCAGTACCATTCAGTAGCTCTAAAACCTTTCTATCTCTCTAGTGTGCACAGTGAAGTAAATGAATTTCAGACACATAACATCATCATGCCCCTTGTCATCACATCTTGAACTTGGTTGTAGATCAGTGGCTTCTCGTAAATACAGTAAGGTATAAGGGTCATGAATTAAATCTTCCAGTCTTTTCTTTGTTTGGTTATAGCAATATCAGTGGGATCTTCAACACTTATTTTAGCTCTTCTATCTGCTGGAGTATAAATACTGAAGCAAATTCATTGATAAAGGTGCACTTTAACTTACCTTACACATTGAATCAGTGTTGGTACAATCTTTATACTTCACCTAGTACCTCCTGGATCACATTGTGATAGGTAAGGAGCTGTGTATTTTTAGTGTGGATGAGTACACAACTATGTAAACACTTGTGTTGTAACTAATCTACTGAGAAATTCCCAGTGTTAGTTGGCTGTCAAACTCCTATTTCTACCTGTATGTGTTTTTAGCTGAATCTCGTATTGCCCTTGGTTGCTGTAATATACATTCAAAAAGGAACTCAAAGTTGTTCAAAAATTGACAGAACTAAAGAAACAGTTTGCAAAGGGATTGACGCTGCAGTTCTGTATCCATCCATGCTCTAGAGGATCAATAATGGGAAAACATTTATATGCTGGGATTTAAGGTCAAGTCAACAATCTCCTGGAGAAAGTAAAAATGAATAATCATTTGATTAATGCATGCAATGAAGGGCCAGAAGATTAAGGGAAGGTTTAATTTGGGCACTTTACTTTAGTATCCAAATATCTTTTAAGAAGGACAGCACTTTGCCGTTTAACTGGATTCCTTCTCACCCCCTTTCAACTATGAAACCATTTAAAACAGTTAAGCTATAAACTAAGAGCTAAAATGAGTATAGTGCCACACAGTTACGTAAAAATCATTCTTGGAGAACTTCTATAACTGCCTTTTATAATATCGCATATCCTTATCTTCATCAGAACTCTATTTGGCGTAGCTGAGGGGGGAAGGTCATGTTAAGATCTTTATAGATAAGGTTGCCACCCAGAAGAGCTTATAATGTAAAGCAATTCAGCAAAGAAGCTCAAGCCTTACTTCCTATGGAAATCAATGGGATTACTCAAATGCTCAATATTATGCACATGCTTAAGTACCTTGCTGAATCAGGGTCTTAATAAACTATATATTCCCAAGCAAAACTCATTCATAAAACACTGAAGAATGCAAGTGTGTCTTAGTGGGGTGCAGCTAACACTTCAAAAACAATTTCAGACAAAATTTAAAAGAAAAGGTAATTTAGTCTGGCAATGAACAGTTCTAGAAATTCCACCCTGCATTCATCACTCACTGTCACCCATCCATTTTATATCCTGAACTGTCCCCCTTTGCTTTATTCTGTTGGGTGTAGTCTCTTGATTTTGTATATTGGTTATGAAATGTATATTAAAGGTATTGAAATTATTGAAATTATTAAATAAAGTTTCAGAATACTTAAAGTATTGCCTAAGTTTTGTACATTACACATAATGTGACGTTCTGGAAGAATTTTGTTATGAATAGCAATGGGATGAGTAATCTATTTAGTATTAGGAAACAGTGGTTTTGATTATATGATGTTATAGATTGATGTAAGTGTATATAGACTCTGAACATTTATACTTGTAACTACTGTGTGATTAGTGCATTGTAATAAGCTAACTCATAGTTTTTATAGCAAGTCAGGTTCTGGTATTTGTTATTGTAATATTAGAAAAGTATGGAATAGAAAATGTGACTTTATAATCTCCTAGGGGTAGATTCTGTAACCCTTCCTCACATAACTAGTCTCATTAATTTCAAGGGATCCTTTTCCAATATACTATAATGCTAGCAATAAAGGCAAGCAGCAGAAAGGAAATAAGTTTTGTCTGAATATCCAGAGTGAAATTCTGTTTCATTGAAGTCAGTGGGACTTTTGCCATTGACCTCAATGGGATCAAGATTTCACCCTGTGCGCAGCCTCTGTTCAGAGCACTATCATATTAGAAATGTTATTGAAACATGTAATATGTGAAAACACCTATAAAGTATTTATAGTGTGACCTAGGGAGCTAGCATAACCACTAGGAACTGAAGTAATAGTATGCAAGATCTTCAGCTTGTGTAAATTGGCACAGCTCCATCGAACTCATCTGAGAATCTGGCCCTGTACGTATAAGTGCTCTTGTCATATTATCTGGAGATACTAAAATTACATGAGTATTCATCCTCTCTGCTAGATGTTTTTAATTTTAATCTGGTTAAAAGTATTGCACATTATAATATATGTTTCATATTAATTTACCAGTTGGTGACATTTTAAACATAATCTGATTGAATTAACTCTTTTGCTGCTTTAAATTTCCTTAACAGCAAATCTAGATATTTGATGCAAATAGTAAAATAAGAGTTGAACAAAATTGTTCTTGAGAATATAGTACAAATGTGTTACCTTTATATAGAACAACACTCTGTTGTCTTTTTTTAATGATAATTCTAACATATAAATGCAAGTGTACGTCTCTGTTGTTTGTAACATGGCTTAGCTCTAATTGACTGGAAGTTGTGAAAGTCTGGTTTAGAACTGAATATGTCGAGAACAGCAAAATACACAATATGGGAATGTATTTTAAATTCTCAGTTCTTTTGCTCCCCTCTTAAGAAAATACATTTAGTTCTGAGCTGAACAATGGTGCACTTCTACCATTGCACAAAGGCAATAAGGTAATTGTTTCTTTACTATTTTTTATTATAGTGGTACAAACTGTACAAAATAGGAAAGACTGTAATATTAGGTGAAACCTATTTTCAGCATGGTTATCGTACAGTTTTCATTTCCCTGAGGAAAAATAAATAAATGTGCAGACTAAGATTTCAGATGCAGAAGCAGAAGTATGAATGCTTCCCCCTTTCCTTTTATTATTCACTTTATGAATTAGCCCTAGTTTACTTGTTTCGATTGGTGTCGACATATTTTTGAATACTATTAGCATAGCAATCAGGCCTGTTCTCAGGTTATTGAATAGTGTGTTGACTTCCGAAATAAATAGATATGCAGTGTGAAGGACGAGCTGTCACTTTGGGAGAGCTTTGCTGATCTAAATTAAAAGGTACTTCTCATTGAAAACTGTAATAGCAGGAGGGTTAGGGAGACAATGGAACCACTCAGTCCTTTTCAGTTTTTGTGGGGTTCTGTTAGGAAATATAGGGAGAGGAGTAACATGACAATATTATGCTACTGTATTAGTAACAGTATTAAATTATACTTAAGTAACCATATCACTGTGATGCACTTCAGATATTTCCTCTAGATCCTTTTGGAACTTTACTTTTACCTACAATACAGCTTTATAGTACAGAACTCCTGCAATTCCTGTTCAAAGCAATGGAAGTTCCTGGTGTCCAGCATGCCTTAAATCTAACCTCTGCTCTATCATCTTCATTACAATTCATTATGGGCCCAGTCCAAAGCCTACTGAAGACAATGGAAAGTTTCCCATTGACTTTAATAGATTTTGGATCAGGGCCTACAGGCCTGATTCTGACCTCTGGAACACCAGTTTTACCATTATATAACGCCACTGGTTTCAATAGTCACTCCTAATTTACACCAGTGTATGTGTGCGATCTGAATCAATCTCACTGATAATGAGAAAAGCATCCTTATCCATGGGGCAAAATAAATAAATAAATAAAGACATAAACAAAGTTAAAATAGTTTGTATTCTTGTGTAGTAATTGCAATGCTATCTGTCAAGTGTTTTTGTAATTGCTGTGAATGGGTATTTGTGTGGCACTGATATATGAAATATCATACTAAGGATAGTTTTGCAAACAGCTACACTTTTTCTAGTTACATATTTTTTTCCAAGAAATAAGTTCACTGAAAATAATTATGAAAAGTTAAACTAAGAGCTAAAATAACCTATGGTTTCTCTTATTTGAATAGCTACCAGCTATGTGAGCCTGTTTTTTCCCCCCTTTTTTATTCTGGTCCTCTAAGGGTTAACAATTGAGGCCTGTCTATAGCTCATTTCTATAGTAACAGCAAGACTGAGACTTTTTTATGGGCACCTAATAATTAGAAAGTGCTAGAAGGTATAACAATATAATGAATCAAAACTGATAGACTTGTGGGTTTCCATAGAAACATGTATAATTATGATAATCGGTCCCTGGCGTACCCTCAGAATCGTATACATTCAGTTAAATGCAATAAACATTAGGCACTATTTAGTGAGCTGTGATGCAGATTAACAGTGTGAGATACAGGGAGGCTATGAATAAAATTGCTGTACAGTTTATCTCAAACTAATTTCCCAGATTGCTTTAATAGGCATGCTATGTGGATGTGAAGAATTGAAAGTGTATTTTGTTAGTGGTAAAGCTAACAAAGATAATATTTCATAAAGTGGCTGACTGATTGTTAATTTCGATGCAGATCAAAATTTACTGCAGCACATTATTACATGCGGGATCACAGAACCCACAGAGCAAATGACATGGTGGGGTTCAACTGATTTATTTTGAAAAATTATAAAGCATTCTTGTTTCCAATTTTACCCTCTTCTTATCGGTTATTACTTTTTTTTTTAATCTTGCTCTTATTTTACCAACACACTCCACAACGTTGATGCTAACAGGGCTTAACACTAATGCCAGATTATCTAGGGCAAAGCAAAGGTCTGGCAATTTGGCATGTGACTATTCAACATTACAGGATCTCCCTTTTGGGATTCGAGATGACCTATGTTCATATTTTTTATGGCTTATGATAAAAAGGATCTAAAAGTCTGTGATGGCTGGTAATTTTAGGTGTATGGCTTGGAATGCAGGTCCCCAACATGGCTCTCAAACAATAAGCTGTCCATAAAGGATAGAGATCTGCAGGAAAAACATATTGAGGTGCAGGATGGAGCCTTGAAGTCATGAGTTCTGGATGAGGTGATCCATTTCATCATACTTTAATCAATCACAGTGAAATTCACTCCTGTGCAGAGTGCATCACTTTAAATTCTACTTAATCCATTATTTCGAAAATGTAAGTGAACTTAACTGAGGCATTGGTCTTGCGCTGGCGTTCTGCACCCAGGTGAGTGTCAACCCTAGTGTGTACTTTATCTTTGGATGGTGGAGAAAGGAGTGCTTTTCTGCTCACCTACTCCTCTAAATCAATTTCTCCCTTTTTCCATTCTCCAGCTACTGGGATAGAGGGGATCTGCCATTCTCTCTCTATCTTCTTGGCTTCTAGAAGCGAGAACCTTTTTCTAATGGAAGGCAGAATAAATTCAAGAGACTTCTGTGTTTAGTCCTGAGCAGTTCTTCCTTGCTTTCTCCTCTCCCTGAGGAAGGAAGAGGGGAAAGCGTTTGTCCATTTTTCTCCTCTTCTCACTTCCATGCTGGGGTGAACTAGGAAATTCCTGCACAACCAGGTCTGATTGGTCATCATTCCCCAAGCAGAGTGGGAAGCATGCTTCTTACTGCTGTTCTTCTGAAGTCCATGTAGAGCGAATGGAGCACAGATTAGCACACTTTCACAGCAGACCAGGTAGATGTGAGGGATCCTTACACTGCTGGAAGGACAAAGTATCTGCATGGCACACTTTCATTTGTCACTCAGGCATTCATAAATGGACATTTCCAATGTGTAAACATTTCAGCCTTCAGCTCTGTCATAACATTTTTCCCAGATCTGGACCTTAGCGTCCAAAATATGGGTGTTAGCATGAAAACCTCCAAGCTTAGTTACCAGCTTGGACCTGGTAAAGCTGCCACCAGCCAGGAATCTATACAGTGCCTGGCACACTGTGGTCTCCCCAAAACCTTCCCTGGGGGACCCCCAGACTCAGATTCCTTGAGTCTCACAACAAAGGGGAATAAACCATTTCCCTTCCTCCTCCTCCCCTCCAGGTGTTCCCTCCCTGGGTTCCTGGAGAGATATACAGAAGCAAGCTCCGTGAATCTAAACAGAGGGACTCCACCCTCCCTGTTTCCAGTCCTGGAAAACACAAGTACTGAGATTGCATACCCTCTAGGTAAGGGGGAAGGGAGATTAGCTAAGTCAGGCTTAGTAAATCTAACACAAAGAGATTTTCCCCCTGACTTCTTCCTCCCACCAATTCCTTGGTGAGCTGCAGACTCAATTCCCTGGAGTCCCCACTAAAGAAAAACTCCAACAGGTCTTAAAAAGAAAGCTTTATAAAAGAAATAAAAATACATAAAAATGGTCTCTCTGTATTAAGGTGACAAATACAGGGTCATTTGCTTAAAAGAAAAAAATGAATAAACCGCCTTATCCAAAAAAGAATACAATTTAAACATTCCAGCAACTACACACATGTAAATACAAAAGAAAACAATATAAACCTTATTGTCTTACTATCTTTGTACTTACATCTTGGAAACAGAAGATTAGAAAGGCAGGAGATAGAAAAATCACTCTCAGAGCCGAGAGGGTCAGACACAAGACAAAGAACAAAGAACTCACACACAAACTTCCCTCCACTCAGATTTGAAAAAGTCTTGTTTCCTGATTGGTCCTCTGGTCAGGTGTTTCAGGTTACTGGTGTTACCCCTTTACAGGTAAAAGAACATTAACCCTTAGCTATCTGTTTATGACACGCCCCCCAAATTGCAGACAGTGGGGAACCTCACTGGCGGCGATTTCCTCCTAGAACTTTAAAATAAACAGATTAATACAACACATGCACCTTTACATATACCACTAAGTATATAACTAACAGACTTTTACATTTTAAGAACACTTTTTAACTACTGGATTCTGGGAAACTCTCATGGGAGAGAGCATCAGCTACTTTGTTAGAAGCTCCTGAGATGTGCTGAATTTCAAAATCAAAATCTTGGAGAGCTAAACTCCAACGAAGAAGTTTCTTGTTGTTCCCCTTGGCAGTATGAAGCCACTTTAGCGCAGCATGGTCAGTTTGTAGCTGTAACAGCCGTCCCCAAACATGTGGGCGTAGCTTTTCCAGGGCGTACACAATGGCATAGCATTCCTTTTCACTGACTGACCAGTGACTTTCCCTCTCAGACAGTTTTTTGCTGAGAAACACGACAGGATGGAAGTTGTGATCCGTTGCTTCCTGCATGAAAACTGCTCCAATACCACGCTCAGATGCATCCGTGGTTACAAGGAATGGCTTGTCAAAGTCCGGGGCCCTGAGCACAGGGTCAGACATGAGCGTTGCCTTAAGCTGGGTAAAGGCCTTTTGACACTCATCAGTCCACTTAACTGCATTTGGCTGGGTCTTTTTGGTCAGGTCGGTCAGTGGGGCAGCGATTTGGCTGTAGTGTGGTACAAATCGCCTGTAGTACCTGGCCAAGCCTAAGAAGGATTGGACCTGTTTCTTTGACTTTGGGACAGGCCACTTTTGGATAGCATCCACCTTGGCCTGTAGGGGGTTTATGGTTCCTCGACCCACCTGGTGCCCCAGATAAGTCACTCTGTTTTGGCCTATTTGACACTTTTTGGCCTTAACAGTTAGTCCTGCCTGCCTGATGCGCTTAAAGACCTTTTCCAGGTGTTTTAGGTGTTCGGGCCAGGAGTCAGAAAAAATGGCCACATCATCGAGGTAGGCAACTGCATATTCGCCCAGTCCTGCTAGTAGACCATCTACCAGCCTCTGGAAGGTGGCGGGTGTGTTTCAAAGTCCAAAAGGAAGGACATTAAATTCATACACCCCCGCATGGGTGACGAATGCTGACCTTTCCTTGGCAGGTTCATCTAGCGGTACTTGCCAGTACCCCTTGGTTAAGTCTATTGTAGAGATGAACTGGGCACGTCCCAACTTCTCCAATAGCTCATCGGTGTGTGGCATTGGATAGTTGTCCGGACGAGTTACCGCATTTAGCTTATGGTAGTCCATGCAAAAGCGTATTTCCCCATCTGGTTTGGGTACCAGAACCACTGGAGATGCCCATGCACTGGTAGATGAGCGGATTATACCCATCTGTAGCATGTTCTGGATCTCCCGTTCTATAGCAGCTTGGGCGTGAGGAGACACTCAGTAGGGTGGGGTTCTAATGGGGTGAGCATTACCTGTGTCAATGGAGTGGTATGCCCGTTCAGTCCGTCCTGGGATGGCTGAGAACAATGGGGCGAAGCTAGTGCACAGCTCCTTGATTTGTCGCCGCTGCAGACGTTCCAGGCTGGTTGAGAGGTTCACCTCTTCCACGCCACCGTCTTTTTTCCCTTCGTAGTAGACACCTTCAGGCCACTCAGTATCATCTCCCTGGACTGTAAACTGACAAACCTGTAAGTCTCTGGAATAGAAAGGCTTGAGAGAATTAACATGGTACACTCTGGGCTTTAGTGAGGAATTGGGAAATGCTATGAGGTAGTTCACAGTTCCCAAGCGCTCTTGGACTGTGAACGGCCCTTCCCATGATGCTTCCATCTTATGGGCCTGTTGCGCCTTCAAGACCATAACCTGGTCTCCTACCTTGAAGGAACGCTCTCTGGTATGTTTGTCATACCAGGTCTTTTGCTCTTCCTGAGCATCCTTTAGGTTTTCTTTAGCAAGGGCTAAAGAGTGTCGGAGGGTGCTTTGTAGGTTGCTTCAAAGTTCAGAATGTTAGTTCCTGGAGAAGGCGTAAACCCCTCCCATTGCTGCTTCACCAACTGTAATGGCCCCTTAACCTCATAGCCATACACAAGTTCAAATGGTGAAAACCCTAAACTGGGATGTGGTACAGCCCTGTAGGCAAACAGCAACTGCTGCAACACTAGGTCCCAATTATTGGAGTGTTCGTTGACGAATTTACATATCATGGCCCCCAAAGTTCCATTAAACCTTTCCACCAGGCCATTGGTTTGATGGTGGTACGGGGTGGCAATCAAGTGGTTCACCCCATGAGTTTTTCACAGTTCTTTCATGGTCCCTGCCAGGAAATTAGATCCTGAATCTGTAAGGATGTCGGAGGGCCAACCTACCCTGGCAAAAATGTCTGTTAGGGCCAGGCACACAGTGTTAGCCCTGGTGTTGCCTAGAGCTACTGCTTCCGGCCATCGGGTAGCAAAGTCCACGAAAGTCAGTACGTACTGCTTTCCTTTGGGTGTCTTTTTTGGGAAAGGACCCAGAATATCTACAGCTACTCGCTGAAATGGGACCTCAATTATGGGGAGTGGCTGGAGAGGGGCCTTGACCTGGTCTTGGGGCTTTCCCACTCTTTAGCATACCTCACAAGACCGGACATACTTGGCAACATCCTTGCCCATCCTCTCCCAGTGGAAGGACTTCCCCAATCTGTCTTTCGTTCTGTTCACCCCAGCATGGCCACTGGGATGATCATGGGCTAAGCTTAAGAGCTTCCCCCGGTACTTAGTTGGAACCACCAACTGTTTTTGCAGCTGCCATTCTTCCCGGTGTCCACCAGAAAGAATTTCCTTGTATAAAAGTCCTTGGTCTATAACAAACCGGGATCGATTAGAAGAGCTGAGAGGCGGTGGGGTGCCCCGTGCCGCCGCCCAAGCTTTCTGAAGGCTGTCATCTGCTTCCTGCTCAGTCTGGAACTGTTCCCTTGAGGCTGGGGTCACCAGTTCTTCCTCAGACTGGGGACTTGGGCTTGGTCCCTCTGGAAGCGATATAGGTGATGGGGTTGTTTCCGTTGCTGGTGAACCGCTCTCCGCTGGTACACCTGAGGGTATTTCAGGCTCTGGCTGAGCCTTTTGGGTATGGCTGTCTGTTGCTTCTGCCAGTTCTGGCTCGCTGGCGCCCTCTGGCGTTGAGTTTGAAGATGTGGTTGCAATTTCTGGTGCTGGTTGCTGTTCCAGTTCCGGGCCTGGGACTGGAAGAACTGTGGCTGTGTCCGTTGTTGGCATGGGATCCAGGTCCACTACCTCTGTCTGGGTCTCTGGTAACACAGACGGGGCATCTGTGGACGGCTCAGGAACAGGAATGGGTCTGGAAGCTTGCCTGGTTTGGCTGCGTGTAACCATTCCCACTCTCTTGTCCCACTTCACCTGGTTGGCCAAGTCTTCCCCCAGTAGCATGGGGATGGAATAACTGTCATAGACTGCAAACGTCCACATTCCTGACCAGCCTTTGTACTGGACAGGCAGTTCAGCTGTAGGCAAGTCTACAGCTTGTGACATGAAGGGGTAAATTGTCACTGGGGCCTTTGGGTTGATGAATTTGGGGTCTATGAAGGATTGGTGGATAGCTGACACTTGGGTCTTTGGGTTGATGAATTTGGGGTCTATGAAGGATTGGTGGATAGCTGACACTTGTGCCCCCGTGTCTCTCCACGCAGTAACCTTCTTTCCGCCCACTCTCAAAGTTTCTCTTTGCTCCAAGGGTATTTGAGAGGCATCTGGGCCTGGGGATCTTTTGTGTGATGGTGGTGTAATGAACTGCACTCGGTGGGGGTTCTTTGGGCAGTTGGCCTTTATATGTCCCAGTTCATTACACTTGAAGCATCTCCCAGCTGACTGGTCACTGGGTCGAGGTGAGTTACTGGAGACTGGTGGGGTAGAAGAATAGGGCGTCTGTGGCTTTACTTGGGTTGTAGGTGGGATCTTTGGTTGCCCTCGGTTGTAGGGTTTATTGTCTGTGTGCCCTCTGGGGTATTTGCTCCCCTTGACAGTAGCTTTCTTGCTTTCTGCCACTTCCATCCATCTGGCTCCAGTTTCCCCCGCCTCGGTGAGATTTTTGGGTTTTCCATCTTGTATGTACCGTGTTATGTCCTCAGGAACGCCATCCAAGAACTGCTCCATTTGTATGAGAAGGTGCAGTTCGTCTATGGATTTAACATTGTTTCCTGATATCCAGGCCTCATAATTTTTCCCAACGTAGTAGGCGTGTTTGGGAAATGACACATCTGGTTTCCACTTTTGGGTTCTGAAACGCCGACGGGCATGATCCGGGGTTATCCCCATTCTGTATCTGGCCTTGTTTTGAAACAGTTTATAATCGTTCATTCTGTCCTTTGGCATTTCAGCCGCCACCTCTGCTAAAGGTCCACTGAGCTGTGGCCTCAATTCTACCATGTACTGGTCTTCAGAGATGCTGTACCCAAGACAGGCTCTTTCAAAATTTTCTAAGAAGGCCTCGGTGTCATCACCTGCCTTGTAGGTGGGAAATTCCCTGTGCTGTGGAACAATCATTGGTGCAGGGTTGTTAGGATTGGCTGGGTTTTGTTGCTTAGCCTTTTCTAATTCCATGGCCTGTCGTGGGTCTCCCTCTGGAGTTCTATCTGTCTTCTGTAGGCTGTCTCTTCTTCTTCTTGTTTCCTTCTGTGGGCCACCTCTTCTTCTTCTAGTTTTCTTTTGTGGGCTGCCTCTTTGGCTGCTTGTTCTCTTTTGTAGGCTGCCAGTTTGATGTTTTCTTCCTTTTCTTTCAGCTCCACCTCTTTTTCCCAGTTGTCGCCTGTGGTCTGCTTCTTTGATTTGTACTTCGGCCTCCATTTTTGCCTTGGAAGTCATAGTTCCTGTTTTCTTGTGTTGGGGTGCCCTCCAGTGTTTATTATCTGAACTGCAGGCTCTCTGTTGCCTCCTGGGGTCTGCCCAGCAACAGTGCCTTTTTCCCTTTCTTCCTCTAGCTAATCTTTTAAATGTAAAGTAAACCAGAAAAACCACTTTATTTGCATGTGTATTGTGCTGGTACTTGACTCACAATCGGAGTGCTATTGTCTGACAAAAGACCCTTTTGTCACAGCTTAATGGTTCCTTGCTTAATATGCAAGCTACTACCAGGAGGGAACAAAAAAAAAAATTCTCTCCGGTTCCTTTTAAAACCAAACCCTCTCTGCTTAAAAGCCCTAGCAGAGAAAAAGAAAATAATATTTCTACTGGCTTCTGGATTCTATCTATCCCACCACTGCACACCATGTCATAACATTTTTCCCAGATCTGGACCTTAGCGTCCAAAATATAGGTGTTAGCATGTAAACCTCCAAGCTTAGTACCAGCTTGGACCTGGTAAAGCTGCCACCAGCCAGGAATCTATACAGTGCCTGGCGCACTGTGGTCTCCCCAAAACCTTCCCTGGGGGACCCCCAGACTCAGATTCCTCGAGTCTCACAACAAAGGGGAATAAACCATTTCCCTTCTCCCTCCTCCCTTCCAGGTGTTCCCTCCCTGGGTTCCTGGAGAGATATACAGAAGCAAGCTCCGTGAATCTAAACAGAGGGACTCCACCCTCCCTGTTTCCAGTCCTGGAAAACACAAGTACCGAGATAGCTAATCTCCCTTCCCCCTTACCCAGAGGGTATGCAAAGTCAGGCTTAGTAAATCTAGCACAAAGAGATTTTCCCCCTGACTTCTTCCTCCCACCAATTCCTTGGTGAACTGTAGACTTAATTCCCTGGAGTCCCCACTAAAGAAAAACTCCAACAGGTCTTAAAAAGAAAGCTTTATAAAAGAAAGAAAAATACATAAAAATGGTCTTAATGGTCTATATTAAGGTGACAAATACAGGGTCATTTGCTTAAAAGAAAAAAATGAATAAACAGCCTTATTCAAAAAAGAATACAATTTAAACATTCCAGCAACTACACACATGTAAATACAAAAGAAAACAATATAAACCTTATTGTCTTACTATCTTTGTACTTACAACTTGGAAACAGAAGATTAGAAAGGCAGGAGATAGAAAAATCACTCTCAGAGCCGAGAGGGTCAGACACAAGACAAAGAACTCACACACAAACTTCCCTCCACCCAGATTTGAAAAAGTCTTGTTTCCTGATTGGTCCTCTGGTCAGGTGTTTCAAGTTACTGGTGTTACCCCTTTACAGGTAAAAGAACATTAACCCTTAGCTATCTGTTTATGACAAGCTCTTCCTATGTGTTGTCCTTTTAGCAAAGAGTGACTTCCAGCTGAGACAAAGCTCCAGCTGGTTTGGTCAGGTCTTGAATTTCTTTTGACTCACTGGAGGAATTCTACTAACAGGTTATGCTACCTGGTGACCAGAATTCAATCCCATGTGCAGCTCCTAAAAGGGGAGGGAAATCAAAGTATCCAAAAAGCAACATCCAGACAGGTTTAGCACAGTCAGTCTGACTAGCTTAGTGAGACAGATGGTGCCTTTTGGTTCACCTGATATATCTGCTGCCTTCCTGATAAGTGTCAGGGTTGTAGTTTCTGGTGCAGTAACTTACCAGAGGATATACCTGAAAGCATCCATTTTTAAAAAAAGACCTTATCCCAACATCTTATTTTGTGCCTGCAGTTTGTATCTGCATTATAGTGAACTGTGGGCATAAATTTAGACAAGCAGCTACCTGATTTGAGGGCTATGCTGTAAGCTCTTTAGGGCAGCCACTGTGTCTTTGTATCTTTGTGCTGGACCATTATTCAGATTAGGACTTCAGGGTGCTACTGCAGTAGAAATAATATGAGACACCTCCAGTCTAATATCTGCCTTCCTCAATTGACTATATCTTCAGAATAGAACCCTCAATTGATTTCACCCTCAAAATCAGAGAATATTTTTGAAAATGAGGTCCATCAGACCCAGCCACTGAGAGATTCCGTTTAACGATTAAGACACCACCACAATACCCTTCAGTTGTGTTTCTGCTTGTTCTGTGATAAAGTGGGTCTCCTGGGTGAAGTTTCTATCACTTCTTGAATTAAGATTTATTTTAGAATCTCCATACACAGCAGTTCTTGACTTTTACCTCTCACCTGTTGCTAGATTTCTTTGTACTGGCAAACATCTTGTTCCCCTGTGATTTCTTTTGTCATGGCAGAGTGAACTCTTTCTCATAGGCTCACTGAAAAGGTTCATAGCTATGTTTTCAACTTGATTCTTTGTGAGTCAGAGCTCCCTACAGCTCCACATCTTATTCTTCTTTCCCATGTTGCTAAAGTTGATTACCTCTGTATGTGAGCATTTCTAAGCAGCAGCTGTTGATCATATATGCAGAGTTATTGACTTAAATTTTAATCATTTGAGAAATACAAATGACAAACTCTTTTATAACATAGTTGTTCAAATGCTAGATATAAGAAAATTTCAAATATTAAAAACTAATAGACACAACTTCGTTACGCAGTAGAAAAATCAGGATATGAACATACTGTATTTTAATGTTTGTGAAGTGTGGTAATTATCACTACTGATCATTTTACTCCTTATCTATTACAATTAATTTCAGGCATCCACAGACCTTGCAGCTGCAAAAGAGCTTTCAACCTAGTAAATGGTGAATATTTTTGTGCAGGAGCGGCGCCAGGGTTTTTGGCGCTCGAGGCAGGAGTCCTTCAGTGCTCCTGGTCTTCGGGGCACTTCAGTGGCGGGTCCCGGAGCGAGTGAAGGACCCGCCGCAGAATTGCCGCTGAAGACCCAGAGCGCGGAAGGACCTTCAGATGCCGAATTGCCGCCGAGGGCTGCAAAATGCCACCCTCCCAAATCCTGGCTCCCTAGACGACCGCCTAGGTCACCTAAGTGGAAGCGCCAGCCCTGTTTTTGTGTTAAAAATTAAAAACTAAAAACATTTCTCCTCCAGGGATTAATTCCTCCCATATTTATATCCAGGAAATGAGGTCCAGAGATCTCAATGGGAGATATTAGAAACACAACCTTATTTTTCACAATATTTTACTAAATTGAAGATAGTATCACCCAGCCTGAGTGCTGGAACTACCTGGTCACCTTGTTGTCAATGTGGCATATAAGCCAATGAGTGAGGTGACTGAACCAACCTCAAGCTTGTTGTTGTCTTGGTGCGAGCAGACATAAGCTTGCTTCACTTTCACTGCAGTATGAAGGTTGCTTTTTAAATTCAAGAGAAGATGACATGCTATCAGACTGGTTACCTGCAGTGACAGCATGTTGTATGTATACAGAAGAGCTAGAAGACCTTAAAAATGTTTGAATCCTTGCTGCTCTATATACTGCCTGCAGGGGCAGAGTGACCTTTTGCTGCTTTTATTACTGCTTATGGCTGAGCTTTTGACTGCCTTCAAGAAGTCTCTCACTGGTTTTAGGAGACAGCTGGTCCCATTTATTTAGTTTGCATACACCTGGCTGTTTATTAAAACCTTCCCCTTGCTTTAGGGGGGTGTTAGGGCAGGGATAGGGCTGCTTTCCTAAGTCCACATTTGGCCTATGGTTGTTAAAGACTTGCTTTGATTTGTAAGTTTGAGTATGAAATTCAAGTGAGCATGAGAAATTGACTCTCTTTTCCTTTGAAGCCCGTATAGGAGGTGGGTTGAGGTGGCTAATATTGTGAATCATGCTTAGTGAGACAGCAATGAATTAATTGTTTTCTAAATCACCAGCTGGAATGTCTGAATGTCTTAAAAGCTATTCAGAAAACTGACAGCTGATTTTCATCTGACTGAAAAGCAGGGTATTATGGATGGCTGCGAAATGTTCTGGATAAAAACTTGCAATGGGTGGTCTGCAGGAAGTGTTACAGGAAAGAGTGGGATATGTGAAAGTAGTGTCATTGTGATTGTCGGCAAGAACTGTAGAAGATGCAGCATGCATATGGGGTGCCTTGCAGAGAGATTAAAGAGTCTGGGTGCACGTGGTTGGAATGGTGAGCACAAAGACAGACGGACAAATAGGGTCCTGAAAACAAGTTCAATTGCTATGTTAAATTCCTGGAGAAGCTGTAGGAATTGCAGTATTATTGCATAAGTATCTAGTGCACACTTCCATATGCATGTGTTCGCACGCGCACACAAAATACAGTACATGAATAATTTATTCATGTTGCTATCTTTGAAATTATACTAAAGTAGTGCCATTTTACTGTGCAAATAGTATCTATACTGCTATCACCACAGATTATAATAAAGAAGTACCGTTTTATCAGTTAACCATTTTAGTTGATACTTTATGGATTTTTAGAATAATTGATTTGTTAAAATCCATTGTATTTCTTAAGATGTCATTTTTTTCTCCTTTTTGTGCTTAGCAATTAATTTGTTTTGGCATGTTGTAAAATTTTGGGTACCACAGGAAAAGCAGGCATTTTTAATCCAAAGAGGGTCTCAGATTTATTCATTTAAAAATATTTTGCCTAATTATAAATCATTATAATGACCTTTTAAAAAATACATGTGAAGCTTTCATAGTTCAAATCAAAAGTTACACTAATTATATTCTGAGAATTATGCAAAAGAAGAAACTTAGTATAAAATTGCCATGGTAAATTTAACTTTGTATTTAAAAAAAAAACACTTTGTGGTTGAACTGTAATTATTGTAATATTGTAGTAAATATACAGATAACTTCCAGCTATTATTCAACATAATTACTATAGTCTTACTATTATTAGGATCGATTTACTATATTTTAATAAACTGCAGAATAATTAGTGGGTTTACTATAATAACTGTAGTTCAGTTGTAATTTTATGACAAGATCTAGAGCTTTATTATACAATAATATATTCTGGGATGAAATTATAAAGGGAAGTGTCATTAAAAATAAAACTGAGAAAAGTGATTTAATGGAAGGTTTTATCACTTTTGGTATGGTATAGTTGTATATAACAAGAATAAATACAAATTTAAGTAAGTATTTTTACAATAAAAATAAATAAAATCTATTGATTTAATTCCTTCTGACAAAAGATGAACTGAAAACACAAGAACATCTTTCTTCCCAAGCTAATGGCTCATTATGGTTACCTCACCACTCCCTCATACATACAAAATTCTCAGGGTGCATATATTGTACAGTACATGTTATTTCCATATCGAATGCAGAGTTCAGTAGTTCAAAGGTAAGCTTCTTGGGGTAGTAACTTGCCTTCCAATGTGTTTGTAATATGCTCAATATACTTATTGCATGCTAAGTAATACATAAACAATAATAACAGTAGAGGGGAAGATGTTTATCCAGATTTTTCACTTTTTTTCCAGTCACCTGTGGATTGTTATATAAAATTTGTGTCTACACCCATGAAAAACCTGGGCACGAACTCTCCCCTACAAAGGAAAATAATCATGTTGGGGATGGATTTCAATTCAGGTTGAAATTGGGGTAAGGATTTGTATGGCTTTTGGGACATCTGCACAGAGCACCAGTGCTTTTACAGTACATCCAGACTTCTTTCCAAAATGGCAGCTTGACTCCTGAAGGAATCATGCTGATAATCACAGAATCATAGGATTGGATGAATCATGCTGTTAATCATAGAATCGTAGGACCTTGAGAGGTCAGCTAGTCCAGTCTCCTGCACTCATGGCAGGACTAAGTATTATCTAGACCATCTCTAACAGGTGTTTGTCTAACCTGCTGTTAAAATTCTCCAATGATGGAGATTCCACAACCTCCCTAGACAATTTATTCCAGTGCATCCTCATTGCCTCAGAACCTCTTTTCATAATGGTTCACCAAGTGATGGAGGAGTCCATGTAAGATAATTCCAATTAGATTGAAATCATGTAAGTCATGGGGTCATTCCAAATAGCATGGTGAGGCAAGCTGTATACATCCCTATGTGGGCAGGGACATTTGCCCTTATCTCAACCCATCAATCTTGAACCTGGTGGTGCATCTGTAGGATAAGTAATTGTATTTCTCCAATAATAATTAGGAGAATGGGGAGAGAATGCCATGGAAGTTGACCCTCCCCATGCTGCATGCCACTTGTGCTTCCTCTGTGTTCATGGCAGAGGACGTTACCACTGAGCCTTAATCTTTTAATACAATCTGTAACTTTATGAAGTCCTTTGGGCTCCAAGGTTTCATCTGAGTGGCAGGGAAGGCTTCTATCTTCACAAATTACTCTTAGAGTGTGGAGCATGGCTTCACACTGAAAAGGACTTTAAGAAATAATTCTAGGTCAATTTACTGCATGTGAACATTGTGAAGCAATAGCATTGGTTAGAAACAGGTGTAGTCTGGGCAGAAGCTTTTCAAATGTCTTTGAGGCCATGGTTGAACCATTAATGGACTTCTATCCACCCTGGGGATTCTCTTGAACAGAAAATGACACTTGTACTAAGGTATGAGGTGGTTCTGTATTGTGGGCAAATGGAAACTAAGCTGATGTAAATCAGTGTAGCTTCACTGATGGTGGTGATGATGATGATGATGGGGTTACACCAATTTACAAGAACTATTGTGCCACCATCAAGTTCATTTTTAATAATACAGTTCCTTTCTCCTAAGGATTTGAACCTGGGTTCCAGAATTGCACAAAGGTGCTATAGCACTTAGGCGCTATAGAATACCTCGTGGCATTACAAAAGACCCTTCAAAGGGGAAACAAAACAATATTAAGGATTTCTCTGAATACACTGTCTAGCTATGTTTGTATTTTCCGGCAATACTTAATTCAATGCAAGATACTAATTAGTTAGGATTAGCTGAACCTCAACCAAGATGGTTCATCAACCTCTGCGTGTAACTTATGGCTCAGTCTTTGTCATAGTTGTAAATATAGATCTAGGAATATATAAAATCATGGGATTTACAAAGAAAATTCTTCCAAGTTGCCTTCCCCTAGTACTTCATTTAAAACACAGCCGCAAGTTCCAGACATCTATATATGAAAAAATAGAATGGGCATAAATGAAAAGAAAGATGAATTGGAATGAAAAGGAGGGGAGAACTTAACTGAGCAGAAGCAAAGAGATGGACTAGTCAGATTTTTTTTTTCCAAATTTGCTCTCTTGTCCCTTTTCCCCCTTCCACTCAACTAGACCAAACTGAAAGGTAAGATTGAAGCAAGCCCTATGAAATCCAAGCATTACATACATTTGACAGTTTGAAACTAATCTCTTTGTGAGGTTTACATATCTCTATTTAATATGGTGCCAAGTCTGGGCATTCAACATCTGTCCAGCCTTTTAGGCATATGACATCTGCTCCACAGATTCTGATGCCAATGCCTTTACAAAGCATTAAATTCCTGAATACAGAGGCCTGGCATAAGAGCTCAAACAATTCTCTGCAGAACCTTGAAAATGCAGCTAGCTTATTTATTTTGGATTTACCACATAGTTCTACTCTTAGCAATAGTTATTGGAGAAATGCCATCTTACTCAACAGATATATGCTCCTTGTGAGCATAGAGAGTCATTTCTGCTTTCTACAGTGACAGAAATAGCTTTTACTATTTACTTTCTCTTCATAGCTCTGGAGAGCCAACACAGCTATGAGTGTGTGAACTAGATTTGCTCTGTTTTGTGCACAGTCAACAACAATCCAAGTTCTAGTCTAAATTCTGTCCTCACTCTATAACTGCAGAAATGGGGATTAGTTAAAACCATTCCTCTCCATTGAACACAATGAGATAGCACAGCTGTAATTTAGGGCTTTTTCTGAAGACAATGGAGCTGAAGAAAGGGCTGAATTTGGCCTACAGATTCATTATTAGTGATCATGCATGAAAAGGAAAGAGCCCAGCTTGAATTTGGGGGCTGCAAGTTTTCAGCATTAACAAATTCTCCTTTCTTTTCCTGTAAACTGAGTAAATTTTGATTTAAAATGGCTGCGACCCAATAAACCTGGACCTACACAGTACCATTGTTAGAATAATTTTCTAGGCTAAATGTGCATTTTAGAGTGATGAACTCAGAAAAAAGGAAAAATACTTTCATCTTTTACAAATGAATCATTTTGATTTGCTCATAAAAACAAGACCTGCCTGTTTCCTACATAAGTCAACTGCATTTTCATTGTGTTCTCTATGTTAATACGGTGCAGAGTGCAATGCTGGTATAACATTTTCCATAGTCTTTAAGCACAATTCCTCTGCAGTTTTTTTCTTTTACAGTTATAGGAAGAATTAAATCTTTCCATTAACTTTATAGAAAAATAATTTCTCCCAAAATTCAGCTTCACCAGCAGTTTACAATGTGCTCTCAAGGGATCTCAAGCCAATAGCTGACTTCTGGGAAAGTAACTTTAGTTTAATTTTCAATATTCCATAACAGAGCCCAATTAACCTTTTATTTTGATCATTTTGACACCTGAATTTGTCACAATTCAGTGTTTAATCCAGTGTTATACTGGGGGTTAGGTGAAACCCTATTGAAGCTACTTGGTCCCACAGCAACCCTTCATTCAAATGTCAGAAACAGGTAAGCTCCTTTTGGAGTACGATAGCTGAAACAATAGGATCCTCAACCCAAAACACTGGCCATGTGGTTGGCCAGGGAGGAGTTGAGCTATGTGAGCTGGGATGAGCTATGTGAGTACCATATATACTAATTCATAAACCAAATATTTTTGGTAAAAAAGTGATACATCAAAGAGCAGGGGTCATCTTATCAATGGGTCTACACCAAAATTTGATGATTTTAAACTCTATGGATTCATTTAACTGAATATCTAATACATTGTCGTTTTGTTTATCTGGAGAGTCTGCAGGCATGGAGCCCCTCAGCTCCCTGTGACCGCAGTTCGCCATTCCCAGCCAATTCTTGCAGCTTCCATTGGCTGGGAACAGCAAACCACGGCCACTGGGAGCTGAGGGGCTCCATGCCTGTGAACGCTCCAGGTAAACAAAACATCACGACCCACCAGCCGCTTACCCTGACAGAACAGGAGCCAAAGTTTGCCAACCCCTGAAATATAGGATTGGCTTATGAAAGAGTCATACAGTTTTTGCTATTTTTACCTAACCATCTTGAGGAGGGTCAGCTTATAAGCAAATGGGCTAATAAATTAGTATATATGGTAGTTTCACTGGGGGCTGGATGCAGATTCAGGGGCTGGATATTGTTTTGATGGAGCTGTGTGTGAGCAGACACAACCAGAAACAGCACAGAAGCAGACAAAGAAGACGACAAGGAAGCCCCAGAGACAGCCAGACATAGTATGACCTTGAAAGAAAGCCAACAGAGAGAGCTTTGTAGGGAAAGTTCTGGATGGAAAACGGGGCTTGGAATACTGAGCAAAGAAAGTGCCTCCTGTTGTTCAATACCTACTATATTCAGAGAAACTGAACTTTGTGTGTATCCTTTGTAAATAATCAGGATTGTATCTAAGAAATACATAACTCCATCATCAATTCCCCCTTCTAATGCAAACAGCACACAAGTCCCCAAATATTGGCCAACTGCTCAGAACAATGAAGTGGTATACCGATATATTTTTAAGCCATTTCATCATATGAAAACTATTTATGTGGAAGATTTAAGGATTGCATAGCAAAGAGATCAACACTGCATTAAAGGAATTTGCCACGCTAATTTTCACCCAATCTAAATACTAGACAATAACTCAAATTGGAAAAGTATCTCCTGGAACATGTGACATTTGTTGTAACTGAAAACTTGGACAAAGAGAATACAAAGGAGAGAACTTTCCACAGTAAAAAGTTGACCCTGCTTCACTGATACATACATAAATACATACATCACCATCAAGAACAATAGTCATTACAAGATGGTCTGGTGGGTAAGGCGTTGATCTGAAACTCAGGAGCTCTTTTCTCACCTTTGCTAGATATTTGCTCTGTGACCTTGGGCTTGTTATTAAGGGCTTCATCCTTCACCCATTGAAGTTAATGACAAAACTCCCATTAATACTATGGTACAGAATCAAACCTCAGCTTCCTCTTATACTTTTACACATCAACACTCATAGTTGCACAATTTTTATGCAAACTCAAAGGAATACTAGAATAATACTGTATCATAAGACTTTTTTTATCTTCTGGTTACAGAGTCCAGTGTTTTGAAGGGTTTTTGTTTCTACAATATAGGCTTCATCCTACTATGTACTGAGCACTCTGCCCTGATCCAACTAAGCATTGTCATGTGCTCAAAATTAAGCACATGCTCAAGTTCTTTACTCAATCAGGGCTAGCATGCTCAGAACCTTGCAAGCTTGAGTCCGATGCTAGCAAGTGCCAAAGATGCTGGAACTTTTGACTACTCCCCTGTAAGGATTCTTTGAAAGGACCCTCCAGCTAGCAAAACAGATTTTGGCTTTGCTACTCAAACAGAATATAACTCAAGTTAAATCAGTAGTTCACGAGCATTACATTGTGTTATGTGTCCAACCTGTAATTAGCTCAGACAATAGAGAATTCAAAACACAAGAAGCCCAATCAACAAAAGCTATTTACAGCAACAACACAAGGAAATTCTGCTGAACTCAGATCTCATGTACTGACTGTGATATTGACACTTCACAATAGCAGCATTTTTCTGCATTTCAGCTCATGAATTCTCATTGTGAGAAGTTAAGGAGACACCAGGGAAATTTTATTGATGTGTTGGTGGAAGGTGCTGTGACAGACCCAGACCAGTGGGGTACAGAAGTCTGGTAGAGGGCAAATATACTGGTCGCTGGATGAGTAGTTTTCTGTCCCTGAGTGACCAGAGTAGGGGCTGCACTAGAGTAATCAGGAACCTGCAAGAACCAATTAAGGCAGACAGGCTGATTAGATCACCTGCAGCTAATCAAGGCAGGCTAATCAGGGCACCTGGGTTTAAAAAGGAGCTCACTCCAGTCAGGGATTGGGGAGCCAGAGGAGAGGAAGTGTGTGTGAGAGAGGAGCTGGGAGCAAGAGGCACAAGGAGCTGAGAGTGAGAGGGTGTGCAGCTGAAGGACTAAGGAGTACAAGCATTATCAGACACCAGGAGGAAGGTCCTGTGGTGAGGATAAAGAAGGTGTTTGGAGGAGACCATGGGGAAGTAGCCCAGGGAGTTGTGGCTGTCATGCAGCTGTTACAAGAACAGCTGCAATCCATAGGGCTCTGGGCTAGAACCTGGAGTAGAGGGTGGGCCTGGGTTCCCCCCCAAACCTCCCAACTCCTGATCAGACACAGGAGGAGCTGATCCAGACTGTGGGGAAGATCACTGAGGTGAGCAAATCTGCCAATAAGCGCAGGACCCACCAAGGTAGAGGAGGAACTTTGTCACAGTGCATATTTAGAGAAGAGATGAAAAAGAAACTCAGAAACCAGGAGAAGAATAAAAAAAAATACACCTTTGTCTTGGAATCTGGTAAAGAGAAACCTGAAAATGATAAGGATGATGGATCTTAGGGAGAACCTTACCTGATAATGCATAGAGACTGAGAGTAGGGCAGATGGACCATTCTTCCCTTGTTTTTTTACTGTTGCAAATACCATGGGTGAAATCCTGACCCCACTGATGTCAACAAAAAAAAAACCTGTTGATGTCAATGTGTCAAGGATTTCAACCTATTTCTTCATATATGTAAAGATGTTTGTTGCAATTAATAATCCTTTTATAGAGGAAATGGTATCAAAATCATTTCAGGAAGGTGTACCGGAAAGACTGGCTCACTCAAGGAATTAATAATGAAATATAGAATGTTTTACTTTGAGGTGACAAGTTTATATTTGGCCCAGGTCAGTGGTGACTAAAAGTTGTTACCAGCAATGGCTGCTTACTAACCTACATCAAATATCCTAGTAGATTCAGTATATGGTCTAGTATACAAAAAGTTTTAAACAGCATAACTGTCACTAATGGGGAACCTTCCTGATTTTATCAGTAGAGAGACCAAGGACTGAATGGGCTTGGAGACTGAATTGCTCTTTCACATCTTATTCAGTTGCTATCTCACATCCAGTTCCTTTAGGTCATTGTTGAAACTAATTGACTGGTCATTGTGGGGACACTTCAGCTGACTGTACAGCAGAGATAGCAGCGGCGCAATACATACACCTGCACTTTAGCTGTTTGATGGATAAGATGGTAGTGCTGTTAATAGGCATGTTACACTAACACCAAATTAATAATAAATAAATAAAAGAAAATCAAGGATGCTTAACACTAGTAAAATGGGTAATTTTGCCATTTGAAAAGGTATATGCTAGATCTATTTTACTAGCATTGACAAGGAGATAACTATGTGATAGATAAAAAAACTTAGTTCTTTTCATAGATCCAATTCTAATTCAAATAGCTGTACTGTATATAAAGAAGTCATTGTTGCTTTTCTTAATTAAACCTACCAAAACACAGCTACCTGTATATTGAAACTAGTATAGAAAGTGTTTAGCAGTTGTATTATTTCCCACTAGTCGCACTATAAAGGAATGTGTTTTTCCTCTCAGCAATGTTGAAATTAACATTTTGGGAAGTGCAACGTGATGAGCTCCATTACAGAATTGTTATTCCTTTGCTTAAAAAAACATATGTAACAAAAGGGTGTATGCCAAGAAGAACATCAGTCTTGTTCCAGAAACTTTATTATATTAATCTATTGGAGCACCGTAGGGTCTCATTCTGCCTTTGCCTTCTTAAGGGTTTGCATACAGGGAGAAATTATTGCAGAATCAAAAATGCCTCAGTGGAGGATAAAAGTGATGGTGAATACAGCAATGGTTGAGTGCAAGGACATTTGAGTTTATTTTAGGTAGAATAGTCAGAAACAGTATAAAATGAGTTTGAACCAGATTCCAATCCTTGAGCAGTATCTTCTGTGACATCTCACAGATTCAGCCGCACAAATTAGGGGTGGTTGAGTGAGGGTGATTGCACTTGCTCAAAGTTCCATAGACTGCAAAACCAGAGGGGCCATGGCCTAACCACTTTTATGCACTGGTCCTGTACTAAATCAATATGGCCACTGCCGGAGTAGTCTAAAGCATCACTCTGGCTGCATGGTCATAATGCCACTCAAATTTGACGCAGATTCCCCTCCATCTAGACTGAGGGGCATCTGGGACAAATGGTGGTGTGACCTGGCACACAGAGAATCTTTTCATGTATGG
Source organism: Gopherus flavomarginatus (assembly GCF_025201925.1). Classification (NCBI taxonomy): domain Eukaryota; kingdom Metazoa; phylum Chordata; order Testudines; family Testudinidae; genus Gopherus; species Gopherus flavomarginatus. The sequence continues at coordinate 236,339,957 of NC_066618.1, forward strand.
CAGAGCACAGGGAAGTCTGCCAAGAACTTGATTTCTGCCAGCACTGGCTCATACGTTGCGTGGGTAGGAGAAAGAGGAGATTCCCCAGCCAAGGGAGACTGGGGTCCCTGTGGGAGGAAGGTGCGAGGAATGATCAGGGTCTAGAACTGGAACCCTGCCAGGGTTTGAGGGGCAATGGAATTTGCCCCTTCCCTCACCAAATAACCAATTTGGTGCCACTACATAGATACCAAGGCCAAATCATCTTGTGATCATCTAGTCTGACCTCCTGTGTAACACAGGCCATGGGAGATAATTCCTAAAGCATTTTTTTTAGAAAAAAAAATCTAACCTTAAAAACTGCCAGTGATGAAGAATCTACTATGAGCCTTGGTAAATTGTTCCAATGTTAATTCCTCTCCCTATGAAAAAGGTAAGCCTTATTTCTAGTCTGAATTTGTTTAGCTTCAACTTTCAGCCTTTGGATCGTGTTATACCTTTCTCTGCTCAGTTGAAGAACACATTATCAAATATTTTTTTCCCCAAATGGGCACTTGTAGACTATAATCAAGTCACCCATAAACCTTCTCTTTGTTAAGCTAAATAGATTGAGATCCTTGAGTCTATCACTAAAAGGCATATTTTCTAATCCTTTAATCATTCTCATGGCTCTTCTCTAAACCTTCTCCAGTTTATCAACATCTTTCTTGAATTGTGGACACTAGAAACACAACATTTCGGCAGTGGTTACATATCTATTCAAGTGACATCATCATAGAACCTAATCACATCAGCCACGCCATCAGGGGCTCATTCACCTGCACATCTACCAATGTGATATGTGCCAGCAATGCCCCTCTGCCATGTACATTGGCCAAACTGGACAGTCTCTACCCAAAAGAATAAATGGACACAAATCTGACATCAGGAATCATAACATTCAAAAACCAGTTGGAGAACACTTCAACCTCTCTAACCACTCAGTGACAGACTTGAAGGTGGCAATTTCGCAACAAAAAAACTTCAAAAACAGACTCCAAAGAGACTGCTGAAATTGAATTAATATGCAAATTAGACACAATTAACTTAGGCTTAAACAGAGACTGGGAATGGTTGGGTCATTACACTAACTGAATCTATTTCCCTATGTCAAGTTCTCCTCACACCTTCTATGGGTCATCTCAATTATCACTTCAAAGGGTTTTTTTTTCTCCTGCTAATGATGATTGGACTCTTCCAGTTGGTATGCGTACTTCCACCTTTTCATGTTCTTTGTATGTATAAATATCTTCTGTCTGTGTATTCCATTCTATGCATCTGAAGAAGTGAGCTATAGCCCACGAAAGCTTATGCTGAAATAAATTTGTTAGTCTCTAAGGTGCCACAAGTACTCCTGTTCTTTTTACCAGTGCCAAAGACAGAAATAAAATAACCTCTCTACTCCTACTTGATGTTCCCATGTTTATTCATCCAAAGATTGCTTTAGCCCTTTTGGCCAAAGTGTTGTACTGGGAGCTCATGTTCAGGTAATTATCCACCATAACCTCCAAATATTTCAGTGTCACTGCTCCCCCAGATAGATTCCCCTATCCTGATGGCATGGCCTACTTTCTTTTTTCCTAGATGTATATGTTTAGATTTAGCAGTATTAAAATGCACAGTGTTTGCCTGCACTGAGCTTACCAGCCAATCCAGAACATTCTATGTCAGTGACCTGTCCTCTTCATTATTTATTACTTCCCCAATTTTTGTGTCATCTGCAAACTTTATTATGATCATTTAATGTTTTCTTCCACGTAGGTCATTAATAAATGTTAAATAGTGCAGTTCAAGAGCTGATCCCTGTGAGATCCCACTAGAAACACACCATCTCAATGATGATTCCTCATTTACAGTTACATTTGGAGACCTATCAGTTAGATAGCTTTTAATCCATTTAGTGTGTGCTGTGTTAATTTTGAGTTAATTTTATGCCTTATCATATTGATTGAAGAAAAGAGAAAGGCTGACCCTAAAGCAAGGATATTTTAAAAGATTGGGGACATTTATGTTAAAAATAATAGTACTCTAGTTCACTGATTTAGAAGCTGTTGTAAAACACGAAGTTGGAAAAAAGTATTTTAAAACATAATGGGGTTTGATGATGTTGCTTCTCAGCCATAGAGTTACTAATTATTGTAAAGAGCTTAACTGCTGACCCAAAAGGGTCCCGATGCAAAGAATTTTGAACTCAGTGGAAAAATTCCTATTGACTTTAATGGATTTTGGACCAGGTACATGTGGAGAAGGTCCCTGAGCTACAAAGTTCATATCTGGTCCTGAATTTCTCCAATGCTTGGTTTGTGTTCAGATCTTCAGAGTTTTGGTTTGGTCTTTACAGAGGGAGAGGCTAGGCAAGAGGTTTGTATCTGGTCTTCATTAAAGTCCAGGTATGTGGTGTTTTAAAAAATTATTTATTTAGGCCTCCTTCTATAATAATTTGAGACCAAATTTAAGTGTAAAGTCTATGTGGGTAGTTTGACTAAACATATACAGTACTAATTCTGCATGAAGAACTCTTTGGGTTTATTTTTAAGATGGAGGGAACAAATCTTTATGGCAAATTTCTATCTTCTTGAAAGCAGATAGATAAAAGGACCAAGAGTTTCAAAAATAGGAGCCTAAAGTTAGGTTTCTAAATTCATATTAAGGCCCCATCCAGTCCTGGAAACACGTACACGTGTGTAACTCTAAGTACATGAGCAGTCCCTCTGAAGTCAATGGGACTGCTCACATGCTTAAAGTTAGGTAGGTGCATACACGTTTGCAGTATCAGAATCTTAACACCTAAATGTGGGGCCGTATTTTCAAAAAATCTGCCCCCCCCAGCAGTTCCCGTTGACTTCAATAAAAGCTGTTGAGTGTTCAGTACTTTTGAAAATAAAGTCACATTTTTAGCAATCTAAATAAGGATTTAGAACTTTAGTTTCATACTTCTGAAAATCTGACTCTTGCTTTGTGTATGTACAGCACCTGGGTCAATGGGTCTCTGGTCTCAGCTGATACCTTTAAGCAGCACTGTATTATTTTTAATAACCTTTCATCCCTGCTTCCTTTTGTTTCCCATGCCTGACTTTATTTACTATTGTAGCTGAATGCTTTCTTTGTTTAGAAAGGCATTTAGTCACATCTTGAATTCAGTTATGCTTCTTGTGCAGTGAGCTTTCATAAACAACTTTCTTTACACTTTTTTCTTCCCAATTTTCTAATAGCAACATTGGATGATCTCATTTTTTTCATTCTTTGCAAGTGCAATTAGCTTGTTTTGCCCAGCGATCATTTATTTTTCATTTTTTTGCAATCTGATTTTGCACTCTGCTGTTTTGCATAATGTGGGATGAATATGTTTCGGATGCATTTGTTCCTTTTCTGAAATATCCTGGCCAGTATAGTGCTGTGCCCTTAGCAGATGTATTAGTGCCTTATCTGAGCATAAATCTTGCTTTTATTTGCAATATATATTTCTAAGAATGCAACTCAGTATCTTGTCTGTCTTCACTGCAGCTTTGGGTTCAGGGTTGCAAGGATGTTATTTTGCAATAACCCCCAAATCTCTTTTCTTATCATTACGCCTCAGCACCTTTTCAGTAAGCAGATATTTCCTCTTTTATTCTTTGCTTTAAAGCTCATTATTCTGTATTTATCCGTATTGAACCATATTTGCCATCTGTTAGCCAAGGCACTTTAATGTTCTAAGTCCTCCTATATTGGACTGCAGTGTTTCTTATTATTTACTCTTCTTCTCAATTCAATATAATCTGCAAATATTGAAGGGTGAAGATATGGTAAGTGCTAGCTGGTCTTGTTTGTGTTTTTGAACAGATATAGGATGAGTTGGGATACCAGTGCAGAAAAATAATGAAAACGAGTAATCATGATATTGAGAATGGTCCACTTTTGTACATATACATCCATGCAGTTTATAATGCATCTTTCAGTGCAGAACTGGGTCCAGTCTCAGTATCAGACTCTATACCCTTAATCAATAGATTCTGCATTATTTGGAAGATTTTGCCAATATGTAAAGTTCATATGATAATAAAGGTTTATGTAACATCGAAAGTGATTTATTGCGAGTCTCATGTAACAAACACACAACATTCCCACAGGATGTATAGAGAGATTCTCAGGTGCTATCTGTTTGTGTAGCCCCAAGGAAGTCAAATTCACAAATTTGTTTGAAGTGGAAAATATTGCGATTTTTAACCATGTACAGGGAAGTATATTTTGTTTGTTACTTACCAAATTCTGCCCAGGTACAAATTGTGAGTATTGGCAAATTGACTCCAGAAGAAGAAAAATCCAGTACAGCCAATCAGAACACAGGGAACTAAGTAATTGGGGAAAGAAAATTGCACAATTATGATTCAATAAATGTATAAAATCCCTGCACTGATTGTTCCATTTCTATACGGCATATAAATAACTAGATTAACCTGGTACAAAATAATATATACCAATGTTAGTAGAAATTATGTAATAGAGGTTCAAAGCAATGTTGTGAATGAATTACAAATCCTGGATAGAATTATTTATACATGGGAGTACAGCTATAATTACCCAGTCATTGACCAATATTATGGATATTCATGCAACATATTGATGCTGTTTAAAGTAGCATAATCTCAAAAGATTTTTGTTCTCCTGAAAAGTGCTGCAACATGCTACAACAATACTTTATCTCAAGAAAAATAAATGTCTTGATATTTTTTAGAACTACTGCAAATAAAGAACAGAATGTACGGAACCTGCCTTGAAATTGACAGAATAAACTGATGACCTTGGTACTACAGATAAAGCTAAAATACTTAATCAAGTTAAAATTCACAACTATTTCATGACAAGAAATTAGAAATATATTCATCATATTTTATGATAATACAATTTCCTTTCAAATGTGTGTGTGTGTGTGCGAGTTGTCACTTATTCTTTCCTTGACTATGATGGTTTGATTCATGCAGGTACAGCAGTATACCTGTGCACAGTCAACTGCAGGATCAAAGCACCACTGGGCATAATTCCTAATTGCTGTGAGCGAGTCTCTTTGACTTCATTGTGACTATTTGCTTAACTAAAGGTGAGCAGATTCAGACTTGAAGGGCCTAATCCAATTGATTTCAATGTTTTTTGGATCAGACCTAAGTCAGATGTCACACAGATGAGTATAACACAAATGAACGAATGAATGAATAGTAGAGCTGGCCAGAGGATGACGATTTCAACTCACAAAGGATTTTGAGATTTTGAAATATTCCAAAATTATCTGCAAAAGCAAAATTTTAAAAAATATTGTTTCAAAGCAGTCACAATGTTTTTCTTTCTCTTTGACATTTTGTTTCAATTTGAGCTTGTAATTTTTTATATTATATTGTAATATAAATAAACACATTTTTTAAAAAAATTGAAATGAAAATTTGTTTCAAAATGAAAAATTGAAATATTTCCTTCCAGACATGTTGAAATGTTTTTTTTTAAATGATTGGATTTTTTTTCCTAAATGAATTTTTGCTGAAATTGACACAATTTCATAGTTTAATCAGAACTGCATTGTCTGTCAGAAAATGCTTCCATCTGCATTTTTTCTAAACAGCTCTAGTGGATTGTTAAATATAAAGTATTTGCAGGATAGGGCAATAGAAAAAACTATGCACAAAGCCACTCATAGCTTCACTGCATTGTCACTTGTATAAAGCACATAGCCACAACACAAGAAAATAAAGTGCTTGTTCCTCCCATTATCATATTACATATTTACCTTTATAAATATCTAAAGCCATGTGTTATAGAAAATGAAAGTTATAATATTAAAGGCAAAAGTATGAGTTTCCCAGCTTGAACACAGAGTGAGGGAGTTTTAGGTGAGTTTCAGATATGGTCAGTGTCTGGAGCAATGAGTAGCCCAATTGGGAATCATCTCCCCAACTCATTTCTTCTTGCCTCAAGGTCAACAGCCATCTGATCTGACTCACACTGTCTCTCCTTTGAGAGAAAGCTGTTTTTCCAATCATGTCCCAGAACAAAGCCAATGGCTGAATTATGGAAAATTTAGATTATGCTGTTATAGCCATTTTCAGTATCCCAATTGTTCTGCAAATATGCTCCTGCCACATTTAATGTCAAAGTCAGCAGAAAGTTCAAGAAAGGAGTCCAGGAGGGGGGAGGGGAAACATGAGGGGAAATGTGCTTTATACTAGCTTCACTCTGCACAGTCAGACAGTTCTGCAAAATGCCTAGTTTAGGTAACAAATCAAATTAGAGCTCTGAAACCTTACAAAAAAATGCTGACAATAAATGCTGTCTTAGGGTACATCCATGCTGCAAAAAAAGTCCTGCAGGAGCCTGGGTCTACTGACTTGGGCTTGCAAAGTTCACGATATAGCGCTAAAAACAGCAGTATAGATATTCCCCCTCAAACTGGTGCCCTGGCTCTGAAACCCAGCAGCGGGTGTGGGAGGAGGCGGGGTCTCAGAGCCTGGGCTCTAGCCCCAGTGGGAACATCTACACTGCTATTTTCAATCCCATGGCATGAGCCCTGAAAGCCTGAACCAATTGACCCAGTCTTTGAGACTCGCTGTCACAGGGTTGGATTTTTGTGTGCAGTGTAGATGTACTGTGTGCTCTCCAAGCTGAGACATGTTGCCTTTCTCCCCTTCAGAGATGGGGAAATGACATTTTATATTTCTTTTAGGATCACATTAATATTTTGACATATTTTTCCCATGAATAAAATTCAAAATGTCTGTACAATGCATGTCCTTACGAAACAAAAGTGTATTAATGCTAATCCTTTCATTCTCCTGGTAGCCCAAGTACTGAGGTAGCGCTCCTCATTTAATGTGCATGCATTTTCTAACAAAAATAATGTAAACTGTATCCAGTGTGAATGCCATCCAAGTGATGACTTTCCAAATGCACTCTGTACCATACAATATGTATAAATATATATCATTTTGAATATATTGAGCCATTCATGCCTTCTCTACTGAGCAAATATGTAAGTGCTGACTATTTTGTTTGTCCCATATCCTAATTCTGGTTCTGATAGTGACTCCCTCTCTTATCTTGGGCAAGTCACTTAATGTCTTGACTTTAATTAGCCCCCCATGAAAAAGAGATTTAAAAATACTTACTGATGAGTGAAAGAGAAGACACTGCCTGTGGGAAAGGAGGACTCCTTACCCAGTTTCTGAGACCTGGATTGAACCTAATTTCATGAGGGTTTTTTTTGTTTGTTTTAGGTATGTGGATATATTAAAAGCTCTTGCTCTGGCTGCTTTATCTTATTTCTGCATACCTGCCCCGATTTCCAATGGCTCAGGTGGGAGAGCCAAAGGATGGGCCAGTGCTTAAGTTACTACCCTAAGATTTGGGTATAAGTCTCTGATCTGTCAGATTTCCTTTGTGACTTTGGGCATGTAGCTTAGCTGCTCTGCATCTCAGTTCCCCCTCTGTAAAATGGGGATAGTTGAACTTCCCAACCTTCTATCATTGTAAGGATAAATATGATCAACATTGTGAGATACTCAGAAGGTCTGATAATAGGTGCTGTATAAGTACCTAAAATAGTTGTGAACAGAGTGGAACAGATCTGGCATAAAGATGGGTGTAAGCCATGATGTTTAGATCTTCAAGTTTCCCACAAAGTTCAAGGCTGTTTGGACCCAGTTCATAAAAATCAGACAGAACTTGTATTTTGCTTCTTCAGCAAACAATAGACTGTATTAGGCATAGTGGCTGAATTTCTGGCCCCACTGAAGTCAAAGGGAGTTTTGCCATTGACTTCAAAGGGTTAAGATTTTATCCAGCATGCTTATTAGATACAGATTTTAGTTCTAAACCTAAAACTAAACTCATGCAAAATTAACAATTTGTGCTTCCTAGTTATTCTGGATGTAAAATCTAAGATTTTTGTGTCTATTCTTAAGAACTTGAATATTATAAATAAGGCAAAGTTTGGCTATTTCTGGCAGTAAGAACAGCTTTTATTGAGATCATGGCAATATTTTCCTGTTATAAACTGGTGGATCTCACTGATCCTGTAGAGAATCTTCATTATTTTCATGGCAAACTGTTTCCATGATGGAAAATGAAAAATCTTAGAATCTAGAAAAATATTTTTTGTTTCTTATGTGAGATCTCCAGAATGCTGATGATTTTCTTTTTGTCAATAGGCAGACTTTCTCTTGCAGTCTTAATCTCAATCTCCTAAACATAAGACAGATATTTTATCTAAAAGACTAAACAGTCTTTGATTAACAACCATGGGAATTGCAGGTATTAAAATCATCCCTAAGTGATACCATCATGTTCCAGGAATCCATTAGGAACTTATTCTGAATTACAAAGAATAATTAATTAAAAAGTATAAGGACTACAGAGCTCACATAAAGTATGCTCCCTTGAGTTCACGCCAAGATCTATATGCATGCAAAATGTCATAAATAAGATTTAATGTACAGAATAATTTGCTTCTTCAATAACAAGAGGAATACAGAGAATGCTGATTCTTATTTATTTATTTATTTGTATTGTGATTGAGCCTTCCATAACTATATCTATTACAATAACTTCAGTATTGACATCAGGCCAAGATGGTCTGAAGAACAAAATGTTATTTCAGTACTTTGAATTGTAGCAATGGCAATACTCTAGAGAAGATAGTCCCTCAAATTTGGTTCTGTAAAAGAGCAAACCATAATGCTCTTGTCCTCAATTGGCAAGAGTTATTAGACTATCAAAACCACAAGTGAGTTATGAAGATCTTTAAAACATACAAATTTAACAGAACAATACCCTGCATATTCTGTTTATTCCACGTATATGTCTTGTGTTGATAGCACTGGGGGCTTCTATTAGACCCTCTATGTTTCTCCCCTTCTTAGGCCCATAGTAACTAATGGCCAAATTTTCAATGGTATTTAGGCTTTTAAAGATACAGATGGATGTCTAGTGGGATTTTCAAAAATGCCTAAACAGGTTAGTCCACTAAATCCCATTGATTTCAATGGGAATTAGGTGCCTACCTACCTGAGATTTTCAAAATGCCTATAAGGTACCTATCTCATCTGCATCTTCACCTTTGGAAATCTGGCCCTAAAGCCCTATTCATCAAATCACATCAATCAAATCAAATGCACCTGAGTAGTTATATTGGTCCCTGTTAAGGAAAATAGTTAGACCTGGATTTTAAAGATATTTAGGCATTGATGCTCTCAGTGTTGCAATGGCTGATTGATTTAAGAGCCCAAGATGCACTTTCAAAAGTGATTTAGACAACGGGATTTTGGCTTCTAAGTGCCTAAATCACTTCTGAAAATAAAATGTAGGCTCGTGGATCAGTTAGGCATTGCAATGCTGAGAGCAGTAGCACTTAAATACCTTTTTAATCTGGGCCTTAAGAACTTGCTTAAATCCCTCCGCATCCAGGATAACACTTAAACTGTTTATTTTTTTTAACTGCTGTCCTAAACAAGGATGTTTTGCTGAATCTGGGCTATCGAAGCTAATGAGACTAATCCTGTGCTTAAAGTTCCCCATGTGTTTAAATATCTTGCTGAATCAGGGCCACAGCTCTGATGGAAACATTTAAGTTATGAAGCATGGGTGGTGTTTCATTATACCCCCCCAACTGCAGAATCATGTCAGCTTCTATTATAGTTTGTGGAATATATAAATTGATGTTGGTTGTTTTCTGTATATATAGACATCACATACAGGGCAGCTGTCTGTATACAGAGACCCAACGATGTGAAGGTATGAAGTAGACCTACTAACATCATAGTCCTTTTAAAATACTTCACAGAATAAAGACTGTATATGAAAGAGACTGGCAGATCTATTTGTTTTCTGTCCAAATGGTTGAAGGCATTAACTGCCATTGTTATAAGAAACAAGTTTGTCTTTACTTTCCAGTTTAAGTAGCATTGGCTGAATCCAACAACTCTTTGCTTGTGAAGCTTAAAGATTAATGTCGTATGTAAAGCAACAGCCTGTATTATTTTTTGTCACTGCTGTCATTTGGGCTGTCAGCATAGCGGAATTGGACAAGCATGCTAATTTAGAAAATATAGGCTTAAAAATGGTGTCAAAATATATGCTTTTCAAATAAGCAAGAATTGTAATTTAGTTTTCACTTTTTTACTAGCCCCATCTGAACCCAAATCAAGTTAACTTTCGTTCCTCCTGCTATTAGTTGTAATTTCTGTCTAATTCCACAAGAACCACAATTAAAGACACAAGACATTATGTTGAGTACTGTTTTGCTCACGAGTAGTCCCATTGAAATCAATGGAGACAACTTGTGGAGTAAGTCTCACTACAAGTAAGAGTGGCAAAATCTGGCCCACAGTTAATTATTTGGGGTTGGATTATACCACATAGTCAGTTCATATTAAGTAGCGGCATGTTGCAGCATCATCCCAGGGAAACACGATTCTCTCCATGTTTCCCACCCACTACTCCCTCCAGGGAGTATTTGTATATACCAAAAGCAAATATTCCAGCAAACTGAGGCATGGAATGGGGAACAGATCCAAGACAGAGGGTCAGATTCCACCCCTATTTAACCATTTCCTACCCACATGTTTAGGAAGGGGAAGTAGCAGTTGCACATCTCCTACTTACTTCTGCAAGCCCAGACCCAAGATATGGGTTTCCCACCCAGGGATCTCAGAGGGATTTTAACCCACAGAAATTGTTTGCACCCCTCTAGGGATATGGGGGTACAACTCAAGTAGAATATTGAGAAAAGTTTATTTACTACTCTCTTTATTTCTTTTTCTCACAGGCATGTAATATCACCATCTACCCAAACTAGCAGTCTTGGAACGAAATGAAAAGCTGGGTCATTTAGCTAACACATGGGGAAGTGAAATCCTGACCTCTTTGAAATCAAGGTCAAAACTCCCATTGCCTTCAGTGGTGCAGGATTTCAGCCTGGCTGTTTTTGCTTTGGGGATAATCATTTCTGGATACACAGCAGGAGTAAAACCCTTTTGACTGGTCTCTCTCTGTGTGATCAAGCATGAGAAATAGGAAAAAGAAAAGGTTCTGACACCGCAATAAAAATGTTCAGAGGTAATTAGAACTATATTTCATGTACGTTTTCTCAGTCTTTGCCTTTGTTTTTTTCCTGGCAGGGAGTAGAGATGAATCTCCTTGGCCCAGAAAAGTTTGAATGCCGCTGAATGCACAGACCAGTGAGTTGGTTGGATGTCTGATTATCTGTTTTTCCACTGAAACAATTCACAAGACCATTTTGAATGACATCAGTGCAGGAGGCCATCACTAGGTGTGACATGATAGCATTCAGGAGTGTTGATTGGCTGCTGAGAAGTTTCGGAATGTTTCCTGAGATGATATCCTTCATAATGACACCTGGCATACTCATGACCTACCCACAGGCAGATTGGCTGTTTTTAATTAGAGTTAGATTAAGCCTTTAGATTAATCTTTGAGCAAGGGTAGCATGTAACTGCTGCACACTAAGGGTATGTCTACTGATCCTATGACACTGGCCAAGTTACAGTGCCAACAGTTACAGTGCCACTCAAAGAGAAGGGAAACTGCTGTTGTGGGTTCACACTGTCAGCTGCCTACACAACAGCATGTTCACACTTGTGGCACTTGCCCCGGTATTCAGCGCAGTACACTCTGGGCAGCTATCTCACAGAGCATTTCTTCCTCTTCTGCCACTAAGAGTTGTGGGAAGGTGGAGGGAGTCGCAGGGCATTCTGGGTCCTGTCCCAATGCCCATGATGCATTGCTTCACATCCCAACAATCTCTGTGCTTTCATCTGCATTTGGTGTACTGTGAGCTCTGCCTCTTCGGTCTGCAGGAAAGGATCCTGCACTGATGACCAATATGCTGCTCGCTCTGACTAACACGTCACGAGTGGCAGTAGAGTTATTCCTTAAACTACAAAGGCAAGAAGTGTGCAATATTTATCTCTCCATGCATAGTAGCTATGAGACGAGATTGCTTGTGGCATTCATGGAGGTGCTAACCACAGTGGAACGCTGCTTTTAGGCTTTGGAAACAAGAACTGAGCGGTGGGATCACATCGTCATGCACGTCTGGGATGACAAGCAGTGGCTGCAGAACTTTTGGATGAGGAAAGCCACATTCATGGAACTGTGTGTTGAGCTCACCCCAGCCCTGCAATGCAAGGACATGAGAATAAGAGCTGTCCTGTCGTTGGAGAAGTGTGTGGCGATTGCACTGTGGAAGCTGGCTACTCCAGACTGCTATCAATCGGTCGCTAACCAGTTTGGAGTGGGAAAGTTGACCATTGGACTCATGTTGACTTAAGTGTGCAGGGCCATTAATTGCATCCTGCCCTGAAAGACCATGACTCTGTGCAATGTGCATGACATTGTGGATGGCTTTGCACAAATGATCTTCCATAACTGTGGAGGGTCGATAGATGGCATGCACATTCCATTCTGACACCAGACCACCTAGCCACCAAGTACATTAATTGGAAGGGGTATTTCTCAATGGTTCTCTAGGCACTTGTGGATCACCATGGGTGTTTCACAGACATTAACGCAGGCTGGTCAGGAAAGGTGCATGACGCATGCATCTTTCGGAACACTGGCCTGTTCAGGAAGCTGATTGTGATTGGTGCAGATGATGCACTATGAAGATTTAAGAAAATTGCCTGTTGCTTTGCAGGGCTCTGTTTGCTTTTAATAAATGGAATAAAGATTGCTTTAAACAATTATTTTATTAAAAATAACCGGAGGGGAGAGAGAAACAAAAAAAAGCACATCAGCACTGAAGCGGAAGGGGGAAGGGAGGGTCCCAGGAGGAGGTGGGGTCCCGGGACTGTTAAAGATTTGTTTATGTCCAGGTATCATATGCAACCTTCTCCTTTGGAGTACAGTGCACCGGGTACTGTACTTCAGCAGGGCTAGACTCACTCACTCTCACTCATGCCCGTCACCCCAATCGGGGTATGGGCCGCCAACCACAGATCTCCAGAGTCCTCTATCCTGGGCCATTTGCTCTAGCTGGTTCCAGGTATAGCCCATTTTTTTGCTATCAGCCTGAAGGTCGTGTTGCCAGGTGTTTCTTGGACAGCCTCTTTTCCGCTTGCCTTGGGGGTTCCACCACAGTGCCTATCTGGTGATGTTAGTTGGCTGCTTATGTAGTGTATGTCCTATCCAACCCCACCTTCTCCTTCTGATTTCTTCCTCTGCTGGGAGTTGACAGGTCCTCTCCAAGAGGTGGATGTTACTGATGGTGTCTGGCCAGCGGATCTGGAGAATCCTTCGGAGGCAGCTATTAATGAAGGTCTGGATCTTCCTGATGGTTGTTTTGGTTGTCCTCCAGGTTTCAGCTCCATACAGTAGGACTGATTTCACATTGGAGTTGAACAGTCGAATTTTTATTGCCAAAGACAGCTCTCTGGAGCTCAGATGTTCTTGAGCTGTAAGAAGGCTGCTCTTGCCTTACCAATCCTTACTTTGATGTCTGCGTCTGTGCCACCCTGTCGATGATGCTACCTAGGTAGGTGAAGGACTGCACTTCTTCCGGGGGCTTCCATTCAGTGTGACTGGGTCATTGCTGATGGAGTTAATCCTAAGGATTTTGGTCTTGTCCTTGTGAATGTTGAGGCCAACCTGTGATGACGTGGCTGCCACTACTTTGATCTTCTCTTGCATCTGCTGTTTACAGTGCGAAAGGAGTGCAAGGTCGTCAGCAAAGTCCAGGTCATCAAGCTGGGTCCACAACGTCCACTGGATTCCGTTCCTACGCTCGTAAGTGAATATCTTCATAATCCAATCGATGATTAGGAGAAAGAGAAGTGGTGACAACAAGCATCCTTGCCTGACTCCAGTTTGCACCTGGAAGCTGTTAGTAAGCTGCCCTCCATGGATCACTCTACAGTGTATACCGTCATATGAATTCTTGATCAGGTTGACAACCTTTGCTGGGATGCCGTAGTGCCGAAGGAGCTTCCAGAGGGTCTCTCGATCCACGTTATCGAACGCTTTCTCATAATCAACAAAGTTGATGTACAATGAGGAGTTCCACTCCATAGACTGCTCGACTATGATGTGAAGCGTTGCTATCTGGTCCGTGCATGATCTATTCTGCCGGAAACCTGCCTGTTCATCTTGTAGCTGTGGATCGATGGCATCCTTCATTCTCTCTAAGAGGACTTGGTTGAAGACCTTCCCTGGCACCGACAGGAGTGTGATTCCTTTATAATTGGCACAGTTGCTAAGATCTCCTTTCTTGGGGATTTTGATGAGATATCCCTCTTTCCAGTCAACCGGAATCACTTCTTCTTCCCATATCTTCTCAAAGAGGGGGTACAGCATTTTCACTGAAGCATCCAGGTCTGCTTTCAGAGCCTCTGCTGGGATGTCATCAGGTCCAGCCGCCTTCCTATTCTTCATCATGGTGATGGCTTTTCTGATCTCATCTCTGATTGGTTTATTGCAATTAATTGGGAGGTCCTCATTGGCTGGGTTGATATCTGGTGGATTTGGTGGTGCTGGTCTGTTCAGGAGTTCCTCAAAGTGCTCTGCCCATCTGTTCATCTGTTGTTCTATTCTTGTTATAGACTTTTCCTGCTTGTCTTTAATGGGACGTTCTGGCTTGCTGAACTTTCCAGACAGTCGTTGGTAGTATCATACAGCTGTTTCATATTACCGCTGTATGCTGCCTGCTCCGCTTCTGCTGCCAGTTCATCCACATACTCTCTCTTGTCCTTCCTGATATTCCTCTTCACTGCTCTATGGGCTTCAGCATACTCTTTTTGAGCTTTGGCCTTTGCTGCTCTAGTCCTGCTGTTATTGACTGCTGCCTTCTTCTTCTTTCTGTCTTCTATCTTGATCAAGGTCTCTGCTGTGATCCACTCTTTCTGCTGGTGTTTCTTAATTCCAAGCACTTCCTGGCATACTGACCTAAGTGTCTCTCTCACTTTCTGCCATCTGTTTAGTACACTGTCTTCCTCAGACCGATCCTGTAATACTGAAAACTTATTCTTCAGTGTCAGTCCAAAATCTTCCTTGGTCTTATGGTCCTTCAGAAGGCTGACGTTGTACTTCACTCTTCTGTCTGACGCGTCTATCCAGTTCTTTTTCAGCTTCAGCTTCAATCTGGCCACCACTAAGTGATGGCCGGATGCCGCGTCTGCTCCTCTTCTAACTCTAACGTCCTGCAAGGATCTTCTGAACTTCTTGCTAATGCAGACATGATCGATCTGATTTTCTGTCATGTCTGCTGGTGATACCCAGGTACTCTTGTGGATCAGCTTGTGAAGAAAGATGCTATCTCCTATGACCAGGTTGTTAAGTGCACACAGATCCACAAATCTCTCTCCATTCTCACTCATCTCTCCCAGAGCGTGGGTCCCCATGACTTATTCGTAACCTGTGTTGTCAGGTCCAATTTTGGCATTAAAGTCTCCCATAAGGATGATGATGTCTTTGTCTGGGAGAATCTCTAATATTTTCTGGAGTCTGTTGTAAAAATAATCTTTGTCCTCCTCTTCGCTGTCATTAGTTGGAGCATAGCACTGAACAACATTCATCTTAATCCTCTTCATTTTAGTTCTGAAGGATGCTGTGATGATCCTGGGACCATGTGCTTCCCAACCAATCAGTGCTCTCTGTGCCTGCTTGGACAACATGAAGCTTACTCCCTGTGTGTGGGGTGCGTCACTCTCTTCATGTCCTGAATACAGCAACAGCTCTCCTGTCAACAGTCGTCTCTGTCCTGCTTGCGTCCATCTTGTCTCGCTAATGCCTAATAGGGTCAGGTTGTTGTTCCTCATCTCTGCTGCAACCTGCGCCATCTTTCCTGACTCGTACATGGCCCTCACGTTCCATGTGCCTATGGTAATCCTCCTGGTTGCAAGAAGGGTAATCGGCTTAGTGGCTTCCTCACGGCTTTTACCACCCAGCGTTATGCATCTTTGAGTTGAAGACTGTTCTTTTTCCAGGGTAAAAATCTCTGTTGTCTCTATTGTTGGCGTTTCTGTAGTAGGTTGATTTTTTACGAGGTGGAGTTGCTAGCCCCACGCCCAACCCTCCTCCTTTATCCTGACTTGGGACAAGCAGATGGCCCCAAAGGACCTCTCTGATGGAGTTAGGGCTAAACTGCAGAGGGACAAGTTTTGAGTGCAGTGGGTACTGGGAGTCTGCAGGGCTGGACTGTGACTGGGCAGGAGTAGAATGCAGCTGGTATAGACTGGACCCACGAGGTTGATAAGAATGTGTCAATAGCCAGTCACACCGCTGTAATTGCCACGGTGTCTACACTGGCACCACAGCGCTGTAGTCCTGGTGCAGAAAGCTGCACTCCTCTCGTCGGGGTGGTTTTTTTTTTTACAGCACTGCAATTGCGCAGTTTCTATGCACTAAGCGGCTTGGCAGTGCGTACACCTCGGGAGCTACAGCACGGAATGCGGCTTTACTGTGCAGAAGCTTGTCCGTGTAGACAAGGTCTAACAGCAGGCCCATCAGAGAAATGCAAATCAGAATCATACTCCTTTCCCTTTCCCCTCTTGCTCAAGGGGCATGCAAGTTACTGCAGCCTTTAAAAGGAAACAGCTAATTCCGCCATTGGTGACTGACTAGCTATTTTTGGTGTGTGTGAGGGGAGGGAGAGTGGTCATGTACTGTCTGCCCCTTTCCACCTGTTCCCTGTCCTTCTCCACACCATCACTGCCCCCTCCATCTTGTCACTGCCCACTTGCTCATGTGGAGAGTCGGCATCTAGAAAGGAGAAGCTGCACTTTGCTCCAGACCCAATATCTGGGCAGATGGAACAATGAAGTGGGGACAGGAGACTGCTCACCCTTACTCCCTTGCTACGTAATGCAGAACACAATCTAACCCTTAGTTGGGCTGATCAGGTGTATCAAACACCAATCCTTTTCTAGGGGAAAGACACTTTGAGGATGAGTATGTTTTAGGGTACAATCTTTCTCTTCAAACTGCAGACTTCAGAAAGCTGGAACAGGGAGAAAAGACACAAAGATGAATACAAATTTCCACTTCTTTTTGGGTAAGAATCAAATTAATAAAAAGAAATGATTTTTGAAGACAGTAAAGGGTGTAGCTGCCTGGAGCATTTTATTTGGCCTTTCTGGATGCTAAAAATAACTGTGTGTGTGTGTTTGAATATAGCATCAAATTAACTACAAAGGACAAAAATGCAATTGTTTATGCTGCTCTGCACATGCTCCCCCCCTGTTTTCACTGCCAATGCCTTCCTCTTCAATTTCATTTTTTTAGCTAGTTGCAGACCTTGTTCTTTAATATGAGTTGCTGCTTTTTCCCCCAAAGTTGTATTTCTTATAAAATTTCCAGTTGGCTGCTGTGCTTTCTATCAGGCTAGAAAAGATTACATGCCAACAGAACAAGCCAAGATGAGAGTCTGCATTCTGAGCCATCTGGAAGAGTAAATTTCAATAGAGAGTAAAGCCTCAGGCTTTTTGACAAAGCATGTAAAGCTTTACCCAGCCTGATGTACACTCCCCAATTCCATAAACAGTCCCTTGCTCTTCAGTCAATTATTATATAACAATCATTGCAGTATTTCTCCGGTATATCAAATTCCCCTTTTACAGATGCTTGTTCAGATGATTCTGGACAATAGTAATTTACTGGATGT
Organism: Gopherus flavomarginatus; assembly: GCF_025201925.1. Taxonomy (NCBI): domain Eukaryota; kingdom Metazoa; phylum Chordata; order Testudines; family Testudinidae; genus Gopherus; species Gopherus flavomarginatus. The sequence goes on from NC_066618.1 coordinate 236,357,610, forward strand.
GCCTTGGTAGCCTCCCTCTAAATCAGTACAAAGAAACAGTCTCTCTCTTTTCTCAGTATGGGAACCGCACTGCTTAGGCACCACATCATCATTGTCCCTACTTATTTGATATTGCTTTGGAACTATTCAGTACACCTTCATTTGCTTTCAGCAGCATCAACAATCTTAATGCACTGCACTTACAACTGTATGTCTAGTGCCTTTCATTGCAAGGGCCTCATTTGTGAAACCCTTATTTGTGTGGGTGAGGGCATTCATCTGAGGAGTCCCACTGAGGTAATGCAAGTCAGGGATGGACAATCTGTGGTTTACCAAAGAGGATACAGATTACTACCACCATTTTATCTGTGGGGAAACTGTGGCACAGAAAAGTTATGCAACCTGCCTAGATTTTATTATTTACTGTGACTCAATGGCAGTCCAGAATAGGACCCATTTAGAATATCTGTAATTTATTATGGATCTGGACAAATCTGTAGTAGCCTTAATATTGGGTATCCAGCTATTTCTTTGTTTAGGATTCCGGAGATGTTTGGTTTAAAGGGACCTGGGCTCTTAGGACTCAGTCTTGCAAAGGGTTGAGCACCTTTTGGGAGGTGTTGAATGCCTTCAACTCCTGTTGGCCATTAATAAGGTGTAAACTTTTAACAAAGAGTATAATTAGTCACTGGAGCATCTTTCTGATGCATGTGGTGGTGCCTCTGTCATGTCAGGTCTTTAAATCAAGATTCAATGCCTTTCCAAAACAGATGATCTAGCCAGAAGTCATGGGCTCGATGCAAGAATCACTCCCTGAAATCCTGCAGCCTGTGCTACACAGGAGGTTAGACCAGATAATCACAGTTTTGCCTTCTGGCCCTAAATTCTAAGAAAGGATGGGGGCTAAGGTTGCTGAGCAACTCCTGGGGGCAAGGTGCTCAGCACTTTGTAAGATACACCCTTTGTGGCTTGGTTTTCAAAAGTGGTGAATGCCCAGTAATTTCTGTTGACTCCAATGGGCTAAAGAGGCTAACTTTTTGCCTTAGTGGGTAGAAAACTTCTCATCTCTCATTATGATCAAGCTTAAAAATATATATATTTAAAAGATAATAGCCAGATTTTTTTTTAAACAATGGCTGACTGATAACTTTTTCCTGCCTCTCCCCTGGAAATGTGAAGGCTTTTTTATTTATTTTCTATCTTGGCCTTGTGTTTATGCCCCACTGGTTTTGGTATCACATTGGGAAGAAAAAAATGACTTTACATTTGTCTGCCACATCCTGCTGCTTCTCTGCTTATCCTGATGCAGGCAGGTTTAAAAATGATCAAGAGTAAAACAAAATTCCTGTATGTAGACAAACAAATATTACCAATGGCTTGGTCAAGATACCAAGACAATCGTGCAGGCTCGCTCTCAAACAATTACCAAACATTCTGATGATTCTTATTTATACATTGTTACTAGAGCTTTAGAAAGCAGAGGAAGATTCAGTTACATTAAAAAATTATGTAAGTTGCTGTTATGCAATTTTCCCCTCTAACATGAAAATCCTGGCTAGAATGTTCATAAGACCTGCAGTACTGTAGTTGGGTGGTACAGGCGGGAGGCTTCAGGGAGGAGGATGTGTGCAAAATGAGACATGATCACCCTGCACACATTTAGCAAAACTCTTAAGCAAATGATTAACTTTCATCACATAGGTAACCCCACCCTTATTCATCAAAGCACTTGAGCAGGTGCTTAACCTCAAGCATGTGAAAAGTCACGTTGAAGTTCAAAGGGACTACTCACAGGCTTTAAGTTAAGCATTTGCTTAAGTGCTTTTTTGAATAAGGATGTGATTACTCATGTTTTTAACTGCTTTACTTTACTGGACATGGGCGATGGGGAGATTCTTATGCTATGGTTTAGTTCTTGCTTGAGCTCATCCTGCTCTTGCAGGAGTTGAAGATCATACCGTGTTACTGGAAAGGTAGCTTTCCCTAGTTGTGCAATTCAATAAAATCTATTCAAGATTTAATCTATGATCTTGAGTTGCTGGATTTGAACTCACCCTAAACTATTAGGAGTTGCACGTGTTTCCTATAGTTTATTATTGCAAAGGTAATTTTCAAAACTGAAAGGGGTGTACGATGTACTATTTTTACACCGCGTGCCAGATCTTGGGGTTCCCAGGACTGAGAGTCACCTTGTTACCCACCTGGCTCCAGTGAGAGGAAGACTTGTTTGTGCTTAACTGGATGTCAGTTTCCTGACAGCTCCAATATATTAGCCACCCAAGCACTTTCCTCAGGGCTAAGCCAGCCCTTGCTTTACCTTGCAGATTAATAATAGATGCTCCTCATTCCCTGAGCCCCTTTGAAATGCTCTCCTGTAGTGTTCAGTCTCTTATCCACTGATAACTCACAGAAATACCAGGTTTGCTATTTTTAAGAGGACGCTATACACATCAGCTTGAATGACTCAACTCAGGATCAGCTCTTTGTATAATACCACAGCACTGATTTATATTTATGGTGCAAACAATCACAAGATCATTATCAAAGATTACGATTTACCTTTAAAACAAAATCATAATATGCTTTCTAGAGATTAAACTTAACAGGCTACCCTGCTAACCAGGGCAGGATGGGATCACATTTTCATGAGCATAATCAGACTGCCCACGATTACTTCCTTGGGTGCATGGTAAAGGGGTGTCTTTTTGTCTTGACCTTAAATTTTCTAAAGTTCATTGTCTGCACCCAAACACAGGGCAACTCCCAGTGGTTCATTCTCTGGTGAGCTCCTTTCCTGTTTCAGAGTAGCAGCCGTGTTAGTCTGTATCAGCAAAAAGAACAGGAGTACTCGTGGCACCTTAGAGACTAACAAATGTAGTGGCTCAGTATGTAAATGGCTATTGTGTTGGTTTTCAATGCTTAATTTACATTTCGACAGAGATATACATCTTACCTCTTGTCTGGAAGAAATCTGTTTTTCTCTTTAGTTGCTGGCAGACTTTGAAATATATTTTCAGTACATATACACAGCTCCTTAAACGACATCCTTCCATCCATATCAGAATGATTACAAGGCTCAGTATGACATAAGCTTTTAATAGAGAACTTACATGACATCATTGATGGAGAAATACCATGAAAGCAGCATGCTAGGGGTATGTCTATACTATGAAATTAGGTTGATTTAATAGAAGTCAATATTTTAGAAATCGATTTGATACAGTTGATTGTGTGTGTCCTCACTAAGCGCATTAAGTCGGTAGTGTGTGTCCACAGTACCGAGGCTAGTGTCGACTTTTGGAGCATTGCACTGTGTGTGTGTCCACAGTTCCTGCAGTCGCCACCACTCATTGGAATTCTGGGTTGAGCTCCCAATGCCTGATGGGGCAAAAACATTGTCGCGGGTGGTTCTGGGTACATATCATCAGGGCCCGTCCCTCTCTCCATGAAAGCAACAGCAAAAAAGTATTTCTTGCCTTTTTTCCTGGGTTACCTGTGCAGACGACATATCATGGCAAGCATGGAGCCCGCTCAGTTCACTGTTACCGTATGTCTCCTGGGTGCTGCTGGCAGACACGGTATTGAAGTGCTACACAGCAGCATCCCCTTGCCTTGCCTTGCCTTGCCTTGCAGACGGCAGATGGTGCAATATGACTGCTAACCATCATTGTCGTCCTGAGGGTGCTCCTGGCTGACCTCGGTTAGGTTGGTCGGGGGCTCCTGGCCAGCCTTGGTTAAGTTGGTCAGGGGTGCCTGGACAAAAATGGGAATGACTCCAGGTCTTTCTCTTCTTTAAGTTTCATCTAATGGAGATTTAGTCCTGCCTGGAATATCATAGCAGCTGGAGGCTTCTACCTCAGGCTGCTTTCCCAGTCGGCAGCACCGTGTGGTCGCACTTACCTCAGCCTATCCCTTGCTCCCATGGTGCATGAAGCCTGGACAGTAGCAAGGAGCAGTTCAACTATAGGAAGAGAAAGTGCATAATGGTGGTAGAATGTGCCTTTGGGCATTTAAAAGCTCACCGGCGCAGTTTACTGACTCGGTTAGACCTCAGCAAAACCAATATTCCTATCATTATTGCTGCTTGCTGTGTGTTCCACAATATCAGTGAGAGTAAGGGGGAGACATTTTATGGCGGGGTGGGAGGTTGATGCAAATCGCCTGGCCGCTGATTACGCACAACCAGACACCAAGGCAGTTAGAAGAGCACAGCAGCGTGTGCTGTGCATCAGAGAAGCTTTGAAAACCAGTTTCATGACAGGCTAGGCTACGGTGTGAAAGTTCTGTTTGTTTCTCCTTGATGAAAACCCGCCCCCTTGGTTCACTCTATTTCCCTGTAAGCCAACTGTCCTCCCCTCTCCTCTTTTATCTTTGCTTGCAGAGGCAATAAAGTCGTTGTTTCAAATTCATGCATTCTTTATTAATTCATCACAAAAATGGAGGGGTAACTGCCAAGGTAGCCCGGGAGGGGTGAGGGAGGAGGGAAGCACAGGAATGGGGTAGTTAAAGGGGCATCCCCTAGAATGGCATGCAGCTCATCATAGAAGCAGCATGTCTGCGGCTCTCACCCGGAGTGGCTGTTTGCCTCTCTGGTTCTTTGGTAGGCTTATCTGAGCTCCTTAAGTTTCATGCAGCACTGCTGCGGGTCCCAGTTATAACCTCTGTCCTTCATGCCCTTGGAGATTTTTTCAAATATTCCAGCATTTCGTCTTTTGGAATGGAGTTCGGATAATACGGATTCATCTCCCCATACAGCAATCAGATACAGCACCTCCCGTTCAGTTCATGCTGGAGCTCTTTTTGCGATTCTGGGACTTCACGGTCACTTGTGCTGATGAGCTCACCACACTGGCCAACAGGAAATGAAATTCAAAAGTTTGCAGGGCTTTTCCTGTCTACCTGGCCAGTGCATCTGAGTTGAGAGTGCTGTCCAGAGCAGTCACAATGGAGCACTCTAGGATAGCTCCCGGAAGCCAATAACACACTACCCCAAATTAGACCCAGCAGGGTTGATTTCAACGCTAATCCCCCTCGTCGGGGAGGAGTACAGAAATCGATTTTAAGAGCCCTTTAAGTCAACAAAAATGGCTTCATCATGTGGGCGAGAGGAGGGTTAAATAGATCTAATGCTGCTATATTTGACCTAAACTCGTAGTGTAGACCAGGGCTAGGTGTAATGAGTTTTTCAGGACTGTTAGGAGTTGCTGTTACACAACAGTGAACTCTTTGACTGTTGGCACTGAGGGGTTGTTACAGTCATGCCCAGGTAAGGAGCTCAGAAATAGAGGATGATTTAAAAAACAGGCCATTAGAAGTGGAGGATTAGGGCAGAATTATTCCATGCTATGCTAGCATTGTAATAAATCACTGATGGATGCTATTGAAGTAAGCTCTATAAAGATATTGGGACACCTAGTTACTTTAGAACAAGAGATTATGTTCCCTAATTTTAAGGAGGGCAGGGCTCTCTGGCCATGTGCTTTTGTATATTTTTGAGTAACATGATCTGCCTTGAAATATTTTTTTATTTTTTACGAGTGGACTGACGGTTTGGGTCCCTTGTCATTGCATTTTCTTTTGCCACTCATGAGCAACATATGTAAATTAACAAACACAGGATTTAAAGAAAGTCATAGTATATTCCCTCTGCACAGCACATGTACTTATATATAATACACATGCACAGACACCCACAACACACGCAGATGTTTCAGTTGGTCAAACAGACAGGTCCACTTTCTGGGCAGATTTCAGAGTGGTAGCCGTGTTAGTCTGTATCAGCAAAAACAATGAGTACTTTTGGCACCTTAGAGACTAACAAATTTATTTGGGCATAAGCTTTTGTGGGCTAAAACTCACTTCATCATGTACTATGTATATATATCTTACTACTGTATTTTCCACTCCGCGCATCTGATGAAGTGGGTTTTAGCCCACGAAAGCTTATGCCCAAATAAATTTGTTAGTCTCTAAGGTGCCACAAGTACTCCTAGTGGTTTTTCTGGGCAGAGTATATCATACCAGTTTCCCTCACTCTGCACTGACTCTTAATCCATTTCCAGATCTTCCTGAAGATTTTAAAAAGAATCCTTAAATTGGGCTAAGGCATAGCTTCCTTAGATACAGTCTCCCTTCCCAATATTCTCCCACAAAAACTTACGTCAACTAGGATGTTACAGTGATAGAGCCCAAGGGCATATTTGGAGAATGGGCATTCTCAGGCATGGGCCTCAACAATGGCATTCCCTGCCACCAGAGATGAGTGAGCCTAAATCTCACCACCTTCAGAGCACAAGATACCACTTTTTTTTTTGCAATTTTGATAATCTAGTCCAGGCTTTCTCAAACTAGGGTCCACAAGGGTACTCCAGGGGGTCCGTGAGTCATGTCCGGGGCTACCAGCCTTGCTGATCAACTCCTCCCCCTCCTTCCCACTGCCTCCTGCATTCTGCGCAACAGCTGTTCAGTGGTGTGTTGGATTCATGGGAAGGGCGGGAGAGGAGCAGAGGCAGGGACGAGGCGCTTGGGGGATGGAGAGGAAAGAGGCAGGGAAGAGGAGGGGCATGGGTGGAGCAGGGGAGGGAAGAGGTGGGGCAGGGGTGGGATCTGAGGTGGAGCGGGGAGCTTGGGTGTCCACAAAAAAACTTAAATTAGAATGGGGGTCCTTGGGTTGCTAAAGTTTGAGCACCGCTAATCTAGTCTGATAACACAGGGCATAGGACTTCCCTGAATTAATTCCTGTTTGAATTAGAACATGTCTTTTAGAAAAATATCCCGTGCTGATTTAAAAATTGCCAGTGATGGAGAATCCACCACAACCCTTGTTAAATTGTTCCAATGGCTAATTACCCTCACTATTAAAATTATTTCCAGTCTGCATTTGTCTAGCTTCAACTTTGCATCTTGTTACAGCTTTGTCTGCTAGACTGAAGTCTGCTATCATTCTTTTGTTCCCTTTCTAGAAAATGCCAAAGAAGGCAGCAAAAATTATGAAATGGAGATCAGTGTTCTTTTGTTTGGAATTTATGCTCTTTAATGTGTGTACATGATGCCTTCATCACTACAGTACTGGCCACGTTAAAAATGCCCAGGATCTTTCCATTGACTTCTATTGTCTTTCAATTAACTTCAGTGGGCTTTGGATCGGGGCCATACTTCTCCTATCCTATGTCAGTATTTTGTTTCTATGAATGATGCAGAGTTTAATTAGTCAGATGGCATATTGTAATATATGTTTTCAAAGCAGAGTGAGGAGTGCACACATGCAAATCAAATCTAACCATTTGTTAATGGAACATGTTCATATCTACCTGCCCAGGCACTCGCTGCCCACTGCGAACTTTCCCCATTACTGCGTGTCCTCTGTTGCAGCTGAGCGTGCTTGAAACCCATGGCTTTGAGTGAATGCTGTTACCAGAGGTACAAATCCAAAGCCATGCTCAATTCTTTTCCAAGTCAGCTACATATTGGTATATGCCTAAAAATGGGATCATGAGAGTGAATTCTACAAATTATTCTGTGATAGTTTTGAAGGCTGTTAAAGGATTTCACAAAAATATTTGGGGATTTATGCCTCATGAACTATGTAATCTCAAATTAAATAGATACTGAATTAAGGCATCAAGGCAACAGCTTTAATCTGTTTTTCCCAGTTTTAATAGTTTAAGAGCTGAACCTTATCAGAAACAGCTGCTACTCATGACAGCCTAACATTTGTTATACATTTTCCATTATTTTTCTCCCTGTATTTTTTTTATTTTAACTTATTTAACCTATTTGTAAAAGGTGGTGGTTTAGCTGTTGCCTGAGGGGTCTTATTACTCACTTGTTTTGTATGCCCAGCTTAAATATTTAAAAGCCTACACTGTGAAAGTTGTAGTGTCTGGCTGGATTACAAAAAAAAGCAGTTAGAGTTTGGAAATTTTGTGATTATATGATTATAGTAAAATCATACTGATGATTTAATATTTCCTTTCACTGTTTATTAATATGTCAGCTGGATAACAATGCTTTGGGATGGAGCCATTGAAATTCATAGGCTGGAATACAGCTGTCTGCAAAAGCTTAAGGTCTCAATCCTGCAATTTGTTTCATGCAGATTCAATAGGGTGCCATATAGGCACAGGAGAAATCTGTAGGACAAGTCACAGGAGCCAGGACAAAATGATTAAGGTTTGAGATGATTTCAACTGGGAGAATATATTAATTATGTCTTGAGAAAGTTAAGCCAAAATATATTCTAAATGGGGTGCTTGTGAGAGAGACACCCCCCCCCCCCGCCACACACACAGAGGATTTAGGCTGAGCACTGCATATTTTTAATCTCCAAATTATATTTAAAAATATATATGCAGTGCCATGATTACTGTCATCTGCAATATTACTTGTATTTGGTTTAACGTTAGGGAGGGTGAAGTTTGGTTCCTTTTGTTTTGATCATGTTTTTCTGATGTTCTACAGTGCCCCAAGCACCTCAGTGGTCATGACTAGGATGGAGCTTTATACATAAGTTATTAGATATTATGTATTTATTTTAAAGAGTGCAGCTTCAGATGCAAAAATAATCTTTCCTCGCAGAATTGGCTTTGTTAAAATATTTAATGTATTTCTAGCATCTCTTAATACAATTTCATAGCTGGAAACAAGGAGGAGAGCCATCGCAGTGTGACTTGATAGCTTCTGCAGACTACTCGCAAGTCCTCTGGAGACCATAGATGGTCCAGGGGCACAGTTTGATAACCAAATCACTAATCAATCAATACAAGCAAGACAGCACCATCAATCATTTAGGAAAGTTCATTCTTTCACTCATTGAACTCTTCTATTGCCTTCCTTTAAAATACATAGGAAATACATACAAAGGCAGCCATCAATTCTAATAGGGCCAATCAAAAAAATTTGAATTTAGAAATTTCTCTGTGGAAAAAAGTGACATTTTTGCTAAAGTATTCTTGAAAAATTGTCCCATTTTCTGACCAACTGTAACCTCAAGCAACAGAAACAACACATGAACAAATTTGACTCAGTGCAACAGTGAGCAAGGTTTGACAACTTGCTGCAGCAAGGCAGAAAGTCTTTTGCGATAGGTGCGTGCCTGACGATATACCACTGCAGCTGTTGGTCAAAGTAAGGGCTTAATTATCCCCACTTAGGCCTTTTCTAGGTTGAGACAAATTATGTTATTGGGATAATTTTAAAATGGTTCCTGCCAACATGGTGTGCAATGGACATCAAATACGTCAAAAATATGTTTTAAATCACACTGTAGTCTAGAGACTAGAATGTGGTTTTCAAACACTGTTTTTAGACAATTATGCCTGGCCCACACTGATCAGCTCAACCATAGATGTGTGGCAATGGGATGCATAGTGCTCCCGGATCCTTACACATCGACCAACTTCCACATGGAAGGGGGGTTCCTCCCCTCCTGCTCTTGGACACAACTGTGCACTTTGTGGGTTCAGGTTCCCATGGGAGGAGTGGGTAGATTGGGACGAGGAAGAGGTAGGCCATGAACAGTGATGAAGAGAAGGGACACAGGTTCCTGTCTTCCTAATGCTTCTGCCCCTCCTCATCTCTTGTAGGAATGAGGTCCACAATAGAACAGGTTTAACGTTGGGCCAGTGATAGGTAGCAAGCATGAAAATGACTCTGTAGCCTGGTGGTTGCCCACAGCAGTGCTCTAACTAACAGCCTGGTCAATTTCGTTTTCAAGGTCCAGTGCACAAATGCAATGCTGCAACAAATGGATTGTGGACAATGTAGAGCACATCTATTTGTTAAACCAAGCAGTTTTATTGGGATTTATGGACCAGTCCTGCAATTGTCTATTTGTGTGGGGATGCACCTGGCCCATCATAGTCAATTGTAGGATCAGGACTTAAAATGATATTGATGGAGAGCAAACTTTTCCATTGGTCTTTGGTTTTATAAAGATTTATTTTTCCAAAATTAAATTAAATGTTGGGCCAAACTTGACCTAGTAGTGTCCTAAGAAAGAAAATTTTCCCCCAGTCCTAGATTTAGTTTCACTGAATACATTTTGCCAGTGGAGTTTAATCTAAATTATTCAATGTTTCCATTTATTTCAAGTTTATACACTTAATTACCAATAGGACATATCCAGGCTATAGAAGAAAACCTCTGGTAACTTTCCTGGGAGAGCCTAGAGAAGAGTTAGCAGCATTTTTCCCTGCAGCCATTGCCTATCTCAGACTGGTCCCAGATCTGTTGGTAGTAGCTGCCTAAAAGTATGTGAAGTTGGTTGGCCATAAGGACAGTAGTATATCTCATCATTAATGAGAGCTACCTTTCCAACTCTACAGCTTTACATGATTGAAATCAGGAGAAATTAGTTTACTAAACTCAGATCTGACATAACTGTCAGTGCTAGAATTGAAACCGTTGGTCATAGTGCAAAGGATGTGCTTTTGCACTTGGATCTATCTGAAAATATTGCAGGAATCAGAATGAAGATAAAAGAATTGTGATTGAACCATCTAGTTTCTCTGTAATTTTTGACTGATAGGTGAAGAATAATGATGTCTTCAAGGTGTCCAGCCTTCTATCTGGCACATTACACATTTAACTGGAAAATCAGTGCCGCTGAACCGAAAAGCCCCGCTGCTTATACTGCTGACAAAGGCTGAGTTAGAGCACACTTAAAAGTATAGATAAGAGCATAGGTTTTGCGGAGAGAGTTCCATTGGTGTGTGAGCTGAAAGGTAATGTCTGAAATCTCTGCTGATCATGATTCAACCACATCACTTCCCATTTATTGTTCTCATTTAACATAACAGGGACTCTAGATCTTAATTTTATATATACTATAATATTAATATACATATGTGTGTAATATATATATATGCACACACAGTCGTCATATAAAATACTAAATACTGTTAAAAATTAGAATATGTTAAGATTGTTCCAAACATAAATATGGGGGAAATTATATCATTAAAATATATCATTTTATTCAATACAAAAATATAGTGGTTGGGGAAAAAAACAAGACCCATGTAGTATGATACACTGTTAAATTCCAGATAAAGGTGATTGGAAAATAACTACTAAACTGAAATTCACTATACATGTATTTTCTCATGGGGAATTATCTCAGCTTCCACTTGAAATATAAATTAGAAGCTTTTATTTTATAGAGATGTAATACAAAGACGAAACACAAAAGCAGCACCATCCTCTGAAATTTAATGGTCCCTTCTAAAACCTTATCTTGTAAGGATGCCCTTTTGTAGGAAGGTTTCAGTGGTAGCCGTGTTAGTCTGTATCAGCAAAAAAACAGGGCCACAAGGACTCCTCATTTTTTTTTTTGCTTTTGGAGGAAATTTTCCACAGCATGGCTATCTGGAGCTGGCTTTTTACATTTGGCAGAGGCAAGAAGCTGTAGCTCCAAGGTGTATATTTTGTAAATGGAGGCTGCTTTTGGTGCAGTTTCAGCTAAATAAGTAATTTTAGTTTTCCTTTTCTTATTCCTATGAAGCTGGCACATTCTCACAGCCTCAGGAGAGTTTTATGTTTTCCAACTTTTGACTCCATCTGCTAATAATAAGTAGCATTATTATATTCTGCTTTTTCGGCTCCCAATACTACCACTCAGTATAATTAATCTGGGCAATGCTTAGATACTATTATGACAGTTGCTTAAGAGAAAACTGGAGAAAGATTATGGACATTTAACAGCATTGCCTTTATTTGGCACTCTATGGCTGTAACTACCCCTGTATCCTACAGTCCTGTGTTCTTGAGTTTTCCAGACTGTCCGTGTGGTAAAGAACTGTGTCATGCGTTATTGCTTGCTGAGATCTTCACAGAAGGGTCAGACCTCAAATGCATTTTTTCCTTTCAGACTAGAGGCTTTCATGAGTTTAACTCAACCATGTGTCCAGCGCACTAGCTGACATTGAGGATAATCCTTGGGTGAACATTTGAAAAAGAGATTTTTTTTAAGTTATCTAAGTGCAAAAAAGGCAGCTAAAATCTGTTATCTGGTAAAAATACCATCTTCTCATGCTCATATTTTAAAAAGCAGCCTGACAGAGTTATATGAAATGTTCCAAAAGAAAATGACCTTTGGGTGAAGAAGGAATAGGAACATTCCTAACAGAATGTAATTTTCTCAGAAAGTTAGTCTTTGAAAATGGGGACTTTCATTGAAGGGACTTCTTCAACTGCAACTGATAGAGTTAAAGTGGGTATCAACTATCTTTCTGTTGACTTGACTGGACACTGGACTGAGCCCTTGCTGCCTTTTTAAGGATGGCTGGAGTTCCAAAAGTATCAGGTAGGAGACATGCTACAAAATGTCACCTTCTAGAGGCTGCCAGTCCCCTTGCAGAATCCTTCTCTGAGCTCCCGAGGGGGCAGTGCACCTTCAGCTCTGCCATCTCATTGGCCAGTGGCCAGATGACACAATTTCTCCTCATATTTTCAGATAAACGTCCCGCCTGAACTACCATACATTTTGGGTCTTGCTCATCAACACAAAGATGAGATCTGATTGAAATTTTTTATTCAAAACTTTTAACAAAAAATGGCTTTGTTCACAAATTGTCACAGAAAAATTCATTTCCCCCAACATTTTTTTGATTTTTTTAATGGATTTTTTTTTAAATTAAAGATTTTAATGAAAAAATGGAGGGGGGGTCTCAGTTATTATTTTCTCTCTGTTCTGTCCCCTTTTTACCATATTTTCACTCGCAGAATGGAAAAAGAGAGAATAAAAGAAGGGAACAGGGGAGGTGGGAGTAAAAGTGGTAAGGGGGAAAAGGAGAGAGGGGAGGGGGGAAATGACCAAAACCCAAAGTGATTTTGGTTTTGTGGGTTTTCCATTTTTGATCAAAAACATTTAAAATGCTGAAATATTTTGGGAATATTTTTGAGAAAACAAACTTTTTTCAAAATGTTTCATATGAAACATGCTTGCCATTTCCATAATTCTGATACAGATTTTTTTAAGGACATCACTCATAAAATATCTTGATCATTAACTTTCTTACCTCTCATCTGTTATGTCTCTTTTCCTGGAAATTATTTTGGGTATTGACCTCAAATCAGGGCAGCTGAGGTAGAGAAAATGCTGTAGCTATTGTGAAAGAAGCAGACACTAAACAAGCATACAGTATCTACAGTCTAATTACACGGATGCAGTGCAGCACTTTACCACTACAGTTGAAAGGCAAGTGATAGTTATTTTTACGATTTTTTTTTCTGATGTGGAAAGGTAAGACTCTTTGTACAACTATACCAAATGGCTGACTGATAACCCAGCTTTATATAACAGGGTTTGTTTGTTTTTAACATATTGTCTAAGATATTACACAGGTTAGACTGAAAAACTACCAAGAGTTCTTAGCACTCCCAGCCTTTTCTAGTTTCGGATTCTGCCATTTTAATATATCAGGAGGAAAATCCTTGAACCATTACAAAGCATACAGTAATGACATTGGTATAAATATCATCATGAACAACAGAGTTAATGAGCTAGGTATGGATGTTTAGGGTGAAAGAAATATTCACCTAGATAAAGGTTAAATATAGTACAGAGGTAGGGTGTTTACTAGGGATTTATACTATGACTTTCTGTTGCTTTTTTGCCTTTTACCTTTTTTCACTTTAGGGAGTCACAAAATCTTTGTCAGAGTTTGTCGGAAGTAGGGTTTTTTTTAACCTGCACATTTTTACCATACATTGACTTTTCATTATGAACTTTATATGTTGCATATGCTCATTTTGTTACTGTGTGAGACATAATGGAAAGTGAAAATACTCGTCTGGTCTGCTTATCCACCTGTTGCTGTTATTTATGTATTTGTGCTATGGTAATCCTACAGGTCCTGAACATGATCAATGACCCCATGGTGATGGGCACTGTACAAATTCATAGATATGACAGACAAAGGATGAGAGAGGAAACAGAAGCAGGGAGAGGTGAAGTGAGTTGGCAACAACAGTGAGGCCCAGCCCGTTGAGGCGTAGCCTAGGTTGTGAGCTGTCCATGTCTCTGTGTTACTTGTTTGTACAATGCCTAGCACAATACAGGTGTGGGATGCTTAAGCAATATCACAATAGAAATAATAATTTTTTAAAAATATGACAACATAGCTGGAGTTAATGGCTTTGAGAAATGAAATAAAACCCCTAAGTATTTTTTGTTTGTATGAGGGTATCCATGACATTTTGATTTACATTAAGAACAATTCTTTCCCTAGCCGAGTATTATGTTACCCCTTATACCCTCATCCCCACCTTTCTGCCACCTCAGTATGTAGCACAGGCCAGCATGTGACAATGCTCATTACCAAAGTCAGCAGTTACCACACAATGGTATATGAGATTGCCATGGTTTGCCCTGAATCTTAGAATGGAAAATATATGTTGACAAATAATAACTATTTAATGGCATCTATGGTACAGCATTATATGTTACTTCTGAATTTGGTCCACTGAAACGAAGAAAAAAAAAGTATAAGGAAGCCCTTGAAAATAATGTTATTCTTAATTCTACTGTAGACTTCCTCGAATGGATCCACTTCAACTCATCCACAGTAATTCACTCAAGTGGCAAGTAGTACAGATGGATCAGGAATAGTACTGATTATCAATCATATCATATATCATATCATATCAAACCATATCATTATAATTAATGGTGTATGAGAGGCTGCAATGTACACAAAAAACACAGGAATTGATTTTGTATTAGCCCAGTATCAATTTTTTTGGAAGACACTGTCTATAGCAGTCTGTATCATTAATACTGAGTGAATAATTAACAACAAAATACCAGCAATATATTTGCTATTTGGAGAATATTTCTGTGATTTTTTAAAAAAAAACCAAAAGTCTATGTATGGATTGATCTGGAACAGTTCTCCTCAAGCATTCAATATTTGCCATTTGAATTGGGTTGGTTAGTTGACTGATCATATAATCCATATAGAATTGTTTCTGTTCCCTGTCTTGATTAATATGAGCCAGATTTTCAAACGTATATAGGTGCTTAAAGATGCAGAAGGGCACCTAGTGGGATTTTCAAAAGTGCCTAATGGGAATTAGATGCCTAACCTCTTTAGGCACTTTTGAAAAACTCACAAGGTGTCTATTTGCATCTTTAATGTGAAAATCTGTCCCTTACTGGTATAAATACTTACAAAACCCAGTTTTGTGAAGATATGGATTTGATTTTGAAATTCACTTTCTGCAAACATTTGTGCCAGCAAAGCTCAATTGCCCTAACGTTAATGGAAAGTAAATGTAACGGGACACTAGCATGACCAAAGCATACATGTGACAAAATAATTGGATTTTGTGTGTGTGTGTGTGTGTGTGTGTGTGTGTGTGTGTGTGTGCAAGTTCACCCATCTTTGTTAATCACAATCCATGAATTCAGGGCCAATTTTTCAAAATTAGACACAAGCAATCACACAGATAATTTGTATGCAAATAACTGATGTATCCAAACACCTGTTGTTCATATAAAAATTGTGTCTTTGCTCATGCATGTTGCATGTGCATTGATGCCTAATCTAACTGTACACTCATGAATGAAATGCCTGATTTGTGTGCATATAGTCATTGAGCAAAAATCACTACATTGACTTAGACACCAATTTATCTGTCCTTCACTGTGAATTTTCAGCTGAAATGAAATGAACATAGTTGCCATGAGTAGAGAGACAGACTTTTTAAATTATGTTACTAATTATGTATATACTTCATCAACAGCTCAGTGCTTTTCCAGTGCAGCTCATAACCCTTGTCCAGCCATGCCCTAACTATTTTTTAACTTCTCCTTTTTTTGGGTAGTGATCTTTTTGTTAAAACTAATTGGGTACTTAAATAGTTCTAAAGCTAGCAATTAAAAAAAATACTCCATTGCATAACCAATACATCTAGGGAGGAATACATAAAGGGAAAAAAACAACTGTCAAGCAATCCCACAAATTAGAAGCCAAATTTGAATACTTTGACTTCTTCATACCTTTTTATAAATAGCAGAAGAAAATACTCTGAAAACAGTTGATGAGGAAGTAGATATGCAGGCCTTCTTTATTAACACTGTACTCTGAAAATCTCAAACACAGGCAAATCTATGTTTAACTCAAGCATGCCTAGGTTTGCCACCAAAGACTGAAGCTAAGACTTTCTGGCAGGTGGGGGGTGGGGAATCAGTTTTCTTTTGAGAACTGAGAGGGGGAAGGGAAAATGTCATATTCTATGTGAACTATATTGATTAGCTACTTTCGAGTCTATCAGTTATACTGCAATTATATACATATAATGTTTAATGTGAGAGCTTCTGAGCTCAAATGACTGGATTATTTCAAATGCCTAAGAAAAAGAATTGAACTGTCAGTGGTCAAAATTGTAATTAGAATCAAAGAATAATTTGTGATTGGAAAGGATTTTTGAAAAGGTGGGTTCTCTCTCTAACCTTGATTTTATAATAGCTCTGTGGAGATGGTGAATGTCAATTACAGCAGACCTAATTACCTGAATAAGAATTTGTGGTGGCTAATCATTAATAACAAGTATTCAAACTATATAATTCTCACCGAAAATACTGAAAGTGTCCAATAGAATCTTATAATAAAAGGTAACAGCTAAAGGCTAGGTTTTCATTTATACTAACGCCCTCTACACAGAGCACTATAGGGGGCCCTAGTGTAAATCAGAATCAGACCTGTAGTCTTATATCTGAGCAGTCAGATTCATTCAGCTAGAGATGTATTCTGACAGAAATTAATTACAATTGATTTAATTTGTTTGAAATATAAAAATCCACCCATTCAATCCATACATTGATAACATATGGAACTTCTATAAAATACATCTCTCATAGCTTTCTGAGGCAGGGACCCACTTTTTTGTGCATTTGTACAGTGCCTAGCACTGGTCCATGACTAAGGCTCATAGATACTGCAATATTACAAATAATTAAAAAATTAATCGTGATTAAAATTGCAATGTTAATTGTGATTAATTGCACTGTTAATTGTGATTAATTGCACTGTTAATAATAGAATACTATTTATTTAAATATTTTCAGATGTTTTCTACATTTTCAAATATATTTATTTCAATTACAACACAGAATACAAAGTGTACGGTGCTCACTTAATATTTATTTTTGATTACATGTATTTGCACTTTAAAAAAACCAAAAGAAATAGTATTTTTCAATTCACTTAATACAAGTACTGTAATACAATCTCTTTATCATGAAAGTTGAAATTACAAATGTAGAATTATGTAAAAAAACCTCCTGCATTCAAAATTAAACTATGTAAAATTTTAGAGCCTGCAAGTCCACTCAGTCCTATTTCTTGTTCAGCCAATTGCACAGACAAACAAGTTTGTTAGCATTTGCAGGTGATAATGCTGCCTGCTTCTTGTTTACAATGTCATCTGAAAGTGAGAACAGGCATTCTCATGCCATTCTTGTAGTCGGTGTCGCAAGATATTTATGTGCTAGATGCACTAAACATTCATATGTCCCTTCATGCTTCAAACACCATTCCAGGGAACATGTGTCTATGTTGATGATGGGTTCTGCTTGATAACAATTGAAAGCAGTGTGGACTGACACATGTTCGTTTTCATTATCATTGTCTGAGTCAGATGCCACCAGCAGAAAGTTGATTTTCTTTTTTGGTGGTTTGGGTTCTGTAGTTTTCTCATCGGAGTGTTGCTCTTTTAAGATTTCTGAAAGCATGCTCCATGCCTCATCCCTCTCAGGTTTTGGAAGGCACTTCAGATACTTAAACCTTGGGTTGAGTGCTGTAGCTATCTTTAGAAATATCTCACTGGTACCTTCTTTGTGCTTTGTCAAATCTGCAGAGAAAGTGTTCTTAAAATGAACAACGTGCTGGGTCATCATCCAAGACTGCTATAACATGAAATATATGCCAGAATGCTGGTAAAACGGAACAGGAGACATACAATTCTCCCCAGAGGAGTTCAGTCACAAAAGTACTTAGTGCATTATTTTTTTAACAAGTGTCATCAGCATGGAAGTATGTCCTCTGGAATGGTGGCTGAAGCATGAAGGGGCATATGAATGTTTAGAAAATCTGGCTCGTAAATACCTTGCAATGCTGAGTACAAAAATGTCATGCAAATGCCTGTTCTCACTTTCTGGTGACATTGTAAATAAGAAGAGGGCAGCATTATCTCCTGTAAATGTAAACAAACTTGTTCGTCTTAGCGATTGCCTGAACAAGAAGTAGGACTGAGTGGACTTGTAGGAGCTGTTTTATTTTTGAGTGCAATTATGTAACAAAAAAGCCCTACATTTGAAAGTTGTAAGAACTTTCACAACAATGAGATTGCACTACAGTACTTGTATGAGATGAATTGAAAAATACAATGTCTTTTTTATCATTTTTACAGTCCAAATATTTATAATAAAAATAATATATACTTTGATTTCAATTACAACACAGAATACAATATGTATGAAAATGTAGAAAAAAAATCCAACATATTTAATACATTTAAATTGGTATTTTATTGTTTAACAGTGCGATTAAAACTGCGATTGATTGCAATTAATTTTTTTGAGTTAATCGCATGAGTTAACTGTGATTAATCAGCAGCCCTACAAATAATAAATATTAATCAAAGGATTAATTACAAAAAGCCTGGTCCAATGTCTATTGACTTTGGTGGGAGTCTTTCTACTGACTTCAGAGAGCCTTGGATCAAGCCAAAAGAGGCTGAGCTCTCCTAGATACATAAAACTCTTCATTTACAAGGGTATGTGATGGAATGTCTATTCCACACAAGGCCTGAAAGAGTAAATTAGGCCAATTACCCTTAGACTGCATCTGGAGGAAATCCAGGGAGTGTGAAAGCCTAATTGGTGATGAAGTCCAGCTGTGGGAGGAGCTGGGCTGGGTTTATAAGGACAGGAAGTTGACAGCTGAAAGGGGCTGTGTGGAAAGGAGTCTGCAGTCATTGCCTGGGGGAAAGGAGGTGTGTTTGGGGCTACAGTGCCAACTAGCCTGCACTTATTCCCTGGGATTTTGGGTTGGTAAACCTAGCTGGGGAGCCAAAAAGTAGAGCTGAGAGGCAGGAAAGAGTCCAGGGGAAGAGCAAAATGGTCTGAGAGAATGCAGGCCACTGTTGCTAGGGCTAGGGTCTCTGGATTGGAATCCAGAGTGAAGGGCAGGCCTAGTTTATCCTACCAGCCACTGGAGGAGTGGCACAGTCAGGGCAGTGAAGAGAAGACTGCCCTTTTTGGACGGACTTTGATACCTTGGAAGAGGAGGACTATAATGACCTGTCTGGAGGGCTGAGTCATGAAAAAGGAGCACCCTGAATCCTAGAGAAAGAGACAGACCATAGGATGAGTAACCAACAGAAGCTGGCATCAGACCTGGAACCAGCTAAACCCCAGAGCAACCAGGAGGAGACAGTTTAGTGGTGACTGTGAGTGGTCCCTGTCAAAGGGTGACTTTACCCACTTGATACTTTTAGAAAAAAAATAGGAGAAAGGGAAGAAGTATGGGCCTTGCTAAATGATTAAAAGGCTCTGAATATACCTAACAACTTTTGCAGAACTTGTCAGTTGTTCTTTACCAACCAATCAGTGCTCTGTTAGCTTTTCCGTTTTTTGTGGTCTCTGTGGGACAGAGAGGATCATCCATATTCAGCCAGCTGATTTGCCAAGAATAAGTTGGCTTGGGGTGGTAGTATTTAATTTTCAGGGCTGGAGCTCTGGGAGCAAAGACATTTGTAGGAGTGGAGAGTTCATTAGCATGACCACATCATTAATGAGTTCTATTCCACCACCAGTAAATCTAGCTTGGTTCATGAGAATTTTTATATCTGACTCAGTTTACAGTGAGATGCATTTTGGGGAGGGAAGGCAGTAACTCCATCACAGGTACTTTGGGTGTGGATTCTGGAATAAACTTGGCATGTATACAAAACTCTAGGGAATGAAAACATCACTAGGCCTCCTGACATGAGACAAATGTCTCCTTTGCATTGGAAGGCTTGGTGTTATCATTCTTTGGGTTTAGTGATCATGTTTTAAAATGTAGCTTCACCATGTATTGATATTTCATGTATTTAAATCTCGATATGGTGAACTCTTCATCCCACGCCAGGGTGAAATGTTAAGATTTTAATTGCAAGCAACTTTTTGGTGATTTTGGGCTACTTATAACTTTAATGGCTCATCAGTGGGCTCAAATATTTGTTGTCTGAGCTCATCTGGGGGAAAAAAATGCTTGCTGCTGAAAGACATGGGAGAACACTTCTGGGCTTGCTCTATGGCAGTGGTTCTCAAACTTTTTTTTTTTGTGGACCACTTGAAAATTGCTGAGGGTCTCAGCGGACCACTTAATGATCTTTTCAAATGTTGTTTGTACCATTAGCTAACCATTGTAAAGTGCTTTGGATAAAAGAACTATATAACCCCCCCCCCCTTTTTGTTCTACAAATAAAAGCACACAACTCATTTTAATAGCAGCAGTTTTATCTTTCTAATGCGATGGATGTGCCCTCTCTCCCCCACTGTGGCAGCCCCCGAGCTGGGATTGGGAAGGAGGGGGGTCTCTCCCTCTCTCCCCTGCCGCAGCAGCCCCTGAGACGGGGCTGGGAAGGAGGGGGGTATCTCCCCCACCACAGTAGCCACACAGCTGAGGCTGGGAAGGAGGCGGGTCTCTCCCTCTGTCCCCTGCTGCAGCA
Organism: Gopherus flavomarginatus; assembly: GCF_025201925.1. Classification (NCBI taxonomy): domain Eukaryota; kingdom Metazoa; phylum Chordata; order Testudines; family Testudinidae; genus Gopherus; species Gopherus flavomarginatus. Next base: position 236,378,310 of record NC_066618.1, read on the forward strand.
GCCCCTGAGATGAAGCTGGGAATAAGGGGGGTCTCTCCCCCACCACAGCAGCCACAGAGCTGAGGCTGGAAAGGAGGGGGGTCTTCTCCCCGTCAGCAGCAGCCCTGGAGCTGGGGAAAGTAGCCTCTTTCTCTGGCCCTGCACATCCCAAATTCTCCCCACCCCCTTTTTCTCACCCCACTGGCTCCTCCCACCTACCTCCTATTCCCCCAGAAGGACACCACCTCACCTTACATATGTATCTTCTCCAGGTTCCAGGCACCTAATTAGTGGAGCCATGCCTGCATGGCTCCACTAATTAGATGGGTAGACCTTCACTGTCTCGTGTGCGGCTGTCCAGGCGCATACCTTAGAGGGAACTATCCATGGATCACCTGAATGGAGCTCGTGGACCACAGTTTGAGAACCTGTGCTCTATGGAGTCCTTGTTATGTCATTTCTTCTAGCCTGGAAACACAACAGAATTCTCAGCCCATATTTCTTATGCATTTGACTTTAAAATCTATTGAGGTCAATGGATTTATGCTGATTTACAACAGCTTAGGATCAGGCATTTACAATTAATCTAAACGCAAAAGTCACTCACTTACCTGAATCAGAAATGTAAATGCACAACTAGCAGATGTACATGCAGCTTTTTAGTTTGTCATAGGAATGCATATTCAAATTTTGTGACTGCACAATGTGAAGTCCCTCGGAATATGGCCTCAGTTTTAAGTAAACTTTGCGATTATGAAAAATGAAACTTCTTCTTGTAAACAATTGCAAAGGAACGGTAAGAGAGAGAAACACACACAGCTGCATGCATTTATCCAATTAGACACTCTCAGTACTCACACCTGGGTGCTGTCTTTGGACAAATACAAACTTGAAAAGAAAATGTTTCATGTTCTTCACAGATTTCAGTTTCTTAACCATAAGCAATATTTTTCTGTTATAACAATACTTTATACACGTTAACAGATGGAGCTTCTTGTAAAAGACTCAGTCCTAAAAATCTTGCACATTACCTTGCTTCTAGATGACTCAGTAAATTTTCAAAGAGGCATGTGAGACATAGGAATACAAATCATGTGAGCAAATAAGGGGATTTCTGTGTGCACCTCCTGTGCGCCACAACAGGAATTCCTCTCTGAAACTTTCATTATCTATTTTTGTTCAAAGATTCTGTATTATAAATGCTGACCTTTTGGTATTGGTCAAGTGACCTGTGTTTGACAGGTCAAACCTATGATTATCGAATGGACTCAGTGCTGGATCCCATCAAGATGGGCCAAGTCAGCCTCCAGCTGTTGACATCAGCACCTTCAAAGAGTGCAGGACTAATGACAATGTCAGCCTAATTGATTTCTTTCTATGGGAGCAGAAACCCTTCCCAGATGTGTGTTTAAAAACATTCTTAAAAATGAATAGCACTGGACCTTTGGTAGATATGTTAACAGATAATTAAATTATATATAAAACTATTTCTAAGGTGCATAGTACTTACAATACTGATAATAGATGCTGTTCAGAAGAACTGATGATCTAGTTCCTTGATCTTGCAAACACTTCTACAGATGCTTAACTGTACTCACACAAGTAATCCCATTAACTTCAGGGGCACTTAACATGTACAGAGGTGTTTGCAGGTGCCTCAGAGTCCAATTCTGAAAACAACATCAGACAAAAAACTGACTATATTTAGTAGTCTAATTGGCTACCATAGGAATTGCCACCCTGCATCAAACCTGTGGGCCATCTAATCGAGTATCTCCAGTGGTGAGCACCAGATGCTTCAGACATAGTTATGAGAAGCCATCTAGCAGGCATTTAAGGAATAACATGGAATATGTGTTCCTCACATCCATCAGTTCATGTTGACTAAGGTCCTGAAGCATAACTTAATCAATTCTCTGCCATTGCAGGGGCCTAAGACATTGGTGCATCTTGGTCCCTCTTGTTTTCTGCCTATGGCACATAATAGCTTAGTTTCCTGAGGGCTGTACCACTTTGGTCTAATTCTGGTGGTTGGGTTTGGTGTGTAGGTGATGTTGGTGACCATGTGATCTGGTGGTTCCTTCTGACCTCAAACTCTATGACTCTAGAACAGAGGTGGGCAAACTATGGCCCATGGGCTGGATCCGGCCCCTCAGTGCTTTGGAGCTGGCCCGCGGGACTGCCCCTCATGGCACCATGGGCCCAGCGCTGCTCTCAGAAGCAGCCCCGGGGCGGGAGGCAGACGGCTCCATGTGCGTTACCCTTGCCTGCAGGCATCACCCCCCGCAACTCCCATTGGCCGGGAATGGGGAACTGCGGCCAATGGGAGCTTCGGGGAAGTATCTGGAGGCATGGCAAGGGCAGCACACACAGAACCCTCCACTCCCCATCCCCCAGGGGCCACAGTGCTTCCTGGAGTGGTGTGGGGCCAGGGACAGGGCAGGCATGCACGGAGACTGCTCTGGCCCCAGTTCGTGCTGCTGCCACCCTGGATCCACTTTAGGTAAGTGGTGCCAGGCCGGAGCTCGAACCACTCCTGCACCCCACCCCCCAACTCCCTGCCCTAAGCCACCGCCTACAGTCTGCACCCCTCCTGCACCCCAAACTCCTGCTCTGAGCCCCCTCCTGCAGTCTGCACCCCTTCTGAACCACTGTCCTGAGCCCCCTCCTGCACCCCACCCCCAACTCCCTGCCCTAACCCCCCTCGTACATCCCTCCTGCACCCCAGCCCCCTGCTCTGAGCTCCCTGCTGCACTGTGCACTCCTGTGCACCCCAACCCCCTCTCCTGAGCTCCCTCCTGCACTCTGCACCCACCCCCTGCCCTCAGCCCCCATACACTCCGCACCCCTCCTCTTCCCCAAATCCCTTGCCCTGAGCCCCTTTCTGCACACTGCACCCCCTCCCACACGCCACACTCCCTCCCGCACCCCAATCCCCTGCCCCTGCCCTGCATACAATTTCCCCACCCAGATGTGGCCCTTGACCCAAAATGTTTGCCCATTCCTGCTCTAGACGCACTTATGTTCTTTCCATCAGTCTTATAGTTTTTCAGTCCTTCTGGCTGTAAATCTTTGTTTTCATATTCCATATAAATGTCCTTTTTATTTTAATCTTGCTAATTCATTGGTCTTCATGATATCTTATTGCAATGAGTTCCATAGACTCATGTGAAAAATATTTCCTTTTGTTTTAATATGCTGTAAGAACAGGGAATGGAAGACAGGGACAGCAATGATATCATGTGGCTGCTAAGTGCACAATGGGCATTAAGAGGTATGTGGGTTTTATTTCATTATTATGTTGTTAGGCTGAGAAATGTAAAATCTATTCCCATTAAGGTATCCTGAGAAGAGAAAAACATTTAAGTTACGTAGTACTGTGCATGTAAGTGGTCATCTTGTAGCAATAATGCTTCCAAGTAATACATAACATTTTACATGTTCAAGTCACTGGGCAGGTATTAAGTAATCCTCACAACCCTCAGCTGTGAGAATAAATATACACCCCCATTTCCCAGTGGGGAAACTGAGGCAAGGTGCTACAGTGACCTGCCCAGTGCCAAACAGCAAGTTAGTGGCAGAGCCTCTTCAGAGCTCTTGATTCCCAAATCCTCGTTCATTTCTCTAGATCACATTTCCTTACAAAAAAGGTGAGTTGGGCAGAGGGAATTACAAAGTAAAAGAATTGAGAGTAAAGGAGTAAATCAAGATGATGGCTGCACGGATGAGTCTTCATTCATCGCACTGCCTTGAAAGCGGTTCCCTTGTTCTTCAGCAATTTCTGTATAGAAATCTAGTAGTTGCCAGAGGCTTAATCTCCAGTGACTTCCTTTTTTGGCACAAGTTTTGAGATAGTTTTGAAGACATAAGAAAGGAAGAATCAGGTGGCAAATGCCTTAAAGCAGTTCTTGGACCAATAAACTTCAGTGACTGTAACTGGAGTGAAAGCAGTTTTGGCACTCTGTTCCGTTGCACTGAGCCACTTCAGAAGTAAGTACAGCTGCACATTTGATTCCTTGGAAAAGAATTCCTTATTGTCTGGGCAACTGACATTTTATTGGATACTTTCTTGAAAGTTTTCTAATTACGAATAAGTTCATTTAGCGCTGATTGGATTGTTGTCATCTCCAGATCAATCAAACAAGGTGCATGGCTCCTAGTCAGAGATGGGTAGCCCTAACCTTTTCTGATGTTTTGATTAAATAAGACAAAATTATTTAACAGTCAAAAATGGAGACTCTTCAAACTATCATTAAAAAAATGTTGGAGGACATACTAGCCCCACTGAAGTCAATGAAAGAAGTACCATTGACTTTAGCAAGGCCAGGATTTCACCCTTTAAGCTTAGAGCCTGATTCTGCTTTCATTAATATTAGTGTGGAGTAACTCCGCTGGGTGTCATCTTGGGAGTTACACCTGTGGAAAAAGTAGCGTAGCTGAGGAGAGAATCAGGCCTTACAATAACAGTCTCAGTGAAGGGTAGATATCTATCAAACATGCAAATTCTACTATCCAAGTGAAGAAAAAATGTTACTTAGTGCTTAAAGGATGGAATGCCTTTCATATCCCATTCAAATTTATACAGAATCCAAAGACTTTGGAGGGGCTTAAAACAATTACCATGTTGTGTTCCAGCTCTTGATTAAAACATTTCTGTGGTGTGGGTGGATAATCTCTTCTTGACCTGTACCTATTGCCTGGTGTATAGACACCTGAGGATCCTGTAGGTGAAGAACTGCCAAAAACTTTTACTGTAGTTGCTTGGTTGGTAAAATACTTCTGTGTAAATAGATATATGTTACATTTTTTTGACAAAGATACTTGGAAACAATTGGTGATTGATGTACCAGTTATTGCAGAAAACCCTATACAGAGCCAATGCAAGACATAAGCAAACTAAGCATTTGCTTAGGGCCCCGAGCAGCTCAAGGGGCCCCTATTCACTTTTTATTATGTGTTGGCGGGGGTGGGAGATGTCCTTTACCATATGGATAGAATGATGAACATGTGAAGAGGAGCAGTAACCATAAACTCAAAATCCTATATTAAGATTTATTCGGTCTTGGTTACTGCTCTGGTTCTAGAATCTAGAACCTTCTGGAACTTTGAAGTTCCTGTTTCATTTTATGATTTCTTGATTAAAAACATCAGTCAATAATATTTAATTACATATTTGACACAATTAAGTGTTTGTACCTACAGGGCTTGACCTTGCCCTCTGATAAATGATGCACATGATGGGATGATTTAGTTGGGGCATATCAGAAGGCAGGATCAATAAAAATGAAATAGCTTAAATGGTTCTATGGCAACTCACCATATAGAGTTATGGGAAAATAACTGTAGTCCCAGATTAAGAAAAGAAAAGGATATGTATAAAAAAAAAAAGAGGGAGAGAGTGGGGGGTAATAGATAAGCAATTATAGGAAAGTAAAAATAGAGAATAAATTAGAAAGGGCCATGTGAAAGAAGATGCCAAACTAAACATAATTTAGAATGTGATTTTTTTTAAATGTTCAGTGTTGGCCTAACTCCATTCCTACTTGAGTCCATGGGAATATTATCATTGACTTGAATGGTAATGGAGCCAGCACCTAGTGCTTTTGAATATCTCACCCTTAATCAAAAAAAATTTTGTTTCATTTGGAGGGTGGGAGAGAGAGAGAACTTCTGAAACAACATGAATAGGAATCAGAAGAACTAGTAACCCACAAAATAATTATGGTACTGTAAACAATAACAACAACCAATGCAATACTAGTTAATAATTCATTTAAAAAAAATAAGAACAAAATGTCAGCATATTGTATGAAGCATTAATTGTAACTGAGGCTATGCATGTCCATGAATGGAATACAAAGTGGGAAAACAGTGTGGGGGGAATTAAAAGCAAATGAAGGAAGATTACCAACAATTTAGAAGTTAGTGGGATAATAAATGCATTGTGAAGATGAGAGGTTGTTTTAAAGATGTACTTTTCTTAATTCAGTTTTAAACACAATACAGTCCTTGCTTCAATATACAGTTGAATTACTCATTTTTTTTTCTAATACAAAACACAGTAAGAAGATTGTTTTTAAAGTTCTAAAATGTTTTATGGAGTGCTGGTGTGCTAAACTATGAGTAAAAAGCAGAAACTCAATTATCGTTGGTAGATTAATTTATTATGTAGATAAATTAACAGTTATAATGAAAAAAGACTGCAAAAAGACTATCATTAACCACAATAGCTATGGAAAAGGCAGATAGTTTTTGCTGCAACTACTGCCTGAGTCCTATTAACTTTCAAAATTCCTATTGCTGGTTGAGACAATTTAGGTAGATCCTCTCAAATTTATTTTATCCAAGGGATTACAGCTATAATTTTACTGCCACACAGGGCATTCCTATTTTTCTCTTCTAATATGGATGGAAGAAAACTATTCCATTTCATTTCCTTAATAATACCCCAAGTGATCTCAGGCTGTCAGCCCACTAAGTTGTTGGTGCAAAGAACAATCGATATGGAATTGTCGTCTCCTGCTATTTTGATACTGCAAAGAGAAAACAACAGTTAAGTCTGTTTGGTGATCTCTGCACAGATTTCAGAGTTAAACCACAGATTGGTCCTGATCTGGCCAAATTTGTGGAGCTGAATCATTCCTATGAAGGGCCTAATCTTGCAAGTTGCTAACTGCCCTCACCTCTCAAGTCTACTGCTAGAGTCAGGACTCTCGAGTCTCTCCTACAAGTCTGTATGTACCTCTCCATACATCGGCCATGCACTGGAATTACAAGTCCTATGAAAAGTGATAGTAGAGGACTTCTGTCTGCAAAACTAATTTTCATTAAAACAAATTTCTCTTAACTTTAAATGAAACAATGGCTAGAATATGGCTTTAATCAAACTTCTCTCTTTTTTTTGAGGTTCACCTGGTGACAACAACAAAATAAACATTTTAAGAGAGTGCATTTTAAAACTCCTCCAGAATGTCAAGATTAAAACAAAGGAGTGGATCCATAAATCCGAACAAAGAGGAAAAGTGAAAGAAGCATGTCAAAACAATATACTTCTGTTAAATCCTTTTCTAAAGGTGTAAATTGCCATTCTGACACAACTGCCAGTCTGATCTACTTTGTTTAATAATGAGTTTGATTATAAAAATAGCTCACTGTGGCAAGAAGATAGATGGGCTATCAATTCCTGAATTTGGTAGCCCATGAAATGATCTGTTATCCTCAGGACTGGATTTCTTGACCCATTACTAAGTGCAAACATGGAGATGACAGTGTACTTCTGAATGCTAGAAAGATGCTTGCAGAAGTCAATTTTATGGGTTTTTATTAAGACTGATTTGAGTTCTTCCAAACATTGTAATATTTAAACTATTGATAAGAAAATCAGAAATTCTTCTGGTGATAGAGGATTTCAAAGGTATTATAAACAAATTATTAGAGAAGGTAAAATATTCATATTCAAATCCAGTGAAACTCACCTGATGTGAACCCATCACTCACCTAAGTTCATGGACTCTTCAGCCTGCTAGCCTGAACTGTTTTACCTTGCTCCAGCGTTTCTGGCAATGACCCATTCTCTTCATCTTGCTCTTCTGTTGGCTAGGACAGCAAATGGATCTCTAATGCTAAACTAGGATAAATCACCTGGGTGAAAGAGGTAATGTTTCCGCACCCTAATTCAGTACCAGAGGATCCCTAGAGCCCCAGTGTCTTGAATGCTGCAGAGGCCTGGATTATAGACTCATAGACTCTAGGACTGGAAGGGATCTCGAGAGGTCATCGAGTCCAGTCCCCTGCCCTCATGGCAGGACCAAATACTGTCTAGACCATCCCTAATAGACATTTATCTAACCTACTCTTAAATATCTCCAGAAACGGAGATTCCACAACTTCCCTAGGCAATCTATTCCAGTGTTTAACTACCCTGACAGTTAGGAACTTTTTTCTAATGTCCAACCTAAATCTCCCTTGCTGCAGTTTAAGCCCATTGCTTCTTGTTCTATCATTGGAGGCTAAGGCGAACAAGTTTTCTCCCTCCTCCTGATGACACCCTTTTAGATACCTGAAAACTGCTATCATGTCCCCTCTCAGTCTTCTCTTTTCCAAACTAAACAAACCCAATTCCTTCAGCCTTCCTTCATAGGTCATGTTCTCAAGACCTTTAATCATTCTCGTTGCTCTTCTCTGGACCCTCTCCAGTTTCTCCACATCTTTCTTGAAATGCGGTGCCCAGAATGGACACAATACTCCAGTTGAGGCCTAACCAGCGCAGAGTAAAGTGGAAGAATGACTTCTCGTGTCTTGTTTACAACACACCTGTTAATGCATCCCAGAATCACATTTGCTTTTTTTGCAACAGTATCACACTGTTGACTCATATTAAGCTTGTGGTCCACTATGACCCCTAGATCTCTTTCTGCCATACTCCTTCCTAGACAGTCTCCTCCCATTCTGTATGTGTGAAACTGAATGTTCCTTCCTAAGTGGAGCACTTTGCATTTATCTTTATTGAACTTCATCCTGTTTACCTCAGACCATTTCTCCAATTTGTCCAGATCGTTTTGAATTTTCACCCTGTTCTCCAAAGCAGTTGCAATCCCTCCCAGTTTGGTATCGCCGGAAACTTAATAAGCGTACTTTCTATGCCAACATCTAAATCGTTGATGAAGTTATTGAACAGAGCCGGTCCCAAAACAGACCCCTGCGGAACCCCACTTGTTATACCTTTCCAGCAGGATTGGGAGCCATTAATAACTACTCTCTGAGTACGGTTATCCAGCCAGTTATGCACCCACCTTATAGTAGCCCCATCTAAATTGTACTTTCCTAGTTTATCTATAAGAATATCATGCAAGACCGTATCAAATGCCTTACTAAAGTCTAGGTATATCACATCCACCGCTTCTCCCTTATCCACAAGGCTCGTTATCCTATCAAAGAATGCTATCAGATTAGTTTGACACGATTTGTTCTTTACAAATCCATGCTGGCTATTCCCTATCACCTTACCACCTTCCAAGTGTTTGCAGATGATTTCTTTAATTATCTGCTCCATTATCTTCCCTGGCACAGAAGTTAAACTAACTGGTCTGTAGTTTCCTGGGTTGTTTTTATTTCCCTTTTTATAGATGGGCACTATATTTGCCCCCTTCCAGTCTTCTGGAATCTCCCCCGTCTCCCATGATTTCCCAAAGATAATAGCTAGAGGCTCAGATACCTCCTCTATTAACTTATTAACTCCTTGAGTATTCTAGGATGCATTTCATCAGGCCCTGGTGACTTGCAGGCATCTAACTTTTCTAAGTGATTTTTTACTTGCTCTTTTTTTATTTTATCTTCTAAACCTACCCTCTTCCCATAAGCATTCACTATATTAGACATTCCTTCAGACTTCTCAGTGAAGACCGAAACAAAGAAGTCATTAAGCATCTCTGCCATTTCCAAGTCTCCCGTTACTGTTTCCCCCTCCTCACTGAGCAGTGGGCCTACCCTGTCCTTGGTCTTCCTCTTGCTTCTAATGTATTGATAAAAAGTCTTCTTTTTTCCCTTTATTCCCATAGCTAGTTTGAGCTCATTTTGTGCCTTTGCCTTTCTAACCTTGCCTCTCCATTCCTGTGTTATTTGCCTATATTCGTCCTTTGTAATCTGACCTAGTTTCCATTTTTTATATGACGCCTTTTTATTTTGTAGGTCACGCAAGATCTCGTGGTTAAGCCAAGGTGGTCTTTTGCCACATTTTCTATCTTTCCTAACCATCGGAATAGCTTGCTTTTGGGCCCTTAATAGCGTCCCTTTGAAAAACTGCCAACTCTCCTCAGTTGTTTTTCCCCTCAGTCTTGATTCCCATGGGACCTTACCTATCAGCTCTCTGAGCTTACCAAAATCCGCCTTCCTGAAATCCATTGTCTCTATTTTGCTGTACTCCCTTCTACCCTTCCTTAGAATTGCAAACTCTATTATTTCATGATCACTTTCACCCAAGCTTCCTTCTACTTTCAAATTCTCAACGAGTTCTTCCCTATTTGTTAAAATCAAGTCTAGAACAGCTTCCCCCCAGTAGCTTTTTCAACTTTTTTAAATAAAAAGTTGTCTGCAATGCAGTCCAGGAACTTATTGGATAGTTTGTGCCTCGCGGTGTTATTTTCCCAACATATATCTGGATAGTTGAAGTCCCCCATCACCACCAAATCTTGGGCTTTGGATGATTTTGTTAGTTGTTTGAAAAAAGCCTCATCCACCTCTTCCACCTGATTAGGTGACCTGCAGTAGACTCCCAGCACGACATCACCCGTGTTTTTTACCCCTTTTAGCCTAACCCAGAGGCTTTCAACACTCCCATCTCCTATGTCCATCTCTACCTCAGTCCAAGTGTGTACATTTTTAATATATAAGGCAACACCTCTTTCCTTTTTCCCCTGTCTATCCTTCCTGACCAAACTATACCCATCCACACCAACATTCCAGTCGTGTGTATTATCCCACCAAGTTTCAGTAATGCCAACAATGTCATAGTTGTATTTATTTATTAGCACTTCCAGTTCTTCCTGCTTATTACCCATACTTCTTGCATTTGTATATAGGCATCTAAGATACTGGTTTAATCTTGCCTCCCAGCTTTGCCCTGACCCTCCTTTCTCTCTGCCATTATAGCCCATGCTCCTTCCTGTTTCCAACCCATCTCCCAGGTCTTGTTCCCCACTTACTGTGGGCTTTGCTCACCTGTCCCCGTCGAACCTAGTTTAAAGCCCTCCTTACTAGGTTAGCCAGTCTGTGCGCAAATAAGGCCTTTCCCCTCTTCGAAAGGTGAACACCATCTGTGCCTAGCAGTCCTTCCTCGAATAGCATCCCGTGGTCGAGGAAGCCAAAGCCCTCCTGGCGACACCATCTTCGCAGCCAGGCATTCACCTCCACGATGCATCTGTCTCTGCCCGGGCCCCTACCTTTGACAGGAAGAATCGAAGAGAATACCACCTGCGCTCCAAACTCCTTAACCCGTACTCCCAGAGCCCTGTAGTCACTCTTGATCTGCTCAGTGTCACACCTCACAGTATCATTTGTGCCCACATGGATGAGTAGCATGGGGTAGTAGTCAGAAGGCCGGATAATCTTCGACAATGCCTCTGTAACATCTCGGATACAGGCCCCTGGCAGGCAGCATACCTCCCGGGATGAACGGTCAGGGCGACAGATGGGTGTCTCCGTCCCCCTCAGCAGAGAGTCTCCAACCAGCACTACCCTACGTTTCTTATTATCAGTGGTGGCAGCAGACCTCCCAGCCTTAGGGGTACGAGGCTTCGCCTCCTTAACTGTTGGGGGTGATTCCTTCTCTCCTGTATCAAGAAGAGCATAACGGTTATCTATTACCACAGCAGGAGGGTTCGCAGCAGGGGTGGAGCACTGCCTGCTGCCAGAAGTAACCAGCTGGCTGTGTCCACCCTGAGCCATCTCCTCCTCCACTGGTGTGTCAGATACACCCTGAGCCTCAGGATTGCCTGATTAAGCACCATATAGTAACCATCGGGGGTGCTGGAACAATTGTTATAGTGGGGGAGCTCAGTCATTGAACCAAACTGCAAACCCTGTATACAGAGGCAGCACCCCCAGTATTCCTAGTTCCAGCACCTATGGTAACCACTTCAAGTTCACATGGAATTTAGGATTTTATGCAAACCTGAAACTCCAAGAAACCTGAAGAAATATGAGTTACAGAGTAGCAAAACTGCTGGTTTGCTGTGAGAAACTGGGAAACCTGCCAAGTTCAGAGTCCTATATATTATGGGGGAAAGGTGTCAGCAGGCTGCCCTGAAAGGTCACTTCTGCTCCTGCAAAGTGTAATATAGATGCATGCGGGAATTTGGGCCATGACTGTGGGAAGGTGACTGTATCTAGGTTCACAGAAGATTCTATAAAACCAATCTGGTGGGGCAACTTAAATGCAGTTTTCAAAGATGAGAGAAATATGGTTTTCCTGAAGCTCCAGAGCTTGTCTCAGTGCCATAGATTTTTTCCAGACTCTGACATTACAGAATTATGCATTCTGGAGAATCTATAGTGAATCTATATTGAAAGTACTCAGGCATATGGTGATAAGTACCTAGCCATATTGAATCTGGAACTGGACAATGTACTTTATTGGAATCCAAGAGGGAGGACTTTCCCCCCTGAGTTTTATGTAAAAGTATTTACTGAGTGCTCCCTTAATCTCAGTTACTGAGGACATTCAATACATAATTCAGTTTTGATGTTTCCTTTGCAGGTCACATTTAAAGGAAAATAATGAAACACACACAGGTCATGCCTTGGCTATTTTAAAAATATCCATCTTCTCTTTCTGATGTGGCTCATTTCAGACAACTCATAGAAGCTCCTGAAAGGAGATCTAGTCATATATTAGCTTTTCTTTAGCTATATGATTACAATAGAAAATCAAAAGATTGCACTGTGTGTGTTATGGCATCACTAATACACATTGATTGTGCATTTATTAATATTTATACTTTACTTGGCCATAATAAAATACATTTTAAAGCTGACTTGTATTTCTTTTTGAATGTATGTAATTAATGTTCAAAATTGTGAGTTTGGATGGGATAGCTTAATTCCTAGGATTAATCAGTTGATTGTTTTACTTCGGAATGGCCTGAGGATGTAAAATGTGACTTAAAGGTACCGTGATCATACTTCTCATTTTGATTGGGACAGTCCCCTTTTTCAGCTCTGTCCTGTGGATCCCAATTTTTTTGCCAAAACTGAGCATTTGTCTCTGCTGATGACTTGTGCAGTCAGCGCTGCTGCCAGAAGCAGTGTAGAAGTAAGGATGGCAATACCATACCACACAACTCTTACTTCTGTGCAGATTCTAGTGGTGACACTGACTTCAGAGCTGGGTACCTGGCCAGCAGCTGCATCTCTCCAACCACCCAATTCTGAAGGCAGTGCTGCTGCCAGCAGCAATCACATGTTGCACATGTGATGCTTTTGTCCTTTTTTTGGCGCTTGTGCATGTGATGGGTTGGATCACAGAAACCCCCTTGGGAACTTCCAACTGGTGTGCCAAGACTACTTCTGCCCCTGCTTTCCCTGCCAGCTTGGGACTCCAGCACCCTGTCTTGCTGAGCCAGACATGCCAGTCTGCTCCAACACGGAGTCAGGGTCTGAACCATGTGTCCCAAAGCTGCAGACTTAACTGAAAGCAACTTAAGAAGTGTTCCTGTCTTTATCACTCAGATGCCCAACTCCCAATGGGGTCTAAACCCCAAATAAATCTGTTTTATCCTGCATAAGGCTTATACAGGGTAAACTCATAAATTATTCACCCTCTATAACACTGATAGAGAGAGATGCACAGCCGTTTGCCTCCCCCCCCAGGTATTAATACATACTCTGGGTTAATTTATAAGTAAAAAGTGATTTTATTAAATATAGAAAGTAGGATTTAAGTGGTTCCAAGTAGTAACAGAGAGGACAAAGTGAATTACCAAGTAAAATAAAATAAAACAGGCAAACCTAAGTCTAATACAATAATAAAACTGAATACAGATAAAATATCACCCTCAGAGATGTTTCAATAAGTTTCTTTCACAGACTGGACACCTTCCTAATCTGTACACAGTACTTTCCCCTAGTACAGCCCTTGTTCCAGCTCAGATGGTAGCTATGGGATGTCTCATGATGGCTGCCTCAGAGTTATATTTCATATTTCTTGTTTCAGATACAAGAGCGATACATTTATACAAATAGGATGAACACACTCAGTAGATTATAGGCTTTGTAATGATACCTTACAAAAGACCTTTTGCATGAAAGATATTTCAGTTACATTATATTCAAACTCATTAGCATATTTTTAATAAAATCATATAGAGTGCAACGTCACAGTGCACATTTCTGTCATTAGAAGAATCCGTAGTTTGTGTATGGTCATTTATTGCTATAAAATGTCTGTGTAATTTTAATGAAGATCTCCAAAAACAGGTCAAGTTTTTAAAAAGACACTTCAACATCGGACAACAGCAAGTTGTATGTGAGAAATGTGGAGCACATTTATTGATTGCCCACAGCAGCCAAAATGACATTACCCAGCACCTTCAAAGCAGAGATGCTGATAAAAGTAAGTGTTCAACACCAAGAGTTTCAGGATTTTTTTCTGAGACAAGACACAGAAGCTGAAAAAGTTTTTGCCAGTGATGGAGAGTTTGCTTACTACTCAATGTGGCAAAGACACAGTTTCCAGTCTAGTGACTGTTCATCACAATTAATTAAGAAACACTACCAATCTAAGTTTATCTGCTTGCACAAAATCTTAGGCAATCATTTGCAACATCTTAGCCCCATTTTTCATTAAGGTGCAGTTTAAGTTGAACAAGTGTTCCTTTCTTGCACTTAGTCTGGATGCATCAAACAAAAAGGAGCAAAAACTAATTCCTGTTCTTGTACAGTATTTTTTCCCACTGAGTGGAGTTGCACAAAAATTACTGAGTTTTAATCTCTACCTGAAGAAACATCTGATTTTCAGTGTGCATTCATCCAGGAAGTGATTGAGAAGTACTCTTAGGACTTGGCTACACTTGCAAGTTAGAGCCCTGGGCGCCCTAACATCTGAGGTGTCCACACTGGCAAGGCACTTAAAACGCCTGGACTCTGCAGCTGGAGTGCTCCAGGTAATCCATCTCCATGAGAAGCATAAAGCTTCCTGAGTCCTGGCTGAAACCCCAGGCATCAGTGTGGACAATGTGTTGCATTACTGTGCTGTGACTGGTCTCTGGAAACATCCCATAATCAAGTCAAGTGGTCACTCTGGTCATTGTTTTGAACTCAGCTGCGGGCATGCTTATCTGCTACAGGATGAAGCAAGCCATTACTGTGGAATGCTGCTGTTGTGAGTGTGTGTGTGTGTGTGAGAGAGAGAGAGAGAGAGGCGGGACGGAGGGGGTCTACTGCTGTCTGAACTTGCAAGACAGCACGCTGACACACTCTCTGCCCCCCAAAACACACTGTCTCTCCCCCCACATACACACAACACACTCTCTGTCACACTCCACACCCCCAACATTTGAAAAGCACACTGCAGCCACTTGCACACTGGGATAGCTACACAATGCACTGCTCTCCGTGATTGCAGCTGACAGTGAAAACACACAGTAGCATTTTCTCTGTTGCGGTCTCCGAAGGCTAGTGTAACTCCCAGCGCTTTACATCTGCAAATGTAGCTAATCCCTTAGTGACAAAATCATTGGAATTTGTGCAGACAAGAGCAACACTAACTTTGACAAAAGATGCAGGCCAACTTAGGAAAAGAGACCTTAAGTATTGGCGCATGTGGTGAATAACTACCTCCAAACTGTAGTCGACTGTCTTCCTTTAGACATGGAGATTTTCGATGTAAAGGTTTACACACACTTTCCTATCTATACAGTGCATGTTGAAGAGCTGAAAATCTTCTGTTGATTTGTCAAACTTGAATATATCAAATTACTAGAGCGTGACAGCACACAATTCCTCTCATTGGGACCAGCAATACACAGGATTTTTTGATTTATTTGATGGACTTAAAGCATATTTTTTCCCCTCACGATAAGTGCCAACCTGCTAAAGAAGCTCTTTGATGATTCTGCTACTCAACTATGGCTTCTCTTTGCCAGCAAACTGCCACATTCCAAAAGATAATGGAGATGATTGAGAAAAAGAACTTGTTGGTGACAGAAGTTGCACTGCAAATACGTTCCCTGCAAATTAACTTATCGGACAGGCTTGGAGAAAGATTTGTTACAAAAACAGTGAAGAACCTATTGCACACTCTTGTTGAATGTGGGCAAATAAAAGAAAAAGAGTTTTACAATGTAGTCAACAATTTTTACACAACATGCCGGTCCTACTTAGAGCTCTGGAGACTTGCCTTTGAGCGCACCCTGCTGAGGAATATACCACACTGGGAAGAAATATTTGTTTTTAAAGCCACACCAGATTTTTTATGTTAGGATCTGAGCTTTAGATTTATTTTTTTAAGTGAGCTTCTAGTCGTCATGATTTCAGAGGAAAACTTGAAAACATGGAACCAAAAGGCTCAAAATCAAGCAAACAAACCCAGAAGACTGACTAAGAGAATTCAACATGTATTTTTTTAAAATCTTGTGATTTTTAAGATAATTCAATATTCTGGGGGGCTAGATTCATAATTTTTGAATGCCCGGGATTGGCAATGCTGCAATCATTACTGCACTCTGTTTTCCATGATGCCTCCATCTTCCCCAGCCAAATCCAAGAGACATGCCATTTATCTGCTTTAGCCTCTTATCCAGCAAAATTGTGTCTGGCACAGTAAGGGGCAGCTGTGATTGTTATTGAAATTATAAAGGATCAAAGTTTTGCTTAAAATTCAATCTAGGTAACACCACTTTACAGGATTAACTCAATGAACAGATGCAGGTCAGCTTTTAAGATACATATTTGCTTCATGAATAATGTATACATGTGAATGTTCTCTCTTTCCTATAAAACTTGCATCATTCCTATAAATGGGAGATCTTCAACTTTTTTTGTGTGCACTTTCTGTGTGGTGATTACCGCACTACCCCTCAAGAAACCTGAAAATGAAAATAAAAACTATTTTTCCATAAACTGTAATTACTTTAATTGGAGGATAATTATATAAATAATGCATTTGAGTGTAGGTTTCAGTTTTTCTTTGTTTTCTAAATATTATCATTTTTCTGTGTTTTCAGTTGTATAAACAGGAAACATTTAAGTTAAGATGCAGAGCAGGTGAACTGAATGTGATACCAGGAGAGACAATCAAAAGATGATTAGGCTATTGAAAACTGTCTAACTAGGTGATAATTTTTAAGTGAGCAGGTGTACTTAGTCATTATAACTTTAAAATGGAAAATACATTTGAATTAACTACTGAAATCCTACATTAACAGATCTTGTTTACACTGACAAAAAACCAAGGAAGTTCAGAACTAAGGTTGCAAAGAATCCTGTGGCACCTTATAGACTAACAGACGTTTTGGAGCATGAGCTTTCGTGGGTGAATAGCCACTTCGCCAGATGCATGCATCTGGCGAAGTGGGTATTCACCCACGAAAGCTCATGCTCCAAAACGTCTGTATCTGGCGAAGTGGGTATTCACCCACGAAAGCTCATGCTCCAAAACGTCTGTTAGTCTATAAGGTGCCACAGGATTCTTTGCTGCTTTTACAGATCCAGACTAACACGGCTACCCCTCTGATACAGAACTAAGGTTGAAATTCACTTATTAAGCCCCAGAGATTAGTCACATTTTTAAGAACCCAATTGACAACAGGAAGAATATACAAACTTGCTGTTTCCAGTCAGTGATGGGCTCAAGCTTTCTGCTTTATAGAAGACATCTTTGTTTCCTTAACAATAGGGATAATTATTTGTATAAATGGGCTGCCAAAGCTGCTAGAACCAAGGAAACATAATCATCCCATCATTGTCCCAGTTGCCACATCCTTGGCTGGACCCTTCTCTCAAGGTTCCACTGGGACCCTCCCTTCTTTATCCACAATTCCTATGACTTCCCAGAGGGCTTATTCTTGGGAGTATTGCTTGAGTAAGGACTGGAGGATGAAGCTGTCTAATGGTGAAAGCCTTACTCCATTGAAGTCAACAGCAAAACTCCCATTGACATCAATGGGGCCAGGTTGTCACCTTAAAATTCTACTAGTATCAGTTGATCATACCATATGGTGACAATTCCACATATTTATATTCTCATCACTTTTCCTAATACAGATTCATCCCAAGGAGTCAGAAAGTGGTACAATATCTACGCATGACAGAGCAGCTTAACAGCAATGGGAGTAATATTGTTTTAGTTAAAGTTTTAGCTAGTCAATAAACAACCTTTGATTAATTAAATAAAAAAATTATAAACATTACTGGAGATATCCTATCTCCTAGAACTGGAGAGAACATTGAGTTCAGCTCCCTGCCTTCACTAGCAGGGCCAAGTACTGATTTTGCCCCAGATCCCTAAGTGGCCCCCTGGAGGTCTGAACTCACAACTGTGGGTTTAGGAAGCTAATGCTCAAACCACTGAGCTCTCCCTCCCCTCTAATTCAAGTGTGTTTATGTGTGTAGGCTAATCTTGTGATTAAAGTGAGGGCCAAAAGTCCAGCTGGGCCTGCAATAGTCTTCCTATATCACCTTCAGAAGATCACTGAATGTTTCTTACCTTAGTTTCCACATTGTGTGAGGTGATTTCAGATTGAATTCCTTATTGCTTACTAAAGTGCTTTGAGATCAACAGAAAATGCTATGGGAAAAGAAATATATACATTGTTTATATGATATTGTCAAGAAATAGTTACTCAGTTTTTTTTGTTGGTTTGTTTTATTTACTTATTATATTAAAATGTAATAAGCAAACCAAATCTCCACAGTATATGACGGATACATGCGGAACACATGTACAGTGCCAAAATGTTGAAAGCTGGCATAGAAATCCACACTTCGACATCTGCCAATAACAAAGTGATCTGATTTACAAATGGTTGCTGGGCCCAAAACTCACTGAATTTTTGTTATTTTATTGATAGGCTTTTCTCTGCTACTCATTGCCAGAGTAGTCAAGCACATGTCATCAACATTAAGGTGTGGATTATTATCCTCATTTTTACAGAGGGAACAGAAATGCTTTCAGAAGTGGGTTGGAATTTTCAGTGCTTTATTTTGAGCACATGCGACTCTCCTGCCTCAGTGCATGGGGGAACTCGATGGATCCAGCCATGAAGGGTAACAGTCCCAGCAGCAAGTGGGGGAGGGAAACATTCATTGAGGGACACCAGGGAGCTCCTTCAGCCCCCTCAGCCCCAGGAGTTTCTGGCACCCATTAGCTAGCTGGGGGGAGAGAGGTACTGATTGGCCAGCATTCCCCAGCTCCCAGGATTTAACCTAGAGTGGGGTCTTGTCGAGCCTCTTTCATGTCTGTTCCTGCAACCTCGCTTTACCCATATTGATCTAGGAATGTAATCCAGCCTGACAGATGCTGTCGGTCTAGCAGATTGTACATTTTGGGGGGTCAGAAACTTTTTCTTGCTTGAGCCAATTGGCAGAGGACCAGAGTTTTCCACTTTCCTCACAGCACCTTCAAGCCACACTAGGTTAAGTAGGAATACATTTAGTGTCTAACCGAAGTACTTGGGTTGAGTTGTTAATTTGTCACAACTTGCACCCTGTTTCCAATGTGGTTAAAGGGACAAAATGAACAGGTTCCAGAAGTAAAAGATCTGGGATTTTGGTGATGTGATGGGCCTTGGGCTCATGGGATAGGGTGCAACCATGTGGCCTTTGCTGGCTGAGATCCCCACCCTTTTGCAGCCTCTGTCTCCATCATCGGGAGGTGGAGGGGAATGTATTAGGGCTGAGAGAGATGAGTCCAAGACAGGTGAGCTGAGGAGATCTTACCCCAAATTATGGTAAGGAGCTCTGTAACCCCAACACTGGAACCAACTAAATGCCTGGTATAGAAGAGTATAGCACTCCTCACCTGTGCTAAAGTTTAACTAAAGTTGTAGCCTGTCACTTAACTCTATGCAAGTGTCTGTCCTCATTTTGCCATTGTCTTCATCAATCAAGTTTTGGACTTCAAGAATTCAAGAATTGCTGTTAGTGGTGTGGGTGTCCAGCCTTCTGATACTCAGTCAACATCTGAGCCACCCAAAGTTAGAAGCCATTTTTTGAAAATGTAGGCATAATTGATTTCCCAAAGGTCACAAAGTCGGCCTATGATAGTTCTTGAATCTTGGTCCAGGAGACTAATCACAGGACCATTTTTCCTTACCATTGCAAGGTTTTGAAGTTAATAACACTTCTGAAAATCAAGCCACTTATTTAAGTTCCTAAATATGGATATGCCTAACAAATTTAGAAAAGTTTGACCAGTGTGTTTCTGTTAAGCAGCAAGATATAATAGGGACGTATTAATTCAGCTAACTCCTAGTGTGTCATGTGAAGCATGAGGCTGGTGATCAAGTGTCATTAATGAAGCTAAGCATGAATTGATGTAACACAATTCTTGCACTAGAGTGCCTTATTGTCATCATAAAATGTTATATGATAACTTTATATGTACATCTATGTATGTTTCTCACAAGTTCTGAGCCCAGTGATTTATACTGTATGACACTGCTCCCAATATTCTTAATAGCAAGTTAGCTCATTTGTTTGTCCTGACTACTTTTTGAGAAGATCAGACTTATATTTTGACATGTATATAATTGAGTTCCATTTCTCTGTGCTCATTTTCAATCTGGCCAATTGGTTTTTAGATCTTTTCTATGAAACCTCAATATCTTTGCAGTCTGCATGATTTCCTCCATATCCTTTCTTTGTTTAAATTCTGTGGAGCTGTTTGTTGATTTGATCCATCAAACTATACCATTAGCATTGTGATCTGACAAACAAGTCAGCACCACTACACTGAAGTCAAACAAAGAAAAAAATAAAACTCAAATTCCCCACTACGAATTATGGTTTACCATAATCACAGCTTGCAATTCTTATTGGCAAATCATTTCATCCACTTCTAATGTCTGTTTTATTAGCACTTCTTTGAACACGAGGGCCAAGTTTCTCTCTCGATTACACTGATGTAAATTCAGAAAACTTCACTGAAGTCAGCGTTTAAATATCCCAGCACCAAGTGCTTTAATGCCTACAGATAGAACCAAGAGCAGAATTTGACCTGTAGTTCTCAGTATACCCATCCATAACAAAAGTGTATTTAAGTTGCGTACACTTATGCAAGTATGTGATTACTGTACTCTTTTATATCTGAGAGGCTCATCCAGTACACTTGTGTGGATTTCTTTCTAGTCCACATCATGCTTGACTGTAATAAGATAGATAGATATTTTCTATTTTGGAAAGTAAAGGGGAAAATGGTGTGTGTGTGTGCAGTGAGCTTCCTTGGCTTTTGGAGCATGCCTGTGTGGCAAAGGCACTGGTTTGTACTGTGTGACATTTACCTTTTTGTTCAAGGTCAATCACAAAAGGCTGATAACAGAACAGTTACAAGAACATACATTCACGCTTTGTCCCCTCTCTAGTTCTGTAGCCACAGATTGTTAATTGTATAGTTAGTTCCTTGACCATATGTTGTTGACCAAAACAGAGGCTGAGATTAAAGCGGCCCAGATTTTTCGGTTTTAGGTTCATCCCCTACCTGTACCTATAACCGTGGGTTTGTATTTTTACAGAAGAATTTACAAAATAAAGGTACAACAGAGTTTATTAAAGGGAGATAATGGCAAGGACCCCCAAAATAACCAAGATGACAACAAGCAGATAACAAAACGAGGCAGGCTGTAACAATAGGGAACTGTACTGACAAACACGCAATGATTACAATACCATCTTCAGCAGCTTGAGGTACTGATGTCCTTTTCCTCCTTAGGTTGGTATGGCACGCCAGGACCACTGGATCCCCTGGATGGAAGCAGGATCTTGAAGCAGGGCCAATGAACTTCTTTCAGGTAAGTTGTTGAACTCCCTCCACATGCGTCGTCATGCGTGCAGTAAGTGAATCTTACAAAAGATGGTTTAAATGTATGTAAGTGAGTAATCCCCTACTTAACGTAGCCCATGTGGGATGGATGGCTTACCCTTAATTGTCTGTTCTGCACTCTACCGCTCAGACAGGTCAGCCCTGATCTGATCTGAACACTACCATATATAGACTTTTGGTTACTAGGCAGATTAGATGATTGACAGCCACTGTCTTTTCCCCCTAAACATGGAAAAGGCACCAAACTGGAGTGGGGAGGGAACAAGAAGGCTTACAAACATGGACGCCTAGTTGTCCTTTAGAGGATCCAAGATGGCCTTAGGATTTTCAATTCTACAATGTTTGTTATGAAATGTATTCAAGAGATCAAATAACCAATATTAGTTAGGTTTATTGCTAAAAGTCAATAATAATATAGTACAGGAAAAAGGTTCAATATGATAGCAGTTTCTGGGAAGCCGTCTCATGCAGTGTTGTTATCTTCACCTTAAGCAGAAGGTGTGCTTCCAAAGTTACACCCCTAAAGCGATCCTTTTAATAACAATCCTGTTTACAAATAGAAAGGTGCTAGGCACCTCATCTCAAACTAGCTTTAACCAATCAGCTATCTAACTTTTTTTTTTTCTGGTACCATGGTGTACCCTTTATCTCTTTGTTCTTTACACACATATTCTGGTTACCAGGGGCATGAAGGCACCTCCTCGGTTTGTACCAGGGTAAAACAATCAGATATCTTGTCCTTTTCATTTGGAACAATCCAGTATTGCCCTGTAATAGTAACTCCTACCTGTTGCTATGGTAAAACATCCATACGTCCTGAACCTGACAGTTTTCTGATCTACTTAAGCCAAAGCTTACTACAGCTAATGCAAGGTATTATGGGATACTTGACATAGGTGAACAGAATTCAGAGAAAAGTGTAAATACATTAACGTAACTTCCCAACACTTATATTAATACTATGCCTAACATGTATGTATTGGCTAACACAAAGTCACATATTTGAGTGCATGCACATACAAATACTGCCACCAAAACATGACAAAAAGAGGAAAAAAGCAGCAACAGCAAAAGGCAAAGTCTCTTTTAATTGCCTGCTCTTGATCTCCCTGCGGTGATCTCTCTAAAGCTGGTAACTTGAGAGCAATTCTGATGCCATTATTACAGAGGAGTAATTTCATAATGACAGAATTAAAGGCAGGAGAATGTTCTTATTTGTTAAGACTGTTTAGATTTCATTCATCAGATCCTGATCTCAGTTACACAGGGTAAATCTGGAGTAACTCCACTTATTTCTACCTGGCTCTATAGTACATTAAAGAAGGTCTTATTAGTATATCTGCTTTTTTATTTAGACTTGATTTTACTCAGGTTTCATTTTTGGTGGTAGATGAATTATGAGGGCTATGTGAAAACAGCATATAATTCTTTAAGAAACAATATTCCCAATTGCCCTCTGAATATATTTTGTGGGCCAAAACTTCCTTTATGTGGAATTTTCACGAAAATGTTGACTTTTTATATTGAAAACTGCAAAATTTTATGTTTCTCTAAGGAAACTAACCTTTGTGCAAATACACTTGTGAATTTTACAAATCCCCCTCCGCCCCCCAAAATTAGGGCCTTTCTTAGTGAAAATACTACAATTTTGAACAAACATCCACAGAACATCTGTTGTGAAATTGAAATAGAACGTGGAAACCACAAGTTCTGAGGGCTTTGAAGTTTGCTGAAAACATATTGCACAGTCCTAATTGTTTTCAGCTATAACTGTTTATTGCATTTTAATAACACAAAGCATATTTTGTTTTCTTTCTGTAAACACAGAAATCTTCACAAGATATTTTATGCACTTGCTGTGTTTCCATTTTCTTTACATCAGAATATACTGTGACCATAGGGGAAAATTGGTGGATGCTCTGCACCCACCGGCAGCCAAGCTCCCCGCCCCTCCACCCCAGCTCAGCTCCACCTCCTCCCCTGAGCACATCACATCCCCGCTTCATCTCCCAGCACTTGCCACCACAAAACAGCTGTTTTGCAGAGCAACAAGCTGTGGGAGGGAGGGGAGAGGAGCAGGAATGCAGTGCACTCACAGGAGGAGGCGGGGCTGGAGTGGAGATTTGGGGAAGGAGTCCAATAGGGGCAGGGGGCAGGGAGGGGGTGGAGTTTGGGCAGGGACTTTGGAGAAAGGGTTGGAATGGGAGTGGGGCATGAGAAGGAGGGAGTGGGGTGGGAGCAGAGTCAGGGTGGGGCGGGGGGTGGTTAAGCACCCACCGGTGTAAGGAGAAGTTGGTGCCTATAACTGTGACCATATTGAACTGATAAAGCCTGATCCTGAAGCCCACTGAAATCAATGGAAAGACTCCCATGATATCAGTGAGCTTTGGAGCATGTGCGTACACAATATATGTATTAAAATACATAAAAGCTACCAAAAATTGTGGTAACACCCCCCTGAACCACCATTCCCAGAGACATACTTGCTCCAGGTGACAATGTATCATCATTTCAGGCACTGTTAATCCATTCTTATAATTACAGCATTTCAAATCAACATGGTGATTTAGCGTATGGCAAGCCTGGGTGTGCATTAGCCTGATGTGCTCGAAGTTTCCATGTGAAGCCTGCTACCATGCCCTAAAAAGTCCGTAATGTACTTTGATGTCCTGCTGTTTAAAATGGGAGTACCTCTAAGCACTGCAGTGCACTGTAGCGGGGCCAGTGAGTATGCTGCAAGTTAGTGTGCTGTACGTTTTCACTCTGACTTGCAACATTCTAAATTGCCATGTGAACAAGCCTGTAGTTCCTTCATGATACCAGAGGGCTTGATGGAAGTCTGCACACTGCCCTTTGAACCCCGATATTTAAAATGAATGAAATGCATCAAAATTTATGCCTTATCACAGAAGTAGGATGTGTACTCATATTTGGAGACATAATACCTGTGTTTTCTGAAGTACTGTGATCATGACATCTCTGCTTATAAACTGAACACCATCCATTCTTGCTGTTCTTCTTTACCTCACAGCTCTTAGCCATTTAAATGGTGGCATCTGTTTATAGTGTATTAAACATTTATGCTATTTCATGTTTCCCACGTCATTTCTTTCCATTGTCATATGAAACCATGCCCCGCCCCAGACCCTCCTAAAACACAGAGAAACTAAATACTAATAGTGGAGATCAAGAATCAAGAAGTTTGTGGGTAGTCAGCTAAGTCAACAGCTGTATGAATGAAAGAAGTAATGCTACCAAATACTCTGCAGTTTGTATATGAATGGTTTAACTTTCTGCATATTTTCTAGTAAAGGAGCATTAATGATTCTTTTGAAAAATAGGTGGTTATGGGGCATTTGTTCACTAAAATATATTGAAAGGTCACTTTGAGCTTCCTGATGCATGATGTCATCTGCTGGATGAAAATGGGGAAGTCAGGAAGATAAGCTGTTTCTTTTAATGGGAAGAGACAGGGCTGGCTCCAAGCACCAGACAAGAAAGCACATGCCTGGGGCGGCACATTGTAAGGGGCGGCATTCCGGCCAGTCTTGGGACAGCACATTCAGGCCGCCCTGCCGTGGTTCTTTTTTTTTGTTTTTGTTTTGGCAGCCCAGTCTGCAGCTCCGGAGCCCCCGGCTGGCTCCCCATGCTCCACCAGTCCCAGCCCAGCCGGGGCATGGATCTTGGCCTGGGGGGCAGAAACTTGTTATCCCCTCCACTCACCGTGCCGCCGGGCTCCCCAGGACATGCCACTCCCAGCTGCCTGCACCGGCCTCTGCCTCCTGCGTTGCTCTGAGCCTTTAAAGGAGCGGCTGAGCCAGCACCTCCTGCAGCCCCTGGGGGCTCCACCTGCCCGGTCGGGAGAAGCACCCCAAGGCCAGAGAGAGGAGTCCCTCTCCTCCAGCTGCAAGCGGGCTGTAGCGCTGCCCTTCACTCCCTTGCGAGCCACCTTCACCGCCCTCCACGCACCCCCTGCGGCTGCCTTTTTTCCCCCCCTTCGGCAGTCCAGCAGGCAGTAGGAAGTTGTTTTTTGTTTTTTTTTGCTTCTGCTTGGGGTGCCAAAAAAGCTAGAGCTCGGCCCTCGGAAGAGATGGCAATTTCTCCAACAGGCAATCCTATATTATAACATTATAGTTCAGAGAGAGTAAATTGGTTGGAATTACACTAACTCAAGAGCTTCCCAATCCATATGAGAAAGAGCTGTTCCTTAGAACAGTTGTTCAGACTGGCTTGGATAATTAAGTGTTGTATACTTATATGCCAAGTATTAATTACAGTATTTCAAATACGGTCACCATGTGCATTAGGACTCAGGATTTGCATTTCTTCACTTAGCGATATTGTCCATTTATGCGTTAATGGATACTTATTACATTGCAGATGCAATATAACAAACACTACGTATGGTGAATGGCTACAAATAACTATGCTGCTTTGCTTTTGCACCTGAACTCTAAGTTGCATAAAACTTCAGTAATTATTTTGGGATCATTGTATATAAAGCATAAATACAATGCTGTATATTCACAGGTAACATAAGAGGCTTTTCAATGGGAAATTGGAAATGTCTGTGTGATGATTGGAATAAATGTCTTCATTCCATTTCCCATTGGATCTGTCAGGCATATGATATCTTACCCTTGTAGGTCTCTCTCCTTGCTCTAGAGGTACTGATGATCTTTCAAGGGAGAAAACACTGAATAAAGTGAAAAATCCACTCCATTTATTGATATCAGTTATGGTCTCTTCGACAGGTCAGCAGTGTCATAAACAGATAGCTAAGGGTTAATGTCTCTTTCACCTGAAGCACCTGACCAGAGGACCAATCAGGAAACCGGATTTTTTCAACTTTGGGTGGAGGGATTTGAGTGTCTAAGGTCTTTGTTTTCTGGCTGCCTGCTTGCTCTGAGCTTTGGAGAAGTAGTTCTACTTTCTAGTCTTCTGTTTCTAAGTGTAAGGACAAAGAGATCAGATAGTAAGTTCTATGGTTTCTTTTCTTTGGTATTTGCATGAATATAAGTGCTGGAGTGCTTTGATTTGTATTCTTTTGAATAAGGCTGTTTATTCAATATTCTTTTAAGCAATTGACCCTGTGTTGTATCATCTAATACAGAGAAAACATTTGTACTTATTTTTCTTTCTTTTTATATAAAGCTTTCTTTTAAGACCTGTTGGAGTTTTTCTTTACTTCAGGGAAATTGAGTCTGTACTCACCAGGGAATTGGTGGGAGGAAGGAATCGGGGAGATCTGTGTGTTGGATTGCTAGCCTGATGTTGCATTCCCTCTGGGGGAATAGGAAAGTACTTTTGTTTCCAGGATTGGGAACAGAGAGGGAGATTCACTCTGTTTGAATTCACAGAGCTTGTGTCTGTGTATCTCTCCAGGAGCACCTGGAGGGGGGAAGGGAAAAAGGATTATTTCCCTTTGTTGTGAGACTCAAGGGATTTGGGTCTTGGGGTCCCCAGGGAAGGTTTTTCAGAGGGACCAGAGTGCCCCAAAACACTCTAATTTTTTGGGTGGTGGCAGCAGGTACCAGATCCAAGCTGGTAACTAAGCTTGGAGGTTTTCATGCTAACCCCCATATTTTGGACGCTAAGGTCCAAATCTGGGACTAAGGTTATTACATGGCGGCAGCTGGTGGGAGATAGACAGAATCCAGAAGCCAGTAGAAATATTATATTTTTCGTTTCTCTGCTAAGGGCTTTTTAGCAGAGAGAAACAGTTTGGTTTTAAAAGGGAACCAGAGAGAAATTTTTTTTTCTGCTCTCTCTGGCAGTTTGTGGCTTGCATGTTAAGCAGAAGTCGTTAAGGACTATTAACAGTCTTTTGTCACACAATAGCCCTCCCATTAGGAGTCAAGTACCAGCACTTATAGGCATGCAAATAAAGTGGTTTTTCTGGTTTCCCTTCATTGAACATTAGCTAGAAAGAGAAAAAGAAAAAAAGCACTGTTGCTAGGCAGACTCCAGGAGGGAACAGAGCCTGCAGTTCAGAAGATAAACACCGGAGGGCACCCCAACACAAGAAAACAGGAACCATGACTTCTAAGGCAAAAATAAACGCCGAAGAACAAATCAAAGAAGCTGAACACAGGCGAGAGATGGAAAAACACAAACAGCAACTGGAAATAAAACAAAAAGAGATGGAGATGAAAGAAAGAGAAGAACAGATCAAAGAGGCAGCCTACCAAAGAGAACAGGCAGCCTACCAAAGAGAACAGGCAGCCAAAGAGGCAGCCAAGGAGGCAGCACACAAAAGAAAACTAGAAGAAGAAGAGGTGGCCCACCGCCGAGAAATGGAAAACCACCACCGAGAAATGGAAAAAACAACAAAAAGAGAATGAAGAGAAGGAAAAACAGAGAAAACATGAACTGGAGTTGGCAAAAGCTGGGCTGCCTGTGCCAGCCAACCCTAACAACCCGGCGCCAAATATTGCTCCACAGCACAGGAAATTTCCCACCTACAAGGCAGGTGATGACACCGAGGCCTTCTTGGAAAATTTTGAAAGAGCCTGTCTTGGGTACAGCATTCCCGAAGACCAGTACATGGTAGAATTGAGGTCACAGCTCAGTGGACCTTTAGCAGAGGTGGCAGCTGAAATGCCTAAGCACCAAATGAATGACTATAAACTTTTTCTAACCAAGGCCAGATACAGGATGGGGATAACCCCAGATCATGCCCGTCGGCGTTTCAGAAACCAAAAGTGGAAACCAGAGGAGTCATTTCCCAAACACGCCTACTGCATTGCAAAAAACTATGAGGCCTGGCTAACAGGAAACAACATTCAAACCTTGGAAGAACTGAACCTCCTCATACAAATGGAGCAGTTCTTGGATGGTGTTCCTGAAGACATCACGCGGTACATACAAGATGGAAACCCCAAGAATATCGCTGAGGCGGGGGAGATTGGAGCCAAATGGATGGAACTGGCAGAAAGCAAGAAAGCTACTGTCAAGGGGAACGATTACCCCAGGGGGCACACAGACCATAAACCCTACAACCGAGGACAGCCAAAGACCCCACATACCACCCAAGTAAAGCCACAGATACCCTACCCTTCAACCTCACCAGTCTCCAGTAACTCACCTCGGCCCAGTGACCCATCAGATGGAAGATGCTTTAAGTGTAATGAACTGGGACATATCAAGGCCAAGTGTCCCAAGAACACCATGCGAGTGCAATTCATTACACCACCATCACACCAAAGATCCCCAGGCCCGGATGCCTCTCAAATACCCTTGGAGCGAAGGGAAAATTTGAGAGTGGGCGGAAAGAAGGTTACTGCGTGGAGAGACACGGGGGCACAAGTGTCAGCTATCCACCAATCCTTCGTTGACCCCAAATTCATCAACCCAAAGGCCAAAGTTACAATTTACCCCTTCATGTCACAAGCTGTAGACTTGCCTACAGCTCAACTGCCTGTCCAGTACAAAGGCTGGTCAGGAATGTGGACTTTTGCAGTCTATGACAATTATCCTATCCCCATGCTACTGGGGGAAGACTTGGCCAACCAGGTGAGGCGGGCCAAGAGAGTGGGAATGGTTACACGTAGCCAAACCAGGCAAGCTTCCAGACCCATTCCTGTTCCTAAACCGTCCACAGAGGCCCCGTCTGTGTTACCAGAGACCCAGACAGAGGTAGTGGACCCGGATTCCATGCCTACCACTGAAACAGCCACAGCATCTCCAGTCCCAGGCCCAGAACTGGAACAACAATCAGCACCAGCAAGTGCAACTACATCTTCAAACTCAACGCCAGAGGGCGCCAGCGAGCCAAAACTGGCAGAAGCCACAGACAGCCATACCCAAAAGGCTCGGCCAGAGCCTGAAATACCCTCAGGTGCACCAGCGGAGAGCGGTTCACCAGCAACGGAAACAACCCCATCACCTACATCGCTTCCAGAGGGACCAAGCCCAAGTCCACAGTCTGAGGAAGAACTGGTGACCCCAGCCTCAAGGGAACAGTTCCAGACTGAGCAGGAAGCAGATGACAGCCTTCAGAAAGCTTGGGCGGCGGCACGGAGCACCCCACCGCCTCTCAGCTCTTCTAATCGATCCCGGTTTGTTATAGACCAAGGACTTTTATACAAGGAAATTCTTTCTGGTGGACACCGGGAAGAATGGCAGCCGCAAAAACAGTTGGTGGTTCCAACTAAGTACCGGGGGAAGCTCTTAAGCTTAGCCCATGATCATCCCAGTGGCCATGCTGGGGTGAACCGAACCAAGGACCGGTTGGGGAAGTCCTTCCACTGGGAGGGGATGGGCAAGGACGTTGCCAAGTATGTCCGGTCTTGTGAGGTATGCCAAAGAGTGGGTAAGCCTCAAGACCAGGTCAAGGCCCCTCTCCAGCCACTCCCCATAATTGAGGTCCCATTTCAGCGAGTAGCTGTGGATATTCTGGGTCCTTTCCCAAAAAAGACGCCCAGAGGAAAGCAGTACGTACTGACTTTAGTGGACTTTGCTACCCGATGGCCGGAAGCAGTAGCTCTAGGCAACACCAGGGCCAACACTGTGTGCCTGGCCCTAACAGACATCTTTGCCAGGGTAGGTTGGCCCTCCGACATCCTTACAGATTCAGGGTCTAATTTCCTGGCAGGGACCATGGAAAAACTGTGGGAAACTCATGGGGTGAATCACTTGGTTGCCACCCCATACCACCATCAAACCAATGGCCTGGTGGAAAGGTTCAATGGAACTTTGGGGGCCATGATACGAAAATTCATCAACGAATTCTCCAATAATTGGGACCTAGTGTTGCAGCAGTTGCTGTTTGCCTACAGGGCTGTACCACATCCCAGTTTAGGGTTTTCACCATTTGAACTTGTGTATGGTCACGAGGTTAAGGGGCCATTACAGTTGGTGAAGCAGCAATGGGAGGGGTTTACGCCTTCTCCAGGAACTAACATTCTGGACTTTGTAAGCAACCTACAAAGCACCCTCCGACACTCTTTAGCCCTTGCTAGAGAGAACCTAAAGGATGCTCAAGAAGAGCAAAAGGCCTGGTATGACAGACATGCCAGAGAACGTTCCTTCAAGGTAGGAGACCAGGTTATGGTCTTGAAGGCGCAACAGGCCCATAAGATGGAAGCATCATGGGAAGGGCCATTCACGGTCCAAGAGCGCCTGGGAGCTGTAAACTACCTCATAGCATTTCCCAATTCCTCACTAAAGCCTAAAGTGTACCATGTTAATTCTCTCAAGCCTTTCTATTCCAGAGACTTACAGGTTTGTCAGTTTACAGTCCAGGGAGAGGATGCTGAGTGGCCTGACGGTGTCTACTACGACGGGAAAAAAGACGGTGGCGTGGAAGAGGTGAACCTCTCAACCACCCTGGAACGTCTGCAGCGGCAACAAATCAAGGAGCTGTGCACTAGCTTCGCCCCATTGTTCTCAGCCACCCCAGGACGGACTGAACGGGCATACCACTCCATTGATACAGGTAATGCTCACCCAATCAGAACCCCACCCTACCGAGTGTCTCCTCATGCCCAAGCTGCTATAGAACGGGAGATCCAAAACATGCTACAGATGGGTATAATCCGCTCATCTACCAGTGCATGGGCATCTCCAGTGGTTCTGGTACCCAAACCAGATGGGAAAATACGCTTTTGCGTGGACTACCGTAAGCTAAATGCTGTAACTCGTCCGGACAACTATCCAATGCCACGTACCGATGAGCTATTGAAAAAGTTGGGACGTGCCCAGTTCATCTCTACAATAGACTTAACCAAGGGGTACTGGCAAGTACCGCTAGATGAACCTGCCAAGGAGAGGTCAGCATTCGTCACCCATGCGGGGGTGTATGAATTCAATGTCCTTCCTTTCGGCCTTCGTAATGCACCCGCCACCTTCCAAAGGCTGGTAGATGGTCTACTAGCTGGACTGGGAGAATTTGCAGTTGCCTACCTCGATGATGTGGCCATTTTTTCTGACTCCTGGCCTGAACACCTACTACACCTGGAAAAGGTCTTTGAGCGCATCAGGCAGGCCGGACTAACTGTTAAGGCCAAAAAGTGTCAAATAGGCCAAAACAGAGTGACTTACCTGGGGCACCAGGTGGGTCAAGGAACCATAAACCCCCTACAGGCCAAGGTGGATGCTATCCAAAAGTGGCCTGTCCCACGGTCAAAGAAGCAGGTCCAATCCTTCTTAGGCTTGGCCGGATACTACAGGCGATTTGTACCACACTACAGCCAAATCGCTGCCCCATTGACCGACCTGACCAAAAAGACCCAGCCAAATGCCGTTAAGTGGACTGATGAGTGTCAAAAGGCCTTTACCCAACTTAAGGCAACGCTCATGTCTGACCCTGTGCTCAGGGCCCCGGACTTTGACAAGCCATTCCTAGTAACCACAGATGCATCTGAGCGTGGTATAGGAGCGGTGCTCATGCAGGAAGCAACAGATCACAACTTCCATCCTGTCGTGTTTCTCAGCAAGAAACTGTCTGAGAGGGAAAGTCACTGGTCAGTCAGTGAAAAGGAATGCTATGCCATTGTGTACGCCCTGGAAAAGCTACGCCCATATGTTTGGGGACGGCGGTTCCAACTACAAACTGACCATGCTGCACTAAAGTGGCTTCATACTGCCAAGGGGAACAACAAGAAACTTCTTCGTTGGAGTTTAGCTCTCCAAGATTTTGATTTTGAAATTCAACACATCACAGGAGCTTCTAATAAAGTTGCTGATGCACTCTCCCGTGAG
This sequence comes from Gopherus flavomarginatus, assembly GCF_025201925.1. Lineage (NCBI taxonomy): Eukaryota > Metazoa > Chordata > Testudines > Testudinidae > Gopherus > Gopherus flavomarginatus. The sequence continues at coordinate 236,410,525 of NC_066618.1, forward strand.
AGTTTCCCAGAATTCAGTAGTTAAAAAGTGTTCTTAAAATGTAGAAGTCTGTTAGTTATATACTTAGGAGTATATGTAAAGGTGTATGTGTTGTATTAATCTGTTTATTTTCAAGTTCTAGAAGGAAATCGCCGCCAGTGAGCTTCCCCACTGTCTGCAATTTGGGGGGCGTGTCATAAACAGATAGCTAAGGGTTAATGTCTCTTTCACCTGAAGCACCTGACCAGAGGACCAATCAGGAAACCGGATTTTTTCAACTTTGGGTGGAGGGATTTGAGTGTCTAAGGTCTTTGTTTTCTGGCTGCCTGCTTGCTCTGAGCTTTGGAGAAGTAGTTCTACTTTCTAGTCTTCTGTTTCTAAGTGTAAGGACAAAGAGATCAGATAGTAAGTTCTATGGTTTCTTTTCTTTGGTATTTGCATGAATATAAGTGCTGGAGTGCTTTGATTTGTATTCTTTTTGAATAAGGCTGTTTATTCAATATTCTTTTAAGCAATTGACCCTGTGTTGTATCATCTAATACAGAGAAAACATTTGTACTTATTTTTCTTTCTTTTTATATAAAGCTTTCTTTTAAGACCTGTTGGAGTTTTTCTTTACTTCAGGGAAATTGAGTCTGTACTCACCAGGGAATTGGTGGGAGGAAGGAATCGGGGAGATCTGTGTGTTGGATTGCTAGCCTGATGTTGCATTCCCTCTGGGGGAATAGGAAAGTACTTTTGTTTCCAGGATTGGGAACAGAGAGGGAGATTCACTCTGTTTGAATTCACAGAGCTTGTGTCTGTGTATCTCTCCAGGAGCACCTGGAGGGGGGAAGGGAAAAAGGATTATTTCCCTTTGTTGTGAGACTCAAGGGATTTGGGTCTTGGGGTCCCCAGGGAAGGTTTTTCAGAGGGACCAGAGTGCCCCAAAACACTCTAATTTTTTGGGTGGTGGCAGCAGGTACCAGATCCAAGCTGGTAACTAAGCTTGGAGGTTTTCATGCTAACCCCCATATTTTGGACGCTAAGGTCCAAATCTGGGACTAAGGTTATTACAAGCAGTCTTATGGCTCACATTAGAAGTGGACCTGTGACCTTTTGCTTTTCCAAGTGAATTATTGAACTAGCAGCTCAATGGGTCCAGTTCGGAAGTAAGAACGACATTGTGTATTATATTCAAGCTCAGGAAAATATTTAAATATAAAGGACCAAATTCATCTCCGGCTTGACCGTTTTGAAATAAATGGAGTCACATAAAAAAATTCACATAATTTATAGACCACAGTAAACCCCCTGAGCACCATACTGTGTGCTTCTTCTCATTTCTAAATTCTAATTATATTCCCACTCATTCTCTTGAGAGATGGTAACTAATTTTGGTCATGATAGATCTGGGCCTAATTTGAAGCCCTGGCTCTCTCTCCTATCACATCACATTAGGGGGCTATTCAGTCAGTCAGCTTTTTTGGAATGTTGATATTGTAATATACTGAACTGTACAACTTTGAAATGCAGCTCCTGGACAAAGACTTTATTTTATAACATCTATACTTACATTATAACCCTCTGCATCTGTTGCGGTCTATGCTAAAACCAAGTAAACAAAAGAAAAATATAAGGCCTCAGTCAAGTGCAAGTTCAATAATACATTTTAGTTTAATAGAAATGACCATAGTTTAATAAGAAATAAGTTTTTTCAAATTAACTGAAAAATAAAATATCTATGTATTAATTGGAAAAATAGAAAACAGGTCAGATGAAATGATCACAGGAAAATATACAGAAAAGAAGCTGTTACCTCTAAAACCATCTCTTACCTTTAAATTGCAGTATGGAAGAACTTCTCCTCTCTTCATTCATCTCTTGGATTTCCTTTCTCATTCTTCTCTCTTTTTTTTTTTCTTTTTGGAGAAGGGGGACACTACCCCCCCACACCTCCCATCTCCTCCCTTCTTTTCACTGTTAATGGTGAGGAAGCTCATGCAGAACAACTCTAGGAAGTGAAGAGAGTATCCTTATTTTTTTTATGCTCTACACCAGTGGTTCTCAACCTGAGATACTTGTACCCCTGGGGGTATGCAGAGGTCTTGCAGGGGGCACATCAACTCATCTAGATATTTTCTCAGTTTTACAGCATAAAAAGCAATAGCAAGTCCAAACTAAAATATCACACAGACATTGACTTGTTTAGATGGCTCTATATACTATACACTGAAATGGAAGTACAATACACCTCTACCCTGATAGAATGCAACCTGATATAACACAAATTTGGATATAACGTCGTAAAGCAGTGGGGAGCCCTGGGCCCTTTAAAGCGCCACCCTAGCTGCTTTACCACGTTATATCCAAATTTGTGTGGAGCCTCGAACCCCTTTAAATCACTGCCCGAGCTCTGCTGCCAGAGCTCCAGCGGTGATTTAAGGGCCCGGGGCTCTCAGCAGTGGCTGGAGCACCGGACCCTTTAAATCACTGCCGGGAACCCGGTCCAGTCCGGCATGGCGTACCGGCTCTTGAAGAAGTGCAGTTGTTTTTCTAATCTCTGAATCAAAATGGGTGTCCTACTGCTTCTGAAATTTAACCCCAGAATTCAATGAATGCAGATATGAGTAGGGGAGGTGCTTTTATTGGAAAAAATATTTAATGTTACTTAATTTGAAAACAAGAATTAAAAAAGGTCTTTGGTATGACAACGCTATTGTTGAAACTAACAAAAATGAAACTCCGCCATTTTCCATTCCTTTTGTTTCAAATATTTATCGCAGTTGCGTACTTGTCTTGAATTTTATAGTCTGCCCGATATTCAGCATCTTAGTTCCATCATCATATAACATCAATGCACTTTTACAATAGTCAAAGAGTAACATCACTCTCCAGTTACTATGATAAAGCAGCCAACTTCCTGAAATAAGTCAATACAAAGAACCACCTGTACAGTTCATACATACATAACTGTCTCTGTGGTCTGGGTAAGCCCTATTCCATTTAAAATATGGTATGAGCAGAGCTGGTGCAACCATTTAGGCGACCTAGGCAGTCGCCTAGGGCGCTGTAATTTGGGGGGCACCATTTTCTTCGGCAGCAACTGCGGAGGCCGGATCTTCGGCCGCCCCGGTAGCTGCCAGCACTTAGGTAGAGGCAGCTGAGGCAAGGGAGCACAGGGAGGGCTGCCTGCAGGAAGTAAGGGGGGAGAGGAGGCACTCAGGGGAACTCCCTGCCCCAGCTCACCCCTGCCCTGCCTGCTTCCCAAGCACACCGTGGCTGCTTCACTTCTCCTGCTTCTCAGGCTTGCGGCGCCAATCAGCTTAGGCGTCGCAAGCCTGGGAGGCAGGAGAAGTGAAGCAGCCACGGCGTGCTCGGGGTGCTCGTGCGTGGAGCAGGGGTGAGCTGGGGCGGGGGGTGCCTCAGGGCGGAGGGTGGGGAGCAAGGTGGAAGTTTCACCTAAGGCACGAAAGATCCTTGCACCGGCCCTGGGTATGAGTGGCAATTCCTGACAGAGGAATTCACAAAGCAAAATGGGATGTTTAATATGTCCATTTTCATGGTGGTACCTAGATGCCCTTCAGTTCCCAGCTGTTCCACAGCATTACTACTGTTGGTGCTCCAGGAACAACCTAAGAGTCAGAGTAGATCTACACTGTAAAAAAACAAACACAATCAAAAAATGATAGTGAATCTCAGAGCCCCGGTCAATTGACTTGGTCTCATGAGGCTCAAACTATGGGGCTAAAAATAGCAGAATAGACTTTCCCACTTGGGCTGGAGCCTGGACTCTGAAACCTGGTGAGAGGTGTGCATTGTAGGCAAAGGTTTGTGTGTGTTTGTGGATGTTTCAGGGTCATAACAGTCCTATTTCCTGCTCCTCCATATAAGATGGGCTACCTGTGTTCCCTCAGGTCCAAGGAACCTGCATGCTGGGGAAAGATAGAACCTGTTTACTTATCTCATTTGTTTATATCCCCACCTTGAAGTTTTTAGCAGTTCTGTCCTGTGCAGCTGCTGTTCCCTCCTTGCTTGCTCCTCTGCTCTCAGCTTTGCACTTAGATCTACCAGTGGGAGTGGAGAGCAGAAGCTAAGAAAGACAGAATCAGAAGCAATCAGCTGCCATGTCCTGGCGCACTCTGCCAAGCTAAATGTGGCATTCCTTCTAATACCTCAGGCAGCAGCCAGTCTGAGACCATGACTGGAATTGTAAATGACTCACATCTGTTTCAAAAACCCAGGTTGCGTCTGGACTTTTGACAGCTCTGGATGCAAAAATGTTCCTCTAAAAAAGAGCAGCAGAGATAGACCATTAATATATGACGACTCTTTGCCTGGGCCCTCTGCATGGAAGGGATTCTGCAAATTTCAGGGGATGAGGTGGGAGAGGGAATGACAGCTGTCTGCAGCACTGTGCCCTGCTCTGCACCTGGATTTAATTTCTGTATAGAAATCCAGGCAGGAGGAAATGCAACTTGGAGCCATGCTCAGTTGTTGCTGACCAGTAACTGAGGACACAGCCAGTGCAAGAGTGGCTCCAGATGGATCGATGCCTCCAGGAAGAAGAAGGAGAAGATCAACAGAACAGCATGGCTATTAGATTTCCCCTGTGAATTGTGGAGATCTGTGGGACTGAGGAAGTGCGTTTTAGAAAACCCACTGCTTCCCTGATCACTCCTGCTGATACTTTCCCATTACTTTTCCCCATTGGAGCAGATGATCTAGTCCCGTATTATTAATTTATTTAACGAATAGAAAATTCCCCATGTCTGGAAGTTTAGTACATTATATGGTACAGTTCCCCAATGACTGTCATGGGGATCTATGTGCATAATTTACACTAACATCAGTGGTGGCTATTGGCTTAAATCTCTCATGCATTAATGGGAAAATCAATTCCTAAGCACTCAGCCAAGCTACCTCCCTCTTCTATCATTTTACTTTTCATTGAGTTGAAGCTGCTCAGAACTTTGACCAAGCATGAAGTTGCTTTTAGAGATAGGTTCTTCTTCCATTCCTGATGCACTGGTGTGTGTATATTTATATGTAATTTCAGCTTTACTTTGTTGCATTAGCATTCCATAAACACAGGTGGAGATGGCCACACGCGCACACACACATGTAATGATGACAACCTCTAAGCTGATTCTGTTGGGGACTCATAGACTTTAGGGTCAGAAGGGACCATTATGATCATCTAGTCTGACCTTCTGCACAAGGCAGGCCATATAATCTCACCCATCCACTTCTATAACAAACCCCTAACCTATGTCTGAGTTATTGAAGTCCTTAAATTGTGGTTTGAAGACCTCAAGCTGCAGAGAATCCTCCAGCAAGTGACCCCTGCCCCATGCTGCAGAAGAAGGCAAAAAACCTCCAGGGCCTCTGCCAATCTGCTATGGAGGAAAATTCCTTCCCAACCCCAAATATGGTGATCAGTTAAATCCTGAGCATGCGGGCAAGACTCACTAGCCAGCACCCAGGAAAGAATTCTCTGTAGTAACTCAGATCCCATCCCATCTAACATCCCATCCCAGACCACTGGGCATACTTACCTGCTGATAATTTGGCAATTGGTCTTTGATCAATTGCCAAAATTAGGCTATCTCATCATACCATCCCCTCCATAAACTTATTAAGCTTAGTCTTGAAGCCAGATATGTCTTTTGCCCCCACTACTTCCCTTAGAAGGCTGTTCCAGAACTTCACTCCTCTAATGATTAGAAACCTTCATCTAATTTCAAGTCTAAGCTTCCTAGTGTCCAGTTTATATCCATTTGTTGGCTTTCCTCAAGGCTTTCATGTTTTGTCTAGGTCTGACTCAATAAAACATACAATAATAAATCAATAAACAAATAACTAGGTAAATAAATAATTGAATCATTGCTGATAGTTTATTTAAATACAGTTTTCTTTAAAGCTGCTTGGAGCCTTATTTACCTTTTTATAAAACTCAATCACTTGTGCCACTGTAGATCATTTTATTGCAGAAGGAGGTTTTTAAATTGGCATCCTGGACATGTGGCATATGCAGGCTCACTGTCATTTCTTCTATGGGCTTGTTTTCATTTGGGAGAGAAACACATCATCCCCATGAGAAGCAGCTTAGTGATCCAATTGTAGGTGCAATATACCCAGACCCTCTGAAACCACAAGTTCAGATAGTACCTTTCCATGTGTATAATTAATTCCATCTACTTTATTGTGTGGGCTCTTTCAGGTGAGATTTTATAATCTGAGTTTCTGTGAACAATGAAGCTTGTATGACATTCTTCATGAGAGTTGAAGCTTGCCACGGTTGCCTCATCCAAAAATGACCCCCTGATTAGCTGCTGCTGTTCCCTCACCTCAGAGGTTGTTCTATAATTGTACCATTTGTTAAAAGAGCTTTAGTTTACATGTTCATTATAGGCAGGGCTGGTAGCATTACTTTTAGCTTAGGTTGTCCGACACTTCCCATTTAAGACTCTGTTTCCAGTTGCTTATAACTTTGCTAAAGTTTAACAGCTCAGACAACATTTTCCTTGCTGGGTGTTTGCTCCAGGCTGAATTTTGTTTGGAAAGTTTCAACAAAAATGAATCTGCTATTTCCAAAAATGTGATTGGGGAAAAATGTTTTGCCCATGTTAAAAACAGACAGATAGCTGTTTTGTTGAGAAGGTCTAGCACCTCCATGCTTTCATAAGTGGCAGACACTGAGCAAGGTGGGGGTCAGGGATTTGCGTTCTTCTGTTTCTCTGGGGGAAAAACAACCCATACTGAGCAAAGTTCTACCTTTGAAAAATCTCAGTTTGTACAGGCTCAGATGAGATTTAGAGTTTAGCAGCAACATTCTCCAAAGATTCCACCTTTACTGAGAGCACGCTCTAGCTTCACACAACTTCTATGTGTCTGTGCAATCTTGATTTGCCTCCCTTGTGTGTATACATTATGATACAGCCTTTAATTACATGAACACATTTATTCCACAGGACCTCTGGCTCATTCAGTGCACAGGATATACTATGCTCTGGGGGATGAATCGGGGTTGTGCAGTGAATATAGTCCCTCGGCCTCATTTGTTGCGGAAGCTGGAAGGTGTGTGGTGAATGATGCAGGGGACTGCAGGAAGAGAAAGGATAGTCTCATTCCTGTATGATGCTATTCAAGTCACTTAAACCAAATGTTTCTCAGGTGGTCACTAATTGTGCTTTCCTAATTTTCTGGGTGCCTTGCTGGGGTCTAATTTGCAGAAGTGCTGAGCACTCACAATTGCAACTGAAGTCAACCAGTGAAGTGCTTTGAACATATAAAGTACCATCTCGTGCCAGCTCTGAAAAACCAGGCACTAGGCATCTCAAATTGGGTACTCAAAATTAGTGGATACTTTTGACTTCAATTTCTTTGTGCCTCAGCTCCCCATCTGTAAAATAATACCTCATCTCACTGGGGTGTTGTGAAACTATAGTATTTACTGTTCTGTGAAGCACTGAAAAATCAGGAAAAAAATTTATTTGTGTCTAATAGAAACTGTTTTTTTTTGTTTTTGCTGAAACAAAAACTATCCCAAAAAATCATTTTGTACAAACAAAACTTTTTTAACCCAAAATGACACACACACGCCCCAGTTTTTCATTTCATTTGGTTTTGGGGTGGTTTTTTTTAACTCTTTTATTATTTTTAAACAAATCTAGCAAAATTTCTAAATGAAACACTTTCAAAAAGAAAATGTGAAACGTTTCTTTTTGAAAATATCTAAATAAAGCATTTTAACTTTTTTATTTTTTTCATTGGGCCAAATCTATTTGCCAAATTCAACCCAAATTCTCTAACAGTTTTGGTTGCCCCAAATCTGCATTTTTCAGCAAATTTACTATTCAACCAAAAAAGTTCACCCACCTCTAATTCTGAGTATCTACAGCCAAACTTGCTTTTTGCTGGGATTTCTAGTCTGGGTTCTTTCTGGTTTTTGCCAGTGGAAAAAGCCCTCATTTAAAACAAACACAAACAACAAACAAAATAAAAAAAAAACCCCAATATGATTGTGCAGTTGTATTACCTCAATCAGGCTGAATAAAAGTATTCTACACAGATATAGCTCACTTCTGCACGTGTGAAGGATTTGTTGCTTTCTGCAGCAAAATCTGTACCAAGCTTTACCATGCAATAAAAATACAGTATTTAGGGGACAATGAGTTTCTGTAAAATTATATTGCACAAACTAAGCTTTCAGAAAGTACAAGTTCTACAGAAATTAAATCCTAAGTGATTTATACATAGCTTTTCAACTGTCATCAAAGACCCCCTCAAAAAATGCGTTAAGGGCTGGTCAATGAGTTCTCACTGCTCTGTGGTAGTGCTTTGCACAATAATGTTGTGAAGGTGCTGCTGATCTAAAAGGAAACTGCCATTCTCTGCACTCCTTAAACTTCCTGAAAAATTCTTTTAGAAATGCTGTCATATCTGAGATGATGTAATCTGTATGCCAGCAGAGATCCCACGTAGGAATAAAAAAAATGTAACATATGGATTTTTTATGCTATCTAAAAAGAAGGTACATGACTAGTCACAATGCATTTGAGTATCTGGTGAGTAGGTCAGTATCACCTCGGTGGTTTTGTGATAGCTACAAGAATTCAGGGAGAAATGTAAGAGAGAAATATCAGTCTATCATATTTTTCACTCATTGGGTGAGAAAAATCTCAACTGACTCATTCCTTTCAATGCCTCCATTATCAGCATTCTTTTTCTCACCTCCAAGGTCAGGATTAACTAATTGTCTTTCACTACTTTTACATATGAAGAATGAACTAAATAAATTGAATTGACAGATAAAGTAGTTTATGAATAAATTAGGAAGTCTTTCCCTCTTGTCATTGTCACCCCTTGAAGTGACTGATTAGCTGCTAATCTAAAATCTATCAAGTGGATACTTTGGGGGAAAAAAACCTAGCTAAATAAAAACAGCTATAAAAAGCTTTTGTTTTCAGCAAGAGAGAATGTGCGAAATCTTGGGGCCACATCTTTCAGTTGACTCTAGAACTGGGGTTTCTATGGATTTTTAGTGTCTGGAACATCAATTCCTTTTTGAGGGAGAAGGGATTGCCAAGCCAGAGAAAATCCATTCATTTCAGTATTACCTTGCCCTTCTATCCTGTTCAAATGGGATGTGATTTGTCTCTGTTTCTAATTAAATACACCCGACTAAATCCTTTGGCTCATGTTTAAAGTTGGTTTACTAACAGAAAATTCAAAGTTGAGGCTGCAACTTCATCCTCACTCTATCTAGTTATGCCTACATATTGCAGCATATATAGAATGTAACATCCTGCACTGATCTCAGACCTTAAACTATACAGACACAAGAGAACAAATTAAGGGCAAAATCCTCCCCTCATATCTGTTATGCATGGACCAGTCATAAGCACCTCAAATTAGGGTTGTTTTTTTTTACTTGCAAACATTATTTTATGAGATCCCCTCTGGGCTTCAAATAAAGATTGTGCCAGTTGTGCACAACATCATCTCTGGGCCAAAGTGCTAAGAATGTGTGATCTGGCCAAAAAAAAAAAAAGCTTTTACCTTGAAGTCTCTTCTCCCATTAGATATGTTCACACTTACACAGTCCACTGGACAGGAGATTGAATCAATATATAAAGGCAAGGTAGGGAAAGAAACATGCCCACTCAATATATAAATAAATAAATTAAATTAAATTAATAAATGTTGCATTATCCTCAGCCTGATGGAAAATTCAAGTTGTCTTGGAGCATTTTATAGTTTCTATACATAGAAGTTAATTTTCTCTCTATTTTATATGTTTAGCCTGATTTACTTATACTCCAATTAAAAGAAAATGTTACTTAAGTTTGCTACGTTTATCCTTAGTCAATCTATCCAGTAGGAATCTGCTTTATTACTGAATGAGAGAGATTTAGTCTGCCTTTAAAGTTAATGGCAGCTATGCATGTAAATAGAGCCCTCTGTGGATACCAAATGTATATCCGCAGATGCAGATATCTGTGGATATAAAATGGACATCGGAGGAGCTGCAGGGCTCAACCAGGAATGGCAGCAGCCACACATCGGGCTGTCGCTCGCAGGAGCCAGCACCCCACGTGGGCAGCTCCTCCGGCATAGCTGTACTGCCCCAGTCCCACCCACTGGGGCAGGCACCAGGCTCAGAGACTTACATGCTCCCGAGCTAACATGACCAGGAACAGCTGCTGCTGAGCCTGGTGCCCATCCCAGTGGATTGGGCTGGTGCGTAGGGTGACCAGACAGCAAATGTGAAAAATCGGGATGGGGGTGGGGGGTGTAATAGGAGCCTATATAAGAAAAAGACCCCAAAATCAGGACTGTTCCTATAAAATCGGGACATCTGATCACCCTACTGGGGCAGTACAGCCACGCCGAAAGAGCTGCGAGTTGCAGTCCAATGTGCGGCTGCTTTTGCCACTGCTGTTCCCATTACAGCCCTGCAGCTCCTCGAATATCCACTTTATATCCACATTCACGGATAGAAATTTGGTATCCATGCTGGGCTCTACATGTAAATTCCCAAGCAATTCAATGGGCAAATGTCCCACACACTTAATTAAATATGAAAGAAATCTGCTTTATTTACCTTTAGTCAACAAGTCACAACATATTTTATATGTCACAGAAAGAAAGAATCTCCTCAAGGTATGGCGAACTGGGAACCCAACGCCAAATTCTTGTTCATCTAACTTCATATGTCTTGTTTTAACCACACATGTACCTGTGCTTCACAGTGAATGTGTTTGTCCCAGCTCCCAAGTAGAATATCTTTCCTCATTCCCAGGAAGGAGAAATCTTGTGTTTTGCCATTACAACAAGCATATTGGAACAAGTAAATATATTGCTCTCTCTCCCTAGATATAGAGATAGCTATTGGATCTCCACTAACTAGGTGCTTAAGATGTATTTCAGAAACCCCTGTTGCAGGGGGAGATTTAGGAATGTGCTAATGAACAGAGATCTATAGACATTTGAGAGAACTACCAAGGTTCAGGATTCAACCTTAAGGATGGATTTTGAAGCCTTAACTTTGAGTTTGCTTGATTTTATAGATGGGTAAACTGAAGGACAGAGATGTTATCAGCTTGATTTTTCAAAGGTACTGAGAATTTCCCATTAGTATTAAGAATCTTTGAAAATCAAGCTAAAAATGACTTGGTCTACGGTGACATAGGAAGTTTATTGCAGACCTGGGATAAGTGCTAGCTTTGTGCTTTAGCCACAAGACCATTCTTTTCCCCTATTTAAGCATTTGTTATTGAAATTGTTATAAGTATAGGGCAGTTTTTTATCAGTTGAATAAATGGAGTTGGAATTAATTTGGTCCCTAGATTTAGTATCTTGTTTGAATACAAAATATCAGTATTTATTAAAATATCGTGTCATTAGGAGATTTTCAAATATCAAGGAAGTTGTGTTTTTCCTTTTCAGTTTTCAAAAAGCTTTCTCTGAGCTGGGACAAGTGCAAGATCAGATAATAATGTGATACTTTTTTCCATTATAGAACAGTCTTTAGCAGAAGGCTGAAATATACCCTTATCAGGTGAAGTTGTTTATGAAAGAAACAAAGCTATTCAGAAATATAGTGTCTCTTTGTTTTTCTAAATTATTTAGAATGAACTGTTGATCCACTGATATGTAGATAGCTGTCCCATGTTGTGTTCACCATCACCTTGCCCGGGTATCTTTCTACTCTCTTGTAATTACTGAGCCTTTAAAAAAAAGGGTATTTTTTCTGTGGGTAAAGTGTAGCACTTCAGATAACATTGTAGAGGCCTATTCTCCAGCGTACTGTAGATAAGCGGTTTTTCCTTGCATAAATGGTATTGACACTCCTTTCAGATGATTTCATTATTCAAAAACTTCCGAACAACCTGCTTAAGAGTTCAGAACTTGTCTTACCAAATGGAAGAAGACAGGCTTTTAGGAGTTGTGGCCTGCTTCACACGAGCATTTAGGAAGTGTGCTTTCTCTTCTGCATGCAGAGATGACAGTGTAGATGTGCTCTTCCCTATACCAGCACCTATCATGACTGCCCTAGAAATTTCTGATTTATAAATAGAGGAAACTAGTGCTTGCAGAGTGTTTCAAAGAACACTTTTTGCACGGTCAAGTCAGCTTTCTCTTTTTGAATATTTGCCTTTTTATACTATGTTTTCTGTAAGTGGAACGCATCAAAATTGCCTGAAAGGTGATTCTGGGACTTTTCATTGACATGTTGCGTTTTGATAGGAAAAAGGGACATTCAACAAAAAGTCTGACAAATAGCTATCGAGATGGTGAAGACATTTCAAAAATCCTTAATTTTGAATTTCAGGGGGAAAAACGGACAACATTTAAGCATTTCTGTGTATGTGAAAATTTAGTCCCAAGTTTGACCAGTTGTGACAGTTCAGAGAGCACCTCTGTAATACAACAGATGCCATTACCTCGTCTTTGAAAACAAAATAAAGACTTATAACCAGAGGAACGTATCTGATCACCGTACTTATCCAAGTAGTCCCATGGGGAAGGCAAGCTGGATTTGGACTAGAGTCAACAATGTGAAAGATAAAATGTCAGCAATGGGCCAGCACCTGGGAGAACAAAACACTTGTTTTTCCATGGAGGGAGAACCTAGAGAAAAAGTCTGCCAGAGAAATTAACATCTATCAGCATCCCAGATAATCCCATTGACTTCAACAGGAGTAGAATTGGGACCAAAAAAAGCAGTTTATAATGCCAATTGCTGGAGACATTTCTGTAAGGAGCAAGGTAATGTTATGCTAGGCGTTCCTTGGAGCTCTACTTCTGTTGCTACAGACCCCAGTGCAGCAAGCTTCCCAGCATAGGTTGGCCCTTGCACCCACCTAGAGTTCCATTGATCTTGGCATCTGCATGAACACAAGAGGTTGGCCTATGGAGATGAGTTTAAATTAGCACCTAAACCAGTTCATCCTACTCACATGCTGAGTCACACTGAAGCTTTGGTTCACAGTGTCCAAAAGGAGTGCAAAAAGTGAGCAAACATCAATGCTAGGAAAATAGAGCCCTTAAGAATTATCTAAAGGTCATAGCAATTGAATAAATATTAATGCACTTATGCAAAATCTGAGCAATGTGCTGTTATGACTGAAATATTATTCAAAGACAAGTATTGCAATTAAGGGTGTGTTTTTTTTCCTGCTAGGTAGTGAAAAAGACATCCTGGGTTTATTTTCTGCCTTTAGCTAAGGAGTTGTTGTTTTTTGTTTTTTAATTCTGATATGAGTTCTTTCATACTGAATGAATAGCTAGTTAATACTTCAGAAGTGTGGCACTCCTGTTGTGAAGCATTTAATTTTTTCCACTCTGTGCTGTTACTTCTAGGTGCATTACTGGGCTGCAGCAGTTGCTAGTTTGCGTAACCCCTGGAAGTCAGAAGGCATGAGTCCCTAGAGCTAATACAAAATGTATGGGCATGTCATATCTGGAAATTCCTGCTCTTGGAAGTGCAAGCTTGGAGGGGAGCCAGAAAGTCTGAAAGGGCGAGGCAGGGACAAGATTTAGAGGAGAAAGGAAAGCGGGAAGAAAGAAAAGAGAAGTAAGATGGGAGCATAAAGTGGGTGGATGAGAAAGTGAGCTACTACTCCATAGTGATACAAACCTTTTTGGAGTATCACGGCCAGATCCAGAAGTGTACATTTTTCTGTATCCCACATAGATGTTAATCAAGTGTCCCTCCCCACCATTATTCTCAAAGGCCCACGATACCTACTACTCCATTCAATTAGGAAGCCATAGCCCAACTACACAAACATAACAGACAGCAGCTCAGTGGAATAACTATTGTGGAGGTGCTGGCTGACGCACAATGACAAAAGCAATTAACAATATGGGTAGTATTATTTCTGTCCATTGCCTCCTACACAACATTTGTGAAAGCAAGGATGAGGCAAGAGTTTAACAGACAAAATGGATTGAGGAGGTTAGCGGCCTTCCTGCTAATAATGTATCAACACACGGAGAAGCAGTGTAACCCGGTGTGGTGAAAGATGCGAGCATCAAGCTTGCAAATCTACTGTGAGATAGTTCGTGCACATATTTTGCTAGTGCAGGGAGAGAAGTGACAGTGTGAAGGGATAGATAGCATAGAGGGCTGAAGCTGGCAGACCTTAACGTTAGCATTTTTTATTATTGTTTTGTTTGGCTGGTGGAGTGTTTGACCATAGGTGACAGCTGAGCTTGCCCCTTTATTAATGTGTAATTAATATTGTTAATGTATATGGTCTAGGGCAGTGGTTCTCAACCTGCAGCCCGTGGGCGGCTTGTGGCCCAATCAACACACAGCTGTGGCCCATGTGACCTCCTCAGGGCCATACATGTAGCATTGGATGCAGCCCACATAACACTTCGTGGGCCACATATGTGGCCTGCAAATTTAACTAGGTTGAGAACCACTGGTCTAGGGTGAGGAAATACTATGGGATAGTGGAGCAGGTAGATGGCCAGTAGGCTTTAATATGGTAATGCTTGAAGGTTAATCATATTCTAATTCACAAAATCCTAACAAAGGTCAATGTTCAACAAAACAACTTCATTGAACACAAAAACATTCACATCAGTTGAGTAACCAGTGTAAAAACCACACTCAGAGAACAAACCATTGTCCATATATAAGTATTCTAGAGACAGGCGAGGTGGCTTGTGTGGGTTCCTGCTCTCTTTCACCTGGTCACAGGTGACAGTTGAGTGCCATGGTAACAATCGGAAGGGAATTGGTGAGAATAAGGCACTGCTACTGTCCTATATCATGGCACAATTTTAAGGAGCTAGACCATGCTGCATATGGCCTGCGGAGGACCATAGTATGCAATTTGCCTTTGTCTCTGCATGTATACACTGAAGAGCTCCCTGTGGCACTCTTCCTACTGCAGCCACATTCACTGTCATGATGGATGTGACATGACTTCTGTTTCCTCTTCCCTAGTATCTATCTTGGAAGTCAAATTGTGGGTTAGTTTGCCATCCTGCTTTTCTGTTTCTTTAGCTCCACGTCACAAATTCTGCCATTGTCTCCTCACAGCCTTCTGAAGGCCGAGAACCCATTCGTCTCTTGTTCTCTGCCTCTCACCAAAGAGATTGGTCAACACTCTGCCTCTCGTGGTGCTGATGGTCACTATCGGATCTCAGGGGCTCACAGAGAGCGCAGCTGAACCTTTTCTTGTCAAGCAGACTGACTTCTGTTATTGCATTGTAATCTGCAGGGGGAGGGTCTGTAAGGGGGCACACAAGTCTCCACACAAGGCAGGAAGGGATTAATGGGCTATTGAAGACCTAATTAGCTCTAACTGAGGCACCTGGAGCAGGAATAGGGCTCCAGGAAGGGGCTTAAAAAGAAAAGCCTTGCTCAGTTGGAGGGAGTAGGCAGATAGCAGATGTGGAGCTATCACTGTAGGAGAAAAGGATGGTCAGGGTCAGACTGGTGCCTAGCAGATCTCCTGGAGGAATGGGAAGAGTTTGTGCTGCTTCATATCTGTTATGGATTTTGAGAACCCTGAAAGGGTAAGAGACCTAGCAAGAGGGCTAAGTCTTTGCAACCCAGAAAGTGTTGGAAACCAAGTGGAGCAGAGGAAGAGAAATGGGAAACAGGGTCCAAGCAGCTGCTGCACCACACAACGCCGAAAGTGGGTGCTCTGGCAAAGACATGCATTTACATGTGGTGGAGCATGAGGGTAGGTGGACAGACCTGGGGCTTGAGGAGAAATTGAAGCTTGTGAGTAATTCACTAACACCTCACCCAATTTGGGTAGTTGGGAAAGATGGAGGAGCTGATATATCCGCTGTGATGGCACAGCAGCAGCAGACAGTCATGCTTCAGTGGCAGTAGAAACAGCAGCAAGAAGATCCAGACCCTGCTCCTGCAACTGCTGGAAAGCCTGCAGAAACAGCAAATGGCACAATTTGCAGGTCAGCAATAATGGAAAGAGGCCCCCTTCCAGCAACAAGAGTGGTTGCAGAAGCAGTTAGGCCAAGGGGTTCTGAGGACTTCAGTTGGTTACTGGAGAGGGAGAGGGTCCCAAGTAGCCCAAAACAAGGGGATGCAGAGGAGCTAACAAAGCACTTCTGGGGAAAGTCATTTGGTGTGCTTCAGTTGTATCAAGCTTGGGCATATCAGGAGAGAAAGCGTAATAAAGGAGAATGATTACCTTTTACCTGGACTATTTTCACAGCCAGGTTTGTGGTCTGGGGTCCTCTCTGATTGGCATTGAGACTCAGCCAGACATGCTTCTAATCAGGTAGCATGTCAGTGGAAGGTGTGTCAGTGGAAGGCCTCATGAACTCCATTTGCAGGCACACCCTTGTCCAGTAAACAGAGGTTTGGCAAAGATGGACTGGTCCTTTCCTGTACGTCTTGTGAGTACTTGACAAGTTGTGGTCTACCCTATGGAAGAGGTTGAGCCGGGGGTCCTGGGCTGGAAAGGCTGGCTATGTGTCTGGGCACTAAAGGAACCTCTGTGGCCTGTCACCTTGGGATGAGACTGGCACTGGCCCTGATGAGGAGGAATGCAGGCCAAAAGCTGGAAGGAAAAAGGTGTTGTGAACCCACAGCAGCAGGCTAGGATGGGTAAAAGCAATGGTCAAACAGAGAAGGAATGGAAGGAGATGAAAGGGCCAAGAGGAAGCCCTGAATCATCTTCCACGATTATAGGATCATAACTAGGGTGACCAGATGTCCTGCTTACACAGGGACAGTCCCAATATTTGAGGGGGTTTTTTATATGGGCTTCTATTACCCCCCACCCCATCCCGATTTTTCACACTTGCTATCTGGTCACCCTAATCATAACAGATACACTATCTAAAATGCTTCAGCTTTCAGACTGCACACTGAGTCTAACATTGTCAAATGTGCCTAGGACACTTAGGTGTTTTTGAAAATTTTATCCTGGGGCTAAATCATTTTGTCATACATAGATGTCATTAATCAGACTAAATCAGATATCTACATACTTTCAGGCTGAATTTCTACAGCAAGGTTTCCAACAATAACCTCTTAGCCTTCAATACAAAATGAAAATGAAAAAAATATCTCCTCTAATTATTCAGTAGGCAATTGCTGGAACCCCTGAATCAGCAAATTAAAACTCTTTTCCAAATCAACACATATTAATGATCAGGGAAGCCTGGAAGTGTTATGTAGGATTATTCTGGAAATTGCTGGCTGAAACTGCCTTAATCTGGATATAACTGGTTATGAATAAGGATGTACAAGTCATTATCAATTTTCATCAAGTTGGCCCAAGTCTGTTTATCCTTTTGCTATATGTGATGACACACATTGCTGTCTACATGAAAATAGCCCATCCGCCTCCTAGAAAAGCTTAATAATTTATCTGTAGTCCATCTTACTCTAGACTAGTGCACACTCTTTGTCTGCCGAGCTGCACAACCAGATCTTAAAGTAACCCTGTTGTGGGCTGCAGACAGCTTTGCTTGACATTCCCATATTTTTCATTATATTGATATTTTGCCAGGGTTTAATGTTACATTTTCAAAACAAAACAGAATGAGAATTCAACACCGTGGTGTTTGGAAGATGTGTCATGATCTTGATTGCAAATGATACTATATAATCATAAAGAAGTTTGTGCTGGTATCATCCATGGTGCATATAAAGACAGAGAAAACAAGATGCCTACGCAGTAACATTTACAGGCATCAGATAAAGCCCAACATGATAGCTATGAACCCCGAAAGACAGTCCATTTGCTTCCTCCCATTTTGTCAAGCTGAATCTTCCATTGCAACAATATCAAAAATCCTGCAATGTAAAGCAATATTTACCCTTCCTTCCCTACTCAGGAAATTCACATACTTGGTTAAGGGTTAACTGGGTTGCTTACAGTATTATGGGTTGGAACCATGCTCCACCCCTCCCTTGCTTCCTGGCAGTCCCTATTTAGTTGGTGTGTGTTTATTACTCTTGCTTATCTTAGCTTACTTTGATGTTGCCACACTAACAGGAAGCAGTCTATCATGCCTGTAACTGCAGAGGGCAGAAAAAGATGATGTCAGCTTTTCTGATTTGTATGTGCTTATAGGCTTTTTTAAAAACATTGGTTTGCCTAGTGCAGCTATATGTTCAGCATTCAGCCTAATTTACCCTAAGACCACTCCTGCAGACTTTCAGCATGCAGATCTCCCATGATGTAGTGGCAGGTCTGCTTGCAGTGGTCTTTCAGGATCAGGTTATTTTAACTGTAGCCTTCCTGTCTACACCACTTCCAGTTACAGTCAATTACTGAGACACAAAAGAATCTGATCACAGAGGCCTTTACTGCATAGGAGATTTTCAGCTACTACCTTAAATTTGATCTGTCTAAATCTATTTCCTTACCACCTTCACGCCACTCCTTCTATCAGACAGTCAAGTGATTTGGAGCGCACCATGAATTATTTTTTTGAGAGCACCCCATATAATTCAAAATTCAGTTGCAAATAAGCTTATCTAAGCGAGTAAAAATTCTGGAGTCTGCAAAATTGGGCTAGAACAACACTTGCCAGAACTTATTACTAGGAAAAAATAAATTTACAACTAATACTAATAAAAAAATAAATCAGACAGCCTCAATGGCTAGAGGGGCTTTCTAAGATTAGGTCACTAAGCAGACAGCTGGATGCTTTTTTTTTTCCCCCAAATAATTGGTGTCTGTCTTCTGTAACTCTCCTGTCCTTTGTGCCTCAGCTGTCAGATCCTGCTAAGTCCCCTAGTCCCTCTGTTCTGACTAGTCTGTCCTAGTGGATACTGATGTGCTAACCAACATGTGTTCCCTTCCCTCCTCTCCCAACACACCACACCCTACATATGCACAACTGCTATCAAAGGTGCGCAGGTGTTCATATCACCATTTGAATTCCACTTACACTGCCATCCTTGCTCTAGGGATGGGACTGTGGAGCATGATGCCTTCTAGGCAGATGTTGTGACACACTGTGATGTAGTCATCATGGTAAAACAACAGCAAGCTTTCTGAACCTGAGCTTACTTAACTTCAGTGCATTCAGCAAACTCCAAAAGGGCTGCTGTCGATGGCTGTGAAGATCTTCTGAATAGTTCTCCTAATCTCTGGTTCTGATAGAGTTAAAGTTCATTTGGGATTTTGACTGAATTCCTTCTAGATGTTTCAAGTGAAGGCAACATATTGGTCCAAACTCATCCCTGGTAAAGCTCTGAGTTTGAAGTTGATCCACTGGTTTTAACAACCAGACAAAATACAACTGCAGCTAATACTAAATATGTGGCACATGAACTGTGTTGCTGCCCTGAAAAGAAGAGAAAACAGAAGGGGACAAAATAGTGCATTACTATTTAATGTAACAAAGTGGTAATATCAAATAGTGATCTCTTACAATGATAGAATGTGTAGATCCTAAAATTCTTTCCAGACAGATAGACAAGCTGTAAAGTCGGGTCACTAAAGACAGGAGAGAGAGATTCCATCCTCTACCCCTCACAATACATTCTCCCCTCCCCTACTCACGCTTAGCAGAAAGGTGAGGATTTAGCCTTTGGAACACTGACAATTAAAGGAAAAGAGAAAGCCCTTTTGGTAGGAATAAACATGATTTACCCTCAGTCCTGGTATCTGTTACTATAATTTCATGTGTGTGTCTACTAGTAAGCTTTCTATAGCACCCTGGCTGCATTATATAAATACTCCCCTGGTAAATTAGGTTAGCATAGGAAGATACCTAGCAGACCTCACAAAGTCTTCTGCTCATCTTTGGTTATACAAGTCTCTGCTTAAGATATATGTATATGTTTAAAAATATTCCAGTAAATAAAGAAAAGCTTGATCAAAGAAGAGGATCTTGCTATGTGTCCTAAAACTAGTTGGACTCTGAATAAGTCTGAGTTCCTTCGGAAATTCATTCCCCAGCTAAATTGCCTCAATGGAGAGTGCTTTATCTTTGACCAGGTGAAGCTACATTGTCTCAGAAGAGTATAAATATTTTGTAGGCTCACAAATGGGAATGTGGTAGCTGCTGTAGTTGGCACCTGACTTCTTAATGGCTTTGAGGATCAAAGCTAAGGTACAAAGATGACAATGAGGTGGACTGCGAACCAGTGGAGGGTCTTAAGTATAGTGATGGATGTGCTTAATAGCAGCCCGTTCCACTGAGAAAGCAGTAGCCACATTCTGTACAAGCTGGAGCCTCTGCATTGCTCTCACCTTCAACTCCAGTTACAATGAATGAGAGCAACACAGTCTGTTGCTGATGAAAGCATAGATCACTATGATCCTAGTCTGGGAGGAAAAGACACTGTTTCATTGCGAACTGGAGGTGAAAGAAAGCATTTTTCATCATGTATAGTAACTGATACGCTGTGTTCAATGATAAGTTGAACAGGAGGACCTCTGTTAACAAATGAGGAATGGATTCCTTCAATAGAAGGGGAGGACATTATTGTAGCCAGTCTTCAAAGTGTTCCTCTTCCAAACAGCATCAGCTGTCTTTCTGGGTTCAGACTGAACCATCTGTTCTTCATCTAGGAGCTGATCTCTTGTGGGCATTGTGATATCCTTATAAAAGCTGTGGTTTCATTTGTGGAAACTGAAATATAGAATTGAGTCTCACCAGTGATTTGTTATCATGTTGCATCATTTCTCAGTTAACTGTGGCTTTACTCTGAAAAGTGGCTCTGTAAAAATAGTATGAGTTAGCCTATGCAATCTTAATTCAGCCCTCTTGTGCACATTTCTCCTGGGAGAATTCTGCACCAAAAAAATAAAATTTCTGTGCCAAAAAACTAAAAATTCTGCACACAATATTTTAAAATTCTGCATATTTTATTTGTCAAAATAACACTGTATTATCATGCCAGTTTCAATTATTTTAATAATTTATTCAAAACACCTGTCAACAAGTATGCTTGTAACAATACAGGAAACAAAAAAAAGATTCAGGAATTTTTTTAGACAAATAAATTTCTTACTAGGAATATTAATAGTGAACTTTAAGTAATAATACATTTAAACTACAATACAGAAAAGTATTTCCTGCACCCTCAGAAGCAGTGCAAAGGCTTAAAGGAGTCAGGGGTAATGGAAGAGCTGAGGGAGAGGGAAATAATTGCTGGGAATAGGGTGACCGAGGTCAAGTGTGAAAAATTGGGATGGGGGTGGGGGGTAATAGGAGCCTATATAAGAAAAAGCCCCCAAAATCAGGACTGTCCCCATAAAATCAGGACATCTGGTCACCCTAGCTGGGAAGGTGTCTGGGAATGCACTTGAAGTGTTGTTGGGAGTGGGTGGGAGAAGTATGGAACGGGTTTTTTGTTGTTGTTGTTTTTTTTTTTGTGGGAGGAAGGGATTGTTAGGGAATTGGGAAGCCTCTCCCATGGAGACCCTGGTTGACCCCCTAGCCTCCCTCATTCAGTCAAGCACATCTGTCCCTGTCTGTGTGTTCCTGCACCCCAACTCCCTCATGTAGCCCTGCACTCTCAATCAACCAGGAATAGCTTCCCCTGTCCCCATGTATCCCTGCACCCCCACTTCCATTCAGTCCCTGGCTCAGTGTTGTCACCCATTAGCTCCTGTGCCTCTGCCCCTCCCCACTAGCCCTTCTGAACCCCAGTCTGTGTGACCCCTCCCAGTACAGTCTTGAACTACAAGACCACATACAATTTTTCCCATAAGACCCCTGCCTCAAAGTTCTAGACAACCTTAACATTGCTGCCACCTCCATCTATAATAATTGTCATTTTGAATGAAAGTGCTGTTTTACAACTGAAAACCTTGAGCTGGCTGTTAGATATATGAGATCTTTGTTATGCTCCTCTTCTGTTGGTCCTGAGACTTACCAGAGCCTCACAGAATGTCACTGAAGTACTTTGAGATTCTCAGATAACAGACGCCTTTGACACATTTTCTAAAGGTCACTATTTTAAATGCTTCAGTTTTTGAGTGTCCAGCTTGAGAGAGGTGCTGAACGCCTGCAGTTCCCATCGATTTTAATTGGCATCAAAGGTGCTCATGCTTTAGAAAATCAGGCCCAAAGTGTTTCAAAGCTGAGTACCCCAAATCAGGGGCCACTTTTGACCCATATATAAATGCAAAGTTTATTATTTATTTACATATTTATTATGGTGCACTTAAAGCAGAGAGAAACCGAACGGATTCTCTCTCTCTCTCTCTCTCACATACACACACACACACACACACACACACACACACACACTAGAGACGCACTGATCTGGAATACACAATGTGTTGAAGAGCTGACTAAAACTCAGGATTTCTGGTTTTGTGAGAAATTTTAATTATTTTTTTAAAAAATTGATTTCCTTCCTAATGAGAAAGAACTAAATTTTTCAGGATTTCGTATGAACTGGAAACTCCAAAATGGTGTTTTGGAAACAGAGATACATGGTGTTTCTGAAATTAAATATGCCCTCTGGGGCCAGCAGCAGCTGAGTGAAACTGCTATTTTTGTCAGTTTAACAGTGGTGAAATTGACAAGAATGTCTATTTGTCAGCAGCTGCTGGGGCTCCGAAGGTCTATGGCACCAGGGCAGCCCCCCCATGTGGAGTGACCTGGGCTGGAGTTTGGTGCTTCAGCTTAGCTGACAGTCTGGAAACCCTGGGGTTCCCAGTCCGAGTTATCCTGGAGTCAAAGACCCTAGAAACTGGGGTACGTGACCTCAAGGTAGTTTGTATGGCAGGGCTACCTCAAAGTCCAGGACCCTAGAAGTCTGAACTCCCCAGCAGCCTACCAGGCTAGCTAGCTGGGAGCCAGGCAGGTTTTGCTCTGCCTGGCAGACGGAACCCTGCCTATGATGTGACAAAAGTTTGTCAAACCCAAACTGTTTTGCCAAGATATGTCACATTCAACAAACTAGCATTTAAGCTTTCTTGCTGAGACATACTTACACTTCATAAGTATGTGCACATACGTATATATGTCTGTGTGAAGTTAGAGGAGTGAATCAAATCTTTCTGTTTGATAACACTTGTAGTAGTCTGAGTAACTATTGCCCTTCATTAGAAAGCACAAGGTAAGAGTGGTATCAGAATGAGTGAGATAAATAGTGAGTACAGTCTATCTCTAACTCATTATATAGAAAGACCTAACAATTAGACCTGGTGGCTACATCAGTAGGAAGTGTTTAATAACTACTGCAAGCTGAACAATGCCCTCTAAAATCAGACACTGATACAGAACAGTTAGAGAGTAGGTAGACCTTTGTTTCACATATGCATTACTTAAGCTGGGCAGAGAAGGAAACCAAATGTTATTTCTCGGTATTGTCTTTTGAAGCACTTATGTGGAAAACTGTTTAGAAAAATATGCATTGAAAAAGAATCTCTCACTAAGAATAAAATGTAGTGAAAGGAGCTCAGAGCTGTCCGTTGCTAGACTGAGGTGAACAAAACCAGCTTGATACCTTGGGGCCAGCAGATCTGGAATTCCCTTCATCATAAGCACTGATTCATTTTGCCTAAATGTGTCATGCTGGTGAATCCTGAGGTTAATTATTAGATTATTCTAATATACATCAAAGGCTTTCAGAGGCTCCTGAGTCTTTGCAGTTTAATATGTTCATTTATCAGGAGCAGGTAGGAGAAATGAAAACTAATTAAATGATTTTTTAAAAGTCTTTTAAAATTATCTATTATTTTGAAATCCTATTCATGAAGCTGGCTCAGTGATACAGCAGGAAGTGCAGTGTGCCGCTTGAGGGAGACCTGGGTTCCACTGATTGTCACTCTTTGACCTGGGCTTTGGGAGTAGGGCTCTGTGAGCTTTTTGCATCAAAACTTGACACCAGGCAAAACTCAGCTGGGCCTGATCCATTGCCCTTTGAAGTCAATGGGAGTCTTTCCTTTGATTTCAATAGACGTTGGATCAGGTAGTTGGTGTCTGGTTTCAGGCTAGTCCTGCCCTTTACATTTCCTTCTCTTTACAACCAGCCTAGGCTCCCCATAACTACAAGAGATAACGGGTGCAGTGGTCTTCTATTCCCCTGCATTCCTAATGTTTTCAGGGACAGTCATCTGACTCTCACTCTTGGACTTCAGGAGGCAGCTAGCTGCCCTCTAAATCTTGGTGAACTTTCTTTGGGGGAGTTTTTAGACAGAAAGGAATTACATGCCCACTTTACATTTTGATTCCCATTACAGAAGTCTCTCTGATCCCCGTCCTGCCCCTTATCAAGGACTAAAGAGGATATGATGCAGAATCAGGGCCAGCTCCAGCGTTTTTGCCACCCCAAGCAGTGGGGAAAAAAAAAAGCCGTGATTGGCGGCACTTTGGTCGCAGCTCTACCCGCGAGGGACTGAGGGACCCACCGCCGAAGAAACGGACGTGCTGCCTCTTTCCAAGGGCTGCCCCAAGCACCTACTTGCTGCGCTAGTGCCTGGAGCTGGCCCTGTGCAGAATGCATTAGGATTATAGGAGTTCCCAACTGGAGGAATGCAGAGACCCACGATTACTTTGTGTTCTGGTATGTTTCAGTTCCAAAATGTGGTAAAGAGACTCGATAAGTGGCAAGAGCTGGATCACAGAAAGTTTTCGCAGTCCTGTTGCAGTACAGCAGCATAAAGGTGTGCAAGCCAGCGGAGTCCACAATGACATGAAAGAAATGTAGAGGGAGCTGCCTACATTCTGGAACCTAAAATTCCAAAGAGGGCGTGAGCCAGTTAGTTACCCAGTGAAGACATCAGGAGGGAAATATGAGTAGCAAATTACTCCAACCTTAATTCAGGACATGTATTGCTAAGAAGAGAACATGATCCTGTTGGCAGGAAAGGGAATTATGGTGGATGGTGAAGCTCTCTGCTCTCACTGCAAAATCACTGAGTTTTACTTGAGTTTATATAGAAGATTTGCGACTACCTAATTTTTGAGTCTGGTGATATGAGGCCTGTGTCAAGGGAAAGGAATGGGGTTATATAACTGGGAAAAGTTCTGCAGGGAGGAGGTACAAGGTAATTACATTTCATTTAAACATGGTTCACTATTGTTTGGTTGGAGCAAAACAAACGTTGTGGAGTTGTACATTTTCCACTTTCCTAATAAGTTTTCAAAAGTCTTCTCTAAAAATGAAATGTTATGGAAGAGCTTATAATATGATCTGATTATTATTTTTTATTATGTTGCAGTGTAAGGAGGGGAAGTTACTTAGTCACTAAATTCCCTGATGCAGCATTTATAGTATCTACTTTTCATAAGCATTATTAATATGTGGAATTAGAGTGACTACATTGTTGCAACAGAATGTGATGGCACTGAAGGAGTGGTTTTAAGATATTGTGACAATACTATGTGAACTGAAATGTCTTCTGGATCGTCTTCGCATCATGGACTGTAATGATTCTGTCCGCTCAGTGGAAGAGTTGCAGAGTTGCAGAGACATATGAAGTTGTTTAATTTATTCTTTAGCTGCTCTTTTTGTTTTGTTTGTAGTTGCAGGTTACATAATGTCAAATGATCCAAATCTAAAACTTTTTAAAAAAAAACAACCTTGACATTGAATTCTCCTTCAAAAAGCGGTAAAGTTCAGAAGAACTTTTTGTTTGTTTTACCGCACGCACTCTTTTGTCTGTCTTCCTTGGATATACAAAAGAAACTAAGCAAAGAGTTTCAAAACCAACTAGTAATTTGGAGTGCCTCTGGTTTTTTTGGAGTTTGTTTTGAGACATTGTAAAAGGGCATGATTTATTGGAGGGCAGGTGCTCAGCACTTTCTGAAAATCAGGTCACCTCACATTGCTCACCCCCCATAACCACTACACACCTTTGACAATCCTGGCTTTCAAATATGAGTGAAAACATAAAATACAACAGACAAGAGTCAAATAATCATCTCATTATTCCTTAATTTACATGCCAATCACATCCATTACCTATTTATATATACTGAACATGGCACCAAGTCTTTTCAGAAATATCCTTACGATAGCCTTGCTTTCTCCTGTTAGGCAAGTTCTTCTTTTCCCCTGCAAATCAATCACCATTAAGTTTGTGGACAAGTCTCTCCCACTTGACGCGTCTATATCTTCCTAGGCATTCACATGTTTTGTTTTTACTGCTATCAACCTTGAACAGATCCAGATCCAAATTAGGATCTCCTATATCTTTAACCCATACTTTTACCTCAATTCTTAGTCTACTCTTTAGCTCTTTATTTAAATTTTTAACTTATAGAATGTAGAGATACTGCTCACCAATTCTGTTACAATGGTGTATATTTCTAGTGCCTGATGTATTGAGTTACAAAACAGGATATTTCAAGAGTATTTGTAGCGAATGAATGGAAGTTTGAACTCTTTAGCATATGTTCTCAACACCATGACCAGTGGTCATTTCAATATAATTTATGTTTTAATAGTAAATTAGTGAATTCATAACATTATTTTAGTCAAATCAATTTGTGGATTTAAAAATTCCTCTTGCAATATAATTATCCCAATGTATTACCTTTACTTTTTACTTCATGAAGGATTCCCTCCCGCATTTTTGTAATGCTTTTGTGAAATTCCTTAGATGCAATTTTCTTTTCATCATATGCTTCTTTCTAAATTTTTGGTGACCTTGATTATGATCAGGATAGCAAAATTTGGGCTATTTTGAGATTTTGGACTAGATCCCCACATGGTTCCCCCCACCCCAATTATTGACATTTTTCTTATTTTGATTTCAAGATTTTAGAATGTTTATTTGGGATATCTTAAATGTCAGCCAATATATTCTGAATCTGGTTAATGGTCATGCATTTGTAATCTGGTTAACAGTCATCACACGCCATTCTTGAATATGTCACATGTTTGAGTTAATTTTCATCTGGGATTTTTACTTACTTTGCCATGCACAGGGTCTTTCCATGTTTTTAATGCAAATTTATGGGAATTGTAGTGGGAAGGTTATATCACCTTCAAGTGGCTTGGGCACTGAGGATATAAGCCTTGGTGTTACTACAGCTAACAGGTTTTTCTTTAGCTCAAGAGCCAGCAGCCTGTATTTTTGTAGCAGAAGATCCTGGGTTCTATGCCCAGTGTCAGATATGTGCAATTTGGCTGGCATTTGTGGTGACCCTTGTTTGTGGTCATAGATTTATTACATTTACATAGTATTTTTAAGCTTGTGAGTGTTACTCTCAGTTGGAGAGGTGGAGGGTGGCCAGCTCTGAAGCTGCATTGTTTGTGGGTATTATTAGAAATAATAACACTATCAGGTTGGCTAGGACAATCTGTCTGGTGTCCATGCTGTATTTAATTACCAGTGATGCTGTGTCCTTTATTTTTAACACAGAAAGTCTGTCCCTAATTCTGGTATGCCTTTGAAAAAGGAACCTGCTTAACCTTTCAGTATCCTTCATTCCAAGATTCAGTAGCAAGTGTTCATGACACTAATGAATGGCTTTTTGGTCCATAAACTCCAATCTCACCCTCAAGTGACTGTAATTTCCATTGGGTGCAGAAATGTCTGATTCCTAGATTACCTAGCTCTTCCTGCAAGAAACAGAATGGGTTAGGAAAGTCTACGTGCTTTTCTTATTGTCCAAGTGTACCATAAACAGTTCAGCACTATCTCCAGATTGATTAAAATGATAACAAGAAAGCTCTCTTCCCCAGTTGCGCACACATGCACACTCCATATGCTGATAATGCAAAGACTTTTTGACCATTATGCATCTTTAAAGATCTTTTAGTATCTTGATACCAAGGTGATAGGCACATTAGAAAGACCTTTGATAAACAGCTAGACATCGACAGTGCATGGATTATTCTGCTGGTCATAGTGTATCTGAATAACAAATACAATTTGCTCCTACTCTACTTGTTCTCTGCTACAGTAAAGAAGCACTAAAGTCAATTTATGATTCAATTCCTCTGTGACTATACCTCCATATATTATTCTCTTCTGTCTTCTGCTCAGCCATATACACCAGTACATACTCCTTTTTTTAATTTTACAGCTGAAAATTGTTTTAGTTATGTGAAAACAATAAACTTCTTGGTGGGAAATGTTCTTTATTATAACCTTGTGCAGTTTGAACTGCAGAAGAATAATTCACTGGTATTGCTGTGGCTAATGACCAAAAGGCTAAGATTTGAAAGCACACTTGAAATCACAAGGTTTGTACTCTTTTAAAAAAATAAATAAATGTGAAGAACTGTATCTCCCCAGTGTCACAGGCAGGAGGGCTGGGGCTGGGGCGGGGGCAAAGATATACTAAGGAAATACTATCTCTAAATTAAGTTCTGTATGTGCTCTGTTACCAGAAATAATAATTTCATCCACAGCTAGGATACAAATGTGTGGAAGGTAAACTCAGGAAATTAACTGTTTACTTCATAGAAGCATAAGACTGAAAGGGACCTCGAGAGGTCATCTAGTCCAGTCCCCTGCTTTCATGGCAGGACTAAGTATTATCTAGACCATCCCTGTCTGCTCATTGTGACAGGCTCACACTGGGCACTGACTATCTGTATTAAGGCAAGTGTATAATGTAAATTTTTTGTAACAGAGAGAAGCAGATTGACTGCTAGAGTATCTGCACCATCAGAAATTGATTTGATGACTATGTCAATTACTTTTGGTACCAAGTTTTCTGTGGGTTACTTTCTGATTGATTTTTTGGTTAGCTATAACTGTTTCCCCATCTATGCATATTCTTCTGGATTTATTGACTGCATTGGCTGTCATAAATCGTGCATTTTTTTTCCCAGGTGGAACTTCTGGTGACATTGTTTGGGTCACTTCAGATTATTCTTTCTCCTTCCCAGGTAGTAAGAGCTGTTGCTGAGCAATGCCCTCAGTTACAAAAGAGCTCCACTAACCCCAGTCTTGATTTGTGAGGTGCCTTTTGAGGATTTAACTCATTCACAAAACATCAGTTTCTATGTATGTTTGTCTGACATGCAAATTATTTTCTGTGACACTTTTTGATGACTAGGTTTGTTTCAGTGCTGTTGAATTGCTAAGGCTGCATATGATTCTGCAGGAACTTTTTGTATGATTCTGCAGGAACTGATGTTGGTCACAGAAAATACCATGTAACAGCTTCATCATCAATCTTTCAATTCTAGAGTGCTTATAGGGGAATTAAAAGATGGGGTAGGAAATGGATTTTAGAATATTTAAAGGCAGTCTGAAATTAGTTATTTTTTTTATTCTACTTTTTAAAAAAGAAGCAGCAGCAGAAGCTTAATATCAGTAATGTCTTGTTTATCCTGATTTTTGCTGGGCATCTCCTTAGAGAGGAGTTCTCAAAATGTGTGTTGGGACCCAAAGTTGGTTGTGATCCCTTTTTAATGAGGCTGCCAAGGCTGGTGTTAGACTTGTGGGGCTTAGAGCTGAGGCCGAAGCCAAAGCCCGAGGGCTTCAGACCTTGGGGGGGGGGGGGGGGCTAAGGTTATATGCCTCCTGCCTGGGGCAGAAGCCCTTGGGCTTCAGCTTTGGCCCCCTTCCTAGGGTTGTCAACTTTCTAATTGCACAAAACCAAACACCCTTGCCCTCCCCGTGCCCCGAAGCCCCGCCTCCCACTCACTCCATTCCCCCTCCATCTGTTGCTCACTCTCTACCACCCTCACTCATTCATTCATTTTCACTGGGCTGGGGCAGGGGGTTGAGATGCAGGAGGGGATGAGGGGTCCAGCAGGGGGTGTGGGCTCTGGGGTGGGGTTTTGAGTGCAGGAGGGGGCTCCAGGCTGCGGGTGGGGCCAAGGGGTTTGGCATGTAGGAGGTTGCTCTGGGCTGAGGCAGAGGGTTGGGTGCTTCAGCTCGGGGCGTAGGCTCTGGGATGGGGCCAGGAATGAAAGGTTTGAGGTACAGGAGGGGGCTTCAGGCTGGGCCAAGGGGTTTGGAGTGTGGGAGGGGATGCGGGGTTTGGGCTCCAGGATGGAGTTTGGGTGAGGGACGGGACTCAGGGCAGAGGGTTGGGGTATGGGAGGAGTTTTGGGGTGCCAGATCCAGGCAGCACTTACCTTGGATGTCTCCCTGTCCCACCCATGTCTCTCAGCTCCTAGGAAGAATTGCAGCCAGGCAGCTCTGCACGCTGCCTCTGTCTGCAGGCACCGCCCCACAGCTCCCATTGGCCACAGTTCCTGGCCAATGGGAGCTGTGGAGCCAGCGATTGGGGCGGGGGCAGTGCACAGAGCCCCCTTGGCCATTCCTCCACTTAGGAGCAGCAAGGACATGTTGCCGCTTCTGGGAAGCCACATAGAGCCAGACAGGGAGCCTGCCAGCCCGGCACCAACTGGACTTTTAATGACCTGATCAGCAGAGCCACCAGGCTCCCTTTTTGACTGGGCATTCTAGTTGAAAACCAGATACCTGGCAACCCTCCCCGCATCCAGGGCAGTGGGGCTGGCCCTGTCTTCTCCTCCTCCCTGGAGTCATGAAGTAATTTTTGTCGTCAGCAGGGGGATCATGGTGCAATGAAGTTTGAAAATTGCTACCGTAGAGGATTTAGACAAGTGGATTTTGGAGTTTTCTCAGCCTTTAATTGAGGGACTGGGAGTGTTAAATTTTAGAACAAGTAGAAGAAAAGATCCTTGTGAGAATGCCTTCTAATTAACTAGCTGTTAAGAAAAAGACACAAAACCCAATGTTTTTAGTGGTCTTAATAATAATCACTTCTCTTTGTTAATTGGTTTTCACTTCCTTAGTATAATTATACTTGCTCTCCACTCGTCTATAGAATTTTCCAGGAAAATAATGAAAAAAAAGATGTGATTTTTCTATATTTTTTCTAAAGGAGAAAAAATAGCTTTCAGGCCTTTTTTATTCATCACAAAGAAGTGAAAATGGTACAAACCCATTTTTCCCCCTTTGCAGGTCACCTTTAAAGATTCCTATTCCTGTTGTTCCTTCACCTCAGTTGTGAATAAGCCATTCTCTTTACAAACTCAGGGTGTTTGTTTCAGACTCATGGTTCCTACGCAATGATGAACATCAAGCAATCTTTTATTTATTTATTGGTGTAGCCCAAGGTCCAGTGTGCTTCAGCAGCTGCTCTGGGAACTACAAGTTATGGAATATAAACTGCAGCGTGTTGGGAGAACTTCCTGCCAGGATTTACCCTTTGCCCTCACTCCCCCCACCCAGGAGGTCTCAGGACTGACTGAGATGGGAGCTTGTAGCAGGCAAGGAAAGAGGAGGCTGCTGAACTGTAATCCTGTTCTACGTTTCTTACAGAATAAAGTCTCGTTCCTTGTGGTTTGTCTGAGTGGGTCTGGTCTGAGGTGAACACACACAGACGCACAATGCAGAGCACACAAAGGAGCCCCAGGCCCAGTTTCCCAAAGTTGTGTAAAAAGTCGCAAGGCAGGCTTCTCCTGTCTTGAACAATCTCATACTGGGTCAGTGAACAGGGGTGCTACATTTGTATGCTTTAGCACCTGAGAGTTATGTCTGGCCAGTACTCTGACAATCAGGGGTAATTATTGTAATGCTTGTCTGGCAGGTCCATCCTTAAAATATCTTAGCAATATTGCATCTCCTTTAAAATGATGCTGATTGTTACCTGTATGGGACTTTGACAGCATATTAGTTCCACTTTATGCAGATTGTGCGCTTTCAATTCCAAGCTGTACAGACCACTTTTAGCATGGAAAAGAAGACTGAAAGGTAGAATTTTCTGACAATGATTAAATCTCTGACAAGTGACTTTCTGAGATACTACTTTTTTATTTGTTTGGATACTTTAAGGCATACATCACTGAACGATGTCTTGTTGCTTGGCAGACTGGAGGTAGCACAGTACAGTATTTCAATCACTTTGAATATTCATTTTTAGGCTAATCTCTGCTCTTTGAGCTTGTCCAATATTAAATCTCTTAACAAATTGCTGTCTGCTGACAGAAAGGAGCTTCCTGATCCCAAATGCCTCACTGTATTTGCATAATAGTGACTAAGTTATATTGTACCAATTTTGTAAAACATATTGCCAATAGACAGAAGACAAGCACTTTTGGTACATCTAGGGCTGGATTTGTCCGGTATGACTTTGAGCTCACAAACTCATTTCCAGTCTATAAGACTAAAAGGAAAACAACACTGAAAATAGCGCAGAGACTATCTGGGAGAAGTTATACCTGAGTGGCAGCATACCTAAACAGAAGGCACCACCAGCAGCCCTGTACAACAGCTAAAGTCCATGTGAACTTGGACACTACTCCCCACCGCCGATGAATTACTGCAGCTAGTGGCTGCGGAAGGAGTGATAGATCGCAAAATTGGTATCATTGCAAAGCAATAGAACACACAATCAAGGAACCAAAAAACTGCCAGAGCTGAAAACCAGGCCAAAGAGCAAGCAGGAAGCCATCTCCAACTGAGAGCAATGGAAAATGGAGACAGAGCAGCTGCTTAAAACAAGTAGCTCCATATTTATACACAGATGGACAGATAGACCTATGTCACAGAAAATTCCTCCGAAATACAAAATAAGCCCCCCCCCAAAAAAAATTAGCAATGATAGCAGAGGAACAGAAATAGCTCCTACTGTCAGTGAACAAACAGCTCCTTTTAATTCTGAGTCAATGGAAAAATTGACAAGTATGCAGAACATATGCAACATCAAAGTACTCCTGCAATATTTTTTCACTACACACACACACACACACACACACACACACACACACACACACACACACACACACACACACGTGATGCAAACACCACCAAAATTTCAAAATTGGGGATAAATGAATACAAATTAAGCATATATCAGAGGGTCAATTTGGGAATTATTTTAATGTCCCTGTATATGTACTTGTCTAAATTCTTCTCTGTCTCCTGACAGCATGGGGGCTAATATTTTACCCAAGGACAGGTGGGCTCAACTCCCATTAGCAAATGTGGGAGGTAGTTAGAGTGACCAGATAGCGAATGTGAAAAGTCAGGACAGAGGGTGGGGGTAATAGGTGCCTGTATAAGACAAAGCCCCAAATATCTGGACCATCCCTATAAAATTGGGACATCTGGTCACCCTAGAGGCAGTGGGTATTTTGAAAATGGGTATCTTTAGCAGAGACCAATCAGAAGCCTCAATCCCACTGAGAAAATGAGAGATGTGGCCATTTTGAAAAACGATGATTCTTCATGAGTGTCTCTGAAGGAGATGATGTTATTTTCCAGCCTTTGCTGATAGATAAACTTCCAGGCAGGAAAAGATGGTAAAAAAAGATGGTACAAAAAATTACCATTAATCTGAAATATTTCTTTTCCAAAACTATCCATTGTACCAGATTGAAACAACAAGGAGGACCGGAGAGAGTGGGAAACAAAGTATGTGCGTGCATGCTTGCAGGGGAACACGAGAGATATAAAGGAGAGGAAAACATGTACATGGGGTGTACATACCAGCTGCTTTGCACTACTCTGGCGATGCAAAGCAACTATGAAGCCAGCTGGTTAGTAGTCTATTATTGCGTTGTGCTGCTCCAAACAGCACAGAACAGCCAGTGGAATACCAGTGTACGTGACCCGACAAATTAAAATACAAAAATAATGTAAGGTGAACAGTACATATCCACATAGCATTAGAAATATCCTACAGTAACAGATTCTTGGAGTTTATTGTTTAGTGTTCCTATGAGAAAAATGTAGTTCAGAAAAAAAAAGGAAATGCCCAAAGTTTTTTGTTAAAATAGAGATAAGTTTGAGAGGACAGTAAAGTAATTACTAAAGTAATTTACAGTAACATACTCTACAGGGATATTGTAATTATATTACAAGAATGTTGTAATTCCAAAAGTAAGTATTGCCAATCTATGAAACTCAGAATTATGATTATTCTTAATAAAAATCCAAATATATTAAAGTATAGAAATGCACAGGTAAGCAACCCAAACAACCTTTACTCTGCCCTGACGTGAAATTATGATGGTTTAAAAATAAAAAGAGAGAGACAGAAAATGGAATGTGTCTTTAAAACGTTGAATCTAACAGACTATAAAATATCTTTATCATAAGCATATGGTCATTGTGAGGTGCCACTATGGGGAAACATTCCATTTCCCTATAATGTATGTTACCCTAAATTACTGATATGTACTCTCAATCTTAACTTCAGTTTAATGTAGTTTTGATCTGGGAATATATAATAGATATCTAGCAAAGTCAGAGTTTATCTGTTGCATGTATTTACAACACTCGATTTTTCTCTTGTCGCATAGTGGTTAACAAGATAGTGCATTATATTCTATTATCAATGATAGCCTTCGGTGATTTCCTTCATATACTGTGTGTCCACAAAGGTGTGCATTAAAATTGTGTGCACAGCTGAAAGCCCAATTTGCATGTGCAATTAACATGATTGCATATGCAAATTTATCATCTCCTTTTTCCAACACAAGGTTGAGTACAGCCACTCTGTGCAAATGTTATATTTGCAAATACAAATGGCCCATTAGATAACCAACTGGTCACCTGCTCGCACAGGAGCAGAGCCTCAGTTATGCTGGTGCTGCCCTCTGATTCTGGGCTCACCTATTGCTGGTTTCACCCTGGTACAACTCAGAGCAGCCTATGGGTTGCTCTGAGTTGTGCCCAGCTGCAACAATCCCCATAGGTCTATTAAAGCAGCAAGTGAGTGCTAGTGTGTACAATGTGTGGGGAACAGATGGCACAGAGCCACTACTTTAGGTCTGTCACCTAGGGAATTTCCCTTACATTAGGGGAATCCCTAGCTATGTGGTTGGCTTTACAAATGCTTTGCACCACTGGAGCAGCACAAATCAGCTATTCCCATATTCACTAGGTATAGGTCACCTCAGGACTGGATGCAGAGATAAAGTTTCTAGACACCATTAAGGACTGCATCTTGGAGCAATTAGTTCTGGAATTCACAAGAGGAGAGGCAATTCTTGATTTAGTCCTAAGTGGAGCACAGGATCTGGTCCAAGAGGTCAGTATAACTGAACCTCTCAGTAATAGTGACCATAATATAATTAAATGTAACATCCTTGGGGGTGGGGAATACCAAAGAAGCCCTAACACAGTAGCATTCAATTTCAGAAAGGGGAACTACACACAAAGGATTGGTGTGGAGAAAGTGAACAAGGAAATATTATTTACTCCTTCATATAACACAAGAACCAGAGGTCACACAATGAAATTAATAGGCAACAGGTTTAAAACAAAGGACATACTTCTTCACATAATGCACAGTCAACCTGTGGAACTCATTGCCAGGGGATGTTGTAAAGGCCAAAACAATAACTGGGTTCAAAAAAGAATTAGAAAACTTCATGGAGGACAGGTCCATCAATGGCTATTGGCCAAGATGCAGTCACATGCTCTGGGTGTCCCTGAGTGTCTGACTGCCAGAAGCTGGAACTGTGTGACTATGGATGGATCACTTGATAATTGCCCTGTTCTATTCATTCCCTTTGAAACATCTAGTATTGGCCACTGTCAGAAGAGAGACTACTGGGCTAGATGGACCATTAGTATGGTCATTCTTATGTTCTTAGGTAAAGCAGTAACTGAAAATTTGACTCTCAAGTACCTATTGGTAGCCACAGCTCTTGTACTTGCATGCACTAACTAGTCAGATACAGCACACCTCTATCCCAATATAATGCGGTCCTCGGGAGACAAAAAAGCTCACTGTGTTATAGGTGAGACCATGTTATATCGAACTTGCTTTGCCTGCCCCCCCCCGTTCCTTGTTCCCTGACCGCCCCCTCCAGAGACCCCTGTCTCTAATCACCCCCAGGACCCCACCCCCTACCCAACTCCCCTGCTCCCTGTCCCCTGACTGCTCCAACCCCTATCCACACACCCCACCCCCTGACAGACACTCACCTGCAGCGGGAAGCAGAGCGACGTGGCCCCAGCCCACTCCATTTTCCTTGCCCTGGCCACAGCCCTGTCGCTGGAGGGGGGGAGAGGGTTGGGAAAGGTCCCGCACTCACCTGCGGTGGGAAGTGGAGCACCGTGGCTGGGAGCTGGTGGGGTGGAGAGGGCTGGGGCCGGGCTGCTATGCTTCCACTGCTGCCAGTGAGTGCGGGGGGGGGGGGATCCCTTCCCCCAAGCCTCCTCCCGACAGCGACACTGCTGGGGCTGGGGCGAGGGAAGCGGAGCGGGCTTTTCCTGGCCACCCTGCTAATCCCCTGGGCCACTCTGGGACTGCGGGGTCCCCAAAATTGCCCCCCCCAGCTCTTGCCTCCTAGACCCTGGGGTGGGGGACTGCCCCCAAGACCCTCTGCCCCTTAGCGAACCCCTTGGCCCCGGCCTGGTACCCTTAACACATTGCTCAGAGCAGTGTGTCAGAGCTTTACCCCACTGTATGTGAACCCGTGTTATATCGGGTTGCGTTATATCGGGGTAGAGGTGTAATTATATTCAATATAACGCAAGCAATACTATTAAATACCATATTGCAGCCAAAATGACTTCCTTCTGCTAAGATCTTATATAAATGGCCTGTGAATAATCATTATAGTTAATTGTCTGCTTATAACATTAAATTCTGTGCATTGAAATCGGAGTATAAGAAAAAGTAGCAGATACCATTTGACCAGTTGAGCAACTGCTTCATGGTATATAGCTTTGCAGTGACTTCACTGTACCAGATCAAGGCATTAAGTTAGCAAATAGTTCTTAAATGACATTTAATAAGTTAGTTAAAGTCATAGGAATGACGAATAAGGAAGCTGAATGAAAGCTGAATAAATACATCTCTGTATTCAGAATATTACACAATAAATATCAAGGTGTAAAGGCAAATGAATCTCTGCTCTATTTGTGACTTTGCTTTGAGAACAGAGAAAAACTCCATTTTACAGTGCTTGTCCATTTCTTAAGAATTGAACATAGTAGTGATTGTTTCTTTAAATGGGGGAAGAGGGTGTGTCAAGCACTCAGTCATCTGCGCTGAACACCTATCAACTTCCCTGTGAGAATTAATTTTAATTTTGATGGAATGACTGCAGGACGGAAAAGACACCCCCTGCCTCCCCACCAGACCTAAAACATAATGGCTGGATTGTGTCAACAGATACCAGTCCTTCACAGACATCCTATGCTTTAATGCTCCATATTTAGCTGAGGACAGAGCATCATGGAGGCATATAACATGTTTGGCACCTGCTATGCTGTCCAAATGACAGCATGAGAATTAGCCAACCTAAGCATTTTCAAAGGGGTATAAGGCAGTTAAATGCCCAAATCTCACTGAAAATCAATGGGAGTTCTGTGCCTAACACTCTTACCTTTATTGAAAAATCTCAAACTTAAGCCCTAAGTTTTAAGTTCTGAACACCAAGTTTTTGCCGCCCCAAGCACGGCAGGCAGGCGGAGGGTCCGCTGGTCCCGCAGCTTCAGAGGACTGTGAAGCCACGGGACCAGCGGACCCTTCACAGGCAAGCCGCCGAAAGCAGCCTGCCTGCCACCCCCGCGGCTCCGGCAGAGCACCCGCCGCAGCTTGCTGCCTCAAGCATGCACTTGGCTTGCTGGGGCCTGGAGCCACCCCTGTTCTTCTGTCTCCTTATATCTTTTCTCCCACTCAAGGGAGTGCTTCAAATTACAGCTTGTCTTAAGTTGTCTACTGCTATAATACATCCTGTCCTCAGAATAACTTATGTATGATGCACCCGAAAGTTCTGTGTACAGCTTGGTGTGCTACTATTATGCATAAAAGTAACATGATTAATCAGTACACTTGGGTATATTATGTATGAAAATATAAGAGGCCGTTCTGACAGCATTTCTCAGTGCAAAATAAGGCTCTGGGGTCATCAAGAGATGTCTCCCTATTAATTGCCCAATTGGGTGGCTGTGACATTGCTCTATCATGGTGTATTCTGCAGCAAGAACCCCCCTCCCCCCAAGATGGAGATTCAGTACAAGAAGCTATATAATAGGATGCCTAGGGGCAAAGGAAGCACAAAAGGAGGGTGGATGTGAGGAGCTAGACGTGATGAGGAGCTGGAGGAAAAGACTTTCTCCTTTGTAAGATGGGATGAAACTCATGTAAAACTCACTGGCCACATAAAAGTCTAATGTTATCCAACAGTAAATTCTGATCACAGCGGTCAGGCTGTGTTGTGTTTGCCATTACTACCACCTTTAGGGAACGTTTTGGGTCTCAGTTACTATTTATTTGGCTTAGTAGTGAAACTAACAAGATGCCTAATCATTCTAGAGTGTACAGTCCAGTAATAACTCACTCTGGGGCATAGCCAGAAAAACTATCACTACTACTTTGTTTGTTATGTATCTTTTTTGTATTGTAATTCCTATAGCATTCAATTACTGTGGTCTCACAGCAGAGTCTAGAGCCCACTCAGCCAGCAGAAGACTGAGAATATTGTCATCCCATTTAGCAGCTGGTACAATAAAAAATATTACCTCTCCTACCTTGTTGCTATAATATCCTGGGACCAACGTGGCTAGAACAACTGCATACATTTTTTTCCCCTTGAACGTTTGTGGATTTTAAGAATCCCGAAGAGTCTTTTCACACCGTTAAAGTCTTCTTGTTTTCTCATGTTACAAAGGAGTATTAATCCCTGTATCTGAATGTTCACTACTTTAATACAGTCTCATATGGGTAAAACCATGACTTTGTCATGCTGTAGTACAGAGATCTCTAACTCACTACTCTTATTTATGCCAGCTTTACATTGGTTCAACCAGTTTTTAGGATAATGAGGCTAGTGAAGAAGAGTGAATGGACTAGTAATTACATGCAGGGCAGGAAAAGAGCTCACAAAGAAGGTCCCCAGAGTATCACCCCATATAGTGGCCCTCTATAGAGTTTTTCTTATCCCCTGACACAAAGGCCAAGAGGATTAATGCAGCAATGGTGCAATAGTACAGTAACTCCTGTGGTATAGCTTAAGAACATAAGCATGGCCATACTGGGTCAGACCAAAGGTCCATCTAGCCCAGTATCTTGTCTTCCAACAGTGACCAATGCCAGGATTCCCATTTGAGAAGCACATCACGACTGTTGCGTTTGCTGCAGTGTTTCCATGTCAGGATTCCACTCTTCTGCTGCAGATTTCACATGAAGAACATGTCCCCCGAGTAATGGCCTAATCCAAAGCCCACTAAGTAAATGGAAAGATTCTGTTAACGTGAATGCGCTTGGATCAGACCTTAAATGAGCTGCCCATTTAAGCCTGAATTCTTGCTGCCCTTACATGAATACATAGAGCATGATGGGGGGCAGGGACGGAGAAGGGTATAAAGTAGTCTTGCCCCCTGTGATAGTCTATGGCCACGTCCAGACTAGGGGAGGAAAATCGATCTTAGATACGCAACTTCAGCTACGTGAATAATGTAGCTGAAGTCGAATTTCTAAGATCGAGTTACTCACCCGTCCAGACGGCGCGGGATCGATATCCGCGGCTCTCCGTGTCGATTCCGGAACTCCGTTCGGGTTGATGGAGTTCCGGAATCGATGTAAGCGCGCTCGGGGATCGATACATCGCGTCCAGACTAGACGCGATATATCGATCCCCGAGCAATCGATTTTAACCCGCCGATACAGCGGGTTAGTCTGGACGTGGGCTATATGTTAAGGGAGCACCCTGTAACCTCCATATTCATCAATTATATATAATTGTGATATTTCACATAAAGCATGTCATGTGAGGTATCTGGGAAAGGTTATGATTCGCTGAAAGCCATTATTCTATCTAAATACGTATATCATGTGAAGTTATGAGATTGTGTTATATGGTTGTCACTAAAATATGCTGTGAGTTGGGGAATTGCCCAGATGGTAGCTTCCCACAGAGAAAGACAAGGACAAGGGAGCTAGCCAATGCCCAGGTGGGTGTTGAACAACCATCAACAGCCATTGTCCACCAAAGGGGTTACAATTCAATGACTCACTTGCACAAGGCCTCACCAGGGGAGTTGCTCAACCTTGCGTGGTGACTCAGCAATGCCCACTAGACATGACTGGACTTGTGTTCTCCAAGCACATGGACTAACGGTATAAAGCAGAACACAGTGGCCCCATGCTTCACCTTTTCTCTTCTCCCCACCTATGCTGCAAGCAACAAGGACACTCAGAAGACTGAAGAGTCCAACAGAGGAAACTGTCCCAGGGTTCAAGGATGAAATCTGTGTACGATGCACTGCAATATCCAGGGGGTGAGAAAAACTGCTTAATCGAGATGTTGCCCAGTCTGATAGGGTTGAGAGTTTAGAGTTGAGTGCTTACATTTTATTTTATTTTGGTAACCACTTTGACTTTTTGTCTGCCTGTCACTAAAAATCACTTAAAATCTATTTTTGTCATCAATAAACTTTTTTTTACTGTTTATCTTTACCAATGAGTTTGTCTGAAGTGCTTGGTAAATCTGCTCAGGTTACAAAGGCTTGTGTATGTCCACTTTCCAATGATGAAGTGGTGAGGTGAACAAATTAATAAACTTGCATTGCTCAAGAAAGGGTCTTGAGCAGTGCAAGACAGTATATTCCTGAGGTACAAGGCTGGGAGTGGGGGGATTTGGCTCATGCCTGTCTCTGTGTGATTCTTGAGTGTCTCTGGGAGCATACATGCAATCTAGCTGGGTGTGGGACGCCACACGCAGTTGTGCTGAGTGATAATAGTACCTGGAGGGGTTTGCTGCTTGTCACTAGCAAAGCATTGTGAGAAACAGCCCAGGCTGGAGAGTTAAGGGGGCAAAGCGGTCCCATGGTCCCAAGCTTCACCCCGGGGATCCCATCACACTCCCCACTTATAGGTTACCTACACTGCAATCTATCTAGCTAAAAATAATAGTGAAGACACACAGTGGCATGGGCTTCAGCACAGATAAGCACCATGGATTCTGGGTGGGCTTGTACACCTACTACCGCACCTTCACTGCTACTAGTACTCGTGATTAAAGCTAGTGCAGATATGCCTATCCAAGCTGCAAGCACAGCTCCAATTGTAGTGCAGACCCCAGAAGTACAGGGTTTGTCCTGATTCCTCAAGAGTGCAAAGAACTCTGAAGGGAGTAAACAGGAGCTGTAAACATAGCCCTCCATATGCACTCACTGGCGAGCCACATGGGATCATCTGCACCCCGCAAGGAGGTGTAGTAGTGGGCATGTTGCCTCTGCATGTCTTGGAATGCCAGGAGGTATCCTACCTCCAGGAGCTAAAATGCTGTCTGGTGGTATAGCTTCATGTGACTCCTTGTTAAGCTCTTGCCTAAGTGGTACATTATAGCCCTTAGAATTTTGTGTTTAAAAATATGAACGTGATATTTATTTTAAATATTAATTTAAAGTTGCATGAAAGTGCTGGTACATAAAGCCAGCCTGGTATAAAGACAGTGCAATGCAGCTTAGTACTACTAGACATAGAGACTAATGCTTAATTTAACTTCTAAGGATTAATTATTAATTTCATGCCTACAAGAAAACTGCCAACATTTGCTTTTGCTTCTTCCATAACTGGGCAGAACATTTTCTTTTTCCCTGAGGGTAATATTGCCAGCATCACAAAAGCAAACTAGTTTCCACTGGCTTTGTCACAGAAAACTACAGTGAGCATCCTGAAAATATTGCTTTGTGTCACCGCGGAGGTAAAGCTGGAGGTCAATGTTGGAAACTGAAATCCAGTATGTACTGCATCAGCTGAATAAATGGTATTCCTTGATCACTAGATCTCATTATGCCAAGAAGAGGATTTTGGCAGCTGGTAAAAAGAAGTCTGACTAAAACTTATTTAAATGTGAAGACAGTTGTGCTGAAGCCAAATTAAAGGGACATGGTCAACTTAAAAAAAAATCCTGTTTTTTTTTTTTTAAACTTGGTATTGATTCAAGTAACACTTAAGATTATTATAAATTAAACTTTAGAAAAAAAATTTGGTTCTTTCAGTTTTCATAATTTGAACATTTAATAATATTTTCACCAAGTTTTCAAAATTTGACAACTAAATTTAGGCTTCTAAATCCTGATTCAGCCTCCCAAATACATGTGCTTATTTTCAAAAGTGCTGAGTACACAGTAGCTTCTGTTAAATGACTTAGGCTAAATCAAAATAAGCAAAGGGTAAACTGGTTTATTAAGAATGTCTTCATTAGAGAGTTACACTTAACTGTAACTTAGTCTAATTTTAAATGGATCTTGTTACACCATGCAACTTTTCTAATGCTTTAGGCCTGTCCTAATTATTGCCACATTCAGCAATCTCTCTTGTTGAAGCAATTCTGCTGTGTATTAAAAGTAATTAAAAAATCATTAGATCGGGACCTTAGGTCTCCTACTTCCCAGAGAGGTGCCCTAACTACCATGCTATAGAGTCAGTCTCATGCTCACACTCTCTATCTCTGGCCCATTGACTATTTAAATATTTCTATTCAGTGGAGCTTCAACAGGAGGGATTGAGAGAGACCTGCATCAGAATATCTTATAGTCCAGTGGTTAAGGCATGGTCAGGAGAGGTAGAAGACCCCTGTTCAAATTCTTTCTCCCCTCTCAGCAAGAGAGAATTTAACCCAAATCTCCCACATCCTGAGTGAATGTTCTAACCACTGGGATAAAAGTTATAAAATGGGCACCACCATCTCCTTCCCAGCCAAATTTTGAATCGGCTCCAATCTGGTAGGTGGTATTTGAGCACACCTACCATACTGGTCAACCAATGAAATTAGATTTTTAAAAAAATATGGAAGTACTTTGTTACACAATGCACAGTCAACCAGTAGCACTCATTGCCAAGGGATATTGTGAAGGCCAAAAATGTAACTGGGTTCAAAAAAAAAGAATAAGGTAAGTTCATGGAGGATATGTTCATCAATGGCTATTAGACAAGATGGTCAGGGATTAAGCAATATGATGCATCTCTGCTACATTTGAGACTAACAAATTTATTTGAGCATAAGCTTTCGTGGGCTGTAGCCCACAAAAGCTTATGCTCAAATAAATTTGTTAGTCTCTAAGGTGCCACAAGTATTCCTGTTCTTTTTGCCGTTACAGACTAACATGGCTGCTACTCTGAAATAATAGCTACATTTGAACATTTCATATTTCTTGGGTCTCTAAAAATGGCTGAAAATGTTGTGAACACAGGTATTCTGGGGAGATTGCAGTACTGTGGAGTTGGTGAGACAGATCCTTCCTCAGGTACTTTTTCCCTTCCTGTCTCCTCCATTTCCCCTTCCTCCCACCTCAACTACTCTGAAAAACCTGATTGGCTGAGGGGGAGTGCCACCCCAAAACAAGAACACAGTATTAACTCTGACAATGTGATGGTTGGAGCTAGTGAGCAGATGACAGGGGCGGGGCAGAGGGCACTGGCCTGGGAAGATTGGAAGCAGAGATAAAGGAAGCAGCAAGGCAAGAGGCTGGAGCCCTAAGCTACAGCAGAGTGAGGAGACCAGGGGATCCAGGGAAGGGATGCTAGAGTCTGGCCCTGAGTCAGGATAAAAAAACTTGGGGCAGAGGGTCTGTGTGTGTCTAGTCAGGTGTGGAGTGAGTGGGAGGCAGGCTGTTTTGTTGTATCCTGTGCCAGGACAAGGGCGTCTGTGTAAGCCCTGCTAAAGATTTTGATCTGTGTCTGCTCCTGGCATTTAGAGGTTTGTGACCCAATTTCATCGACAACCTTTTCCTTAAAGTTCTCAAAGTCCATATTGGGGTATTGGACCCAAAGGGAGTTCAGAGCCTGCACAGTATCTGGGTCACAGGTCCCTTCTGACAATCATTGCACCAAGTCCTGTTCTAGCTTCTGGATCAGGGAGGGTCTCATTTTTTTCGTGGTGCAGAGGATCACTTAGAGGTTATTGGCAAACTGTGCATCTTGGTCATTTTTGGGGCCGTTTCATCTGTTCTGGGGTGGAAGGGGGGCGGGGTCAGGGGCCTATAAATCCAATCCAGTCACTTGAAAATATTGTTGTTGGTACTCTTCTGGTCATCGGGCTAGGCCTGCACTTCCACTAAGGCAGTTCCCCACAGCTAGCCCACCAGGATCTTCACCTTCTGGTACTCAGGGTGGATGTACTTGTTAAATGTGGATTCCAGCGCTGCCTGGAAAGCTGAGAAGCTGGTCTTGCCAATCCCTGTCAACCACGATAACCACAGGCCTCCCTTGTGATATATCAGTCATTGTGGCCACGCTGGCTGCCCGGAGGGATGCTAGGTTGGAGGAGGTTGGAGGAGAGTCTGTATGTTTCACAGGTGTCCCTGGAACCTCAGACATTGTCCCCAGGCATCCCTATCTAAACTCCCTAACTCCTGTTCATGACGCCACTTGTCAGGTGGGCGGTTCCTAGAGTTGGGAGAGGGGTTGCAGGTCCCAGCCATGGACCTCTGCATAAAGACCAACCCTCCCGTCTAGAGGGAGGGGAATCAAAGTAACAAGCAATAGCACAATATTTATATCTAACC